>NC_056725.1:466544551-466893505 GCF_019279795.1 Protopterus annectens
CCTATCCCCCACGGTTTCTGAATTGCTTATCCAATTCTCTCTTCCCAATCCTTTCTTATCTCCTCTGACTGAATTGTATACTTATGCACTATTTTATATCCTCTACTAATCATTGCTTTTTTAACAGCAGCTTCTGTATAGCTTCAGCTAAAAACTCTACCAGTGCTGGTCTTTCATTTAGGACTTCCATATTTCTTTCTCTTTGCTTACATTCTGATAGCAATCATTGATAGGGAAGGCAATCTCTAACCTGCAGTCTTAAAATTCTTGACATCTTCCCATTCTATTACCTTTCCCTCTCTAGTTATTTTCTCCTAATATCTTTGTTCCTTTCCTAGTTTTCTCCAATAAATGCCAGTCCCCTCTTGCCTATTGTCTGTATCCCTAATTGCAGTCATCCCTATTGGCAGAATCTCCTTAATCCATACCCATGTTAGCCAAGTTCTTAAAATACTTTCTACTTTATGAATACAATATTCCATATGATTATTGCTAATCTCCTTAAAGATCTCAGTTTCTTGAGCTCCCCCCCCCCCGTTTCATCATAATCTCTTTCCACTTTGAATTATAGCTTTCTGCTTGTGTTATGTATAAGAGTCAACTATGTAGCTCTGAAATACCCCTTCAAATCAGGTAATCTCAAATCCACCTTATTTTACTGGAAGAATCATCTTATCCAAGTTGACTCCTGCAATCTTCCCATCCCAGATAAAATCCTTCAGCCTTTTATTAACTGCAGTCCACAACATCTCCTCTGGTTGATAAAAATATGCCTGACCTGCGTACAAGACTAAAGGGACTAAACATTTTAATTGCTTGTAGCTTATTATCCATATAACAGAGCTTCCAAATTCTCAGTCTTTGTATTACCTTTTGTTTAGTCTCTTACCACATATCCTTAGCTGCCATATTGGAATCATTTTTAATCCATACTCCTAAATACTTCAGTTTATCATGTACCCATAAATATGGATAGGTTCATACTAGGGCTATCTGCCCAAGGGCATTTATAAGCCTAGCCCATAGTTATTTGGCTTTCGCCACCCCTTTAGTTTGAATAAAACTATGCCTATTATTTTGCTGTGCCTCTGTCAAGCAGTGACACTGAAGTAATCCCTGGGGTATATCTGCGATCCCCCATCCATTGGTCAAGATTCCTCTTGAACAAGGCCAGCGAGGTGCTCTGCCTCACATGTACCGGGATTTTGTTCCACAGCATAGGGAGTCTCTGGGTGATGAATCTGTCCCTCCAGCACATTCTATTAATAACCGTGTCAAGGTTTAAGTCTCCGCCTTGTGGTTCTGAGGGATCTAGATTTTTGAGGTGAAGCATATTCATCAAATCAGGGTTTGACATGGCCTTATATGTCAGGCACAGGTCACCTCTGAGCAAGCGGTATGAGACTGAATAGAGCTGGAGTTCTTTCAGTCGGGCAGCATAAGACATATTTTTGAGACCCTTTATCCTTTTGGTGAGGAACTTTTGGGGCCTTTCCAGCTGCTGCAGGTGTCGGGTCAGATACATTCCGAATGGGGCATTGTACTCAATCATAGGTCTAATGAGTGATGAGTACAGGGGACGATGACCTCCTTGATCTAGATGTGAATCCCTTCATGATCAGGTGGGCAATGTAGAAGGTTTTCCTAACTACTTTAGCAACATGAGTGTCAAACTAAAGGCTACTGTCAACCTGGGTCCCCAGATCCCTGATGACTTCTTCTGTGCTCAGTGGATTGCCACCTATATGGTAGCTAGGGTAACCTTGTTTTTCCTCCGAAGGGTATGACTATGCATTTCTTGGCATTTAACTTTAGGCCATAGCTCTGGCACCAGTTATCCGCTTCTGTGAGGCCCTTCTGAAGGATATCTGTGTCAGATGTTTTAACTATGGCTTCCGCCTAGTTTGCAGTCATCTGCAAACTTTGTCAGCCATAACCCTCCTGTGTTTGCTTGTACTTCAGAAAAGTAGATGCCGAACAAGAGTGGACCCAGGACTGAGCCCTGTGGGACACCACTTGTGACAGGCTTTGAGTCTGACATGGCTCCAGCAACTCTGACCCTGTGGGTTCTGTCACTTAGCCAGTTTGCAACCCATCTTGTGATGTATGGGTTTACATTCAAGCTGATGAGTTTTCGATGATACCTGAGTGGGGTATTGTGTCAAGGCCTTTGCCAGGTCAAGGTAGGCTGTATGAACTGCCTTTCCTCATCAATGGCCTTGGTGACTGTCTCAAAAGTCAACCAAGTTTAAAAGGCATGATCTGCCTTTGACAAAGCCAAACTGGGTTGGATCCAAAGTCTGCAAGTTCCCTATGTCTTTATTTATGAGTTCCATTATGATCCTCTCCATGGCTTTGCAGATAAGGCTTGTCAAGCTAATGGGACGGTAATTTCCAGGGTCGGTGGAGGCACCGCCTTGTGAAGTGGGACCACAGTCAGCGTGCGCCACTCCTTGGGTGATCCTGAGGTGAGGCTACGACTAGACAGCTGTCCTACCTGTGGGGTTAATTCCCCATTTAGTTCGTGGAGCACACAGCCGGGACACCATCCGTCCCATGGATGCTGTGTTTTTCGCTTTGGAGAGCTGTTCTCACCTGGGCGTTGGAGATGTTTGGGGGCTACAATCCTCTGGTATAGATATCTCCTTTGGGGAGAAGTTTGCACGGAACCTGTCAGCCAGTATGTTGGCAATGTGTGTAGGTTCAGTAATCTTCACATCATTTTGAACTAATTCTGAGCATATCTGGGAGTTTCCTCCTAGGTTTCTAGCATAGCTAAAGAAGGCCTTATGATTGTCTTTTGAGTCCTTGGCGATTTTTCTCTCAAAATTTGCCTTGGATGATTTTATGAGAGCTCTTAGTCTTATAATGATCAAAGGTGTCTTACCTTTCAAGGATTTTGCTCTATCTTGTAGTAGCTTCCTCCTTTTGTTGTAGAGCTTGTTTATGGCTGGGGTCCACCAGACTGGACGCTTGCCTTTGGTACAAAGAGTCTTAGTTTTGTTTGGGATTACCTGATCCATGCAGTCCTGTAGGTGCTGGTAGAAGGCATTTGTAAGTGATTCAGCGGTTTGAGTAATGTTTACCACTGGCTCAGGGCCTTAAAGGAGACCACACTAGTTTTTAGAAGTGTGAAGTCGGCTTTTGAGAAGTTTTTCACTGTGGTCTTTTTTATTTCAGGTGGGGGTGGGATGAGGACCTCCAGCGAGATTAGTTTATGATCTGATCTCACCAGTGAGGGGTATACTTCCGGTGTTGAACATTGTGATCCCATGTTCGTGATGATGAGATGAAGTATGTTTTCTCCTCTTGTGGGGATGGTGACTAGTTGTTCCATGGCATTTGAGTTTATGAACTCCAGGAACCTTTGGGCTAGAGTGTTTGGGCTTGAGTAGTGTTCCCAGTCTATATTAGGGTAGTTGAAGTCATGCTGCTGAACCAAGTTGTGTGTGGGTACACAATTTACAGCTGTTACCTTTGTTTTAGCTTCATTAAGATTGTACCCTGAGAAGATAAGAAACGGTCTCAAAATGTTCCACAACACTGTCATTTTCCGGTTTTATCAGGTATAAAATATCTGCAAATAGAGCTAGCTTTTCTTGATATCATACCAATTATATCCTTGAATTTCTGTGTCTTATTTTCTTTGACAATGGTTCTAAATATAATGCAAATAAAGGGCAAAGAGGACTCCCCTGCACGATTCCTCTGCTTAAACAAAAACTATCACAGAGAAACCCACTTTAATTTGTGCCTCTGATCCTTCATGTATCCTACTATCAACCTTATAATTTTATCAAGCAATGCAAATGCTTCCGATGATCTGCTCAAAGTCCCAACTTACTGTCAAAAGCTTTCTCTGCATCAAGACCAACAAACAGCTGTATTTTCTTACATTGTGCTTCCCTCTGGATCATCAATGTTCTGTTAATGCTGTCAAATGTTTGCCTCCCCTCCAAAAAAACAAACTGATCCGTATCCATCAATTCTGGCATATTTTTTGCCATTCTTTTAGCTGTTATAGACAAACACTTTATAATCATGGTTTAGTATTGAAATGGGCCCATATGAAGCTGTATCTGAGGGATCTTAGCCCCTCTTTAGGTACTGCAGCTACCACCACTTTCTTCCAGGATGCTGGTACTTCTCCTCCTCTTTAAATACTGCTGAACAAAATCTTCCAGATGTTTTTCCCTCCTAACCTCCAAACTTCTAGAGGAGCAAAGTCTAGTCCTGTGGACTTTCCTCTAGATTAGTTATAGATCACCAATTAATCTCATCTCCTCCTATCCGGCTAGTAACTGAGCCTCATCCATCTCTAATCTTGGCATATTTAATTTCTAAACATTTCCATTTGTACCTTTTCATGACTTTCATATTTCTCTGCTTTCTACAGACTTACAAAGAATTTCTAAAGTATTTCTAATACTTGTACAGATCTCATTATATTCCTTGTTATAGACTTCCTGAGCTTGGGGACAGCCCTTTCTTTCTTGTTGCCAAAGTTATTGTGCTCTACAGTTATCAAACAGTAGTTGTTTTAAAAGCAATCTTTCTAAACTCATACATATTATTGAGGTAATCCCTTATTTTCTGTTTAGCATTCTGCAGTTGCTAAACTTCTTGTTCTGTGAGATTCTCCTTATTTTGCAATACCTTAACTTTTGTCAGTCCCTCTAAATAATTCTAATGTCTTGACCAGAACTCCTTTTCTTTTATTTCCACCTTTTTAAACTCCATTTCAATTTTATCCCACTCCATAGCTACATTTTCATAAGAAATTTCTATCTTCTCTAATAGTTCCTGAGTAATTTCTACTACTTATTCCTTAAATTCCTTTCCTTTCAAAAGACAGGTGTGAAAGAGTCAGTGCCTCATTTTTATTTCATTACCCTGTTTTTCCGTTAATACTAGGCATGACTTGAAACAGAGTGCTTATCAAGACCTTCAATTAAATGTACACGTTCCTGTGAAATATAAATTTTGTCTAACCTAGCTCAGTTTTTGTATCCTGGGGAACAATATGTAATTTTCACTCTGAACGCCTAGTACTGAATTCATATTTCCATGCCAAATAGTTCCATAAATCTACAATTCTTTCTATTATTTTCCCTTCTGGGCCCATCAGATACATCTTCACTGTTGCAAATCAAATACCAGTCCCCAATTATAAAGTAATATTCTTTGCTGAAAGCAGATTATTTCTCCCAGAATTTTCTTACCCTCCATTACAGCAGTTTTAGGTGGAATATAAATACATGCCAGTGTAGTCTTCCTTTCCAGTAGCCCCTTTGCACTACAAATCTACCCTTATCTTTTTTATCCTCTTCTATCACTACTGGAGCTCCTCCTGCAATTAATATAAGTACTACTCTTTTCCTTTGTCCCAGGTATTCTGCTGAATAACCACCCTGAAAACCTCTCTTTTTCAAATTCACATGTTCAGATCTTTCTAATTGTCTTCTGTAGCATAGCTATTTGCACTCTACATTTTTATACAGTTCACTACTATTTTTTGCATTTATCTGTGAGACCATTGACATTCAAGAAACAGAGAAAGCAATATTGTCCAGCTTTTGTGGTACATGCATGCACACTGTTTGGCAAGTTGATATTTTATACAGTTGTTTCCTGTCATATCCATTTGAGTCTATATCACATCTTACAAACCTTTTTGTGTTATTGAAAGCCCTCAAAAACGCACCTTAATAGCCCCTTAAAATCTATTAACTTAATAACACACAAAACATTGTACATTTTCAAATATTTAAGTTTTACCCTCCTAATAGGAACAATGTTCCAAAGTGACAGCCACACACACATAGACTTGAGTTAACTTAAAAGAAAGGTTATCCATGCTAAGACATATGGTGCAGACTGTGCTTCTGTCGTCTGGTTTTGTCTCATCTTTATATCCCTCCTAGCTAGGCAAGCACTTGAATGCCATCAGAGAACATCATCTCCTAGCCATTTCTCTTAGTTAGACTGCCTCCTGGAGACATGAGGACCACATACAAAATTGCTACTAAGCATACAGTTCTTTGCTAGGAAAAAGCCTTATTTGTTTGTGTCTTTCGGCTTTTCCCGGTTAGGGGTCGCCACAGCGGAACTCCGGTCTGCTAATGATTGGCAGTTGATTTTTACGTACCGATTTTCCAGGCCTGACGCACAACCTTCAACGAAGGTACGCCCATTCATGCATGTCTCCATGCAGAAGACGCTCTAGCTGAGAATCGAACCGGACAGCGTCTTACTGTGAGGCGACAGCGCTACCGCAGCACCACCACCGCGGGTGCTAGGAAAAATAATATTCAATATTCTTTTTCATTTACTTTCTTTCTCTTAAAACTTACTAGATCAAGCGAAGGGCCTTAATTCAGTCATTTCTCTATGCAAAAATAAGAAAAAGCACAGTAATTTTTTTTGCTCTAACCAGACTTTTTTTTTCTTTTTTGTTACATTGACGTGCCTACATTTCTTAAAACTGAACAGGGAGAAACAGAGAAAAAGGCAGAAAAAAGAATAAAACAGGAGCACGCTTACATTAGTATCCCCATTACACTTAAAAATAACTGAGAAAAAAATAGCTATGCACTCACCATAAAGTACAGTTTTGTACCTACCATAAATGTAGATGTCCGAACTGGATAGCATCTGCAGTCATAACAACTGGGTTGTCCTGTCGTCAGGCAGCCCTTCAGTCGGCCGGATTCCAAAGTCCGGGTCCGGCTTCGGCTGATGTCGCACTCCACCCGACGTCATCTCTGCTGGTCTTCGGGTATAAAAGCATCAGCCGACGCCATTTTCCTCAGTGTTTCTTGCCCCAGATGCCAGAAGCCCTCTTGCAGGCTAAAATTTGGATAGATGCCAATGTTTCCAAATAGATAGAGGTAAACACAACAATAAGCATGTATGTACATATATACAAACAAATACACCATAAAAGACTCCCCAACAGCTAGCTATTAGGAGGGTAAACACCCTAGGAGTACCACAGAGGGAAGGAGGGAGGTAATCCTGACTGCAGATGCTATCCAGTTCGGACATCTACATTTATGGTAGGTACAAAACTGTACTATGTCCTTCATGGATGCATCTGCAGTCATAACAACTGGGTAGAATACCATAGCCAACTAGGGAGGAGGAAAAAGGTAGATTATGGTGTGTTTAGGATCCCTTGCAGTACAGCAGTGGCAAACCCTGCTCGGGATCTGGAATATAGAGGCAAATTATAATGCTTGGCAAATGTATGCACGGAGGTCCAAGTAGCCGCCTCAATAATGTCTTTGGTTGCCACTCCTCGTAAGAAGGCTGTGGTAGTGGCTGTTGCCCTTGTAGAATGAGGTCTTATGTTCTGTGGAATTGGTTTTCCATGGAAGGAGTAACAGAATCGTATGCAATTTCCTATCCATTTGGAGATTGTCTGTTTGGAAATAGCTTTTCCTTCCCTTCCTGTTGCATAGGCTACAAAAGTTGGTCAGTCTTTCTGCTATTTTTGTTCTGTCCAAGTAGTAGCGTAGCTGTCTATGTACATCCAAGGTATGCAGTATTCTTTCCCTCTGTTTTGTGGGTTGGGAAAGAAGGTAGGTAGGTGGATTGCCTGGTTTAAAGACACTCTGGATACCACCTTGGGCATAAATGTAGGATTAGTCCTCATGGACACTCTATCTTGGTGGAAGATTAGGAAGGGTTGCACTGCCATTAAGGCCTGTAGTTCTGAAACCCTCCTTGCTGAAGTAATTGCCAGTAGGAAAGCAGTTTTCCATGACAGGTGTTGTAGGTCTGCTGTTGCTGCTGGTTCAAAGGGTGATAGTGTCAATTTTTCTAGCACAAAGTTCAAATCCCAAGCTGGTAATGGTGGTTTCCTTGGAGGTTTTACATTCTTGATTCCTCTGAGGAACTGCCTGAGCAAAGGGTGCGAAAAAACAGGTGGATCAAAGCTGTATTCTGCTGAAAAAGCTGATGCATGTATCTTGATGGAGGAGTAGGACAGGCCTGAATGAAGAAGTTCGGCCAGATACTCCAGAATGTTAGGCATATCTATGTTTGACACATCTTTTCCTCTTTCTGTACTCCAAATGACAAACCTTTTCCATTTTCCAGCATAGTTCCTTCTTGTTGAAGGTCTGCGTGCTTCAAGAATAATGTCTTTTACTCTTTGGGAAAGTTCTGGATTAGCTGCTGCTATGTGATGTTCCATGCAGTTAGTTGCAACGTTTTTAGGTTTGGATGTATGATGCTGTAGTTGTTCTGAGTTAACATCAAAGGCATCAGGGGTATTGGCCACATATTGTTGCGAGACATGCTCCTCAGTAGTGGGTACCAGTGTTGTCTTGGCCAGTTCGGAGCTATCAGGATTATCCTTGGACGTTCTTCCTTGATTTTCAGTAGTACCTTGTGTATCAAAGGAAGAGGTGGGAATGCATATGCTGTTACGCCTTTCCAGTTGAAGGAGAGCGAATCCACTTTCCATGCTAGTGGGTGGAATGTCCTTGTGCAGAATTTTTTGAGCTGGTGATTGAGAGGTGCTGCGAATAGGTCTATCTGTGGCATTCCCCATTTCTTTGAGATGGTCTTGAAGATGTCCGGGTGCAGCTTCCATTCGTGGGCATCCGAAGTGGTTCTGCTTAATATGTCTGCTAGAGTATTGTCTTTCCCCGGTACAAACATTGCCTGTAACTGGATGTTGTAGCTGAGTGCCAGGGTCCACAGCTCCAAGGTCATTCTGCATAGGGGGTATGAATGAGTGCCTCCCTGTTTGTTGATGTACCACATGACTGTGGTGTTGTCTGTCCTTATCATCAACTGGCCCTCCTTGAGAAATGGTTTGAACTTTTGGATTGCCAGTTTTACTGCCAGCATTTCTTTTAGGTTGATGTGCAGGTGAAGTTGATCCTGTGTCCACAATCCTTGCACGCATTTGTCCAGCATGTGCACCCCCCATCCTAGGTCTGAAGCGTCTGTTGTGATGGTCTGGCTTGCTTGACATCTGCGAAAGGGTAGGCCTGGGTTTGACTGGCATGCCTGAGCCCACCATAGGAACTCCTGTTTTAAGCATGGAATTAGTGGGATTTCTGTTTCTAGACTGTGTCTGTGTTGGGACCATAAATTCTTTAGGTACCACTGTAGTTTTCTCATATGTAGTCTGGCAAATGGAACCAAGATTATGCATGATGCCATGAAGCCCAAGGCCTGCAGTACTTTTCTTGCTGTTAACTTGTTCAGTTTTGTTAGTGCCAAGAAGTAAAGAGGAAGTTCTTTTGTTTTTCTGTAGTCAGGAATGCCATTTGTTTTACTGTGTCCAATTCAGCCCAAGAATGTCCTTGTTTGGGATGGTATCAGCCTTGACTTTTGTAAATTGACTGTGTATCCCAGTGCTTGTAGCAAGTAAATGACCCTTTGTAAATCTGTTGTCAGCTTGCTTTTGTTGTCCCTTGTAGCAGGCAGTCGTCCAGGTATGGGTAAATTTGAATTCCTGTAGTCTGCAATGGGCGATTACTGATGCCAGGCATTTTGTGAATACTCTGGGCAGTAGATAAGCCAAAGGGCAATGCTGAGAATTGATAGTGCTCTGATCCTGCAAGAAATCTGAGGCATCTTCTGCAGATTGGTCGAATGGGGACGTGCAGGTATGCCTCCTTGAGATCTAGAGTTACCAGCCAAGACTCCTTGCCCAGCATGGGAAGAAGCTGCTGTAGGGTCAGCATTTTGAATTTTGGGACAATGATGTATGTATTTAAGGTGGACAGGTCGAGAATTGGTCTCCAACTTTTCTCCTTTCTTGGAACTAGGAATAGTCTGGAATAGAACCCTTTCCTTGCTCTGCTGTTGGCACTCTTTCCACAGCTCTCATGTTTGCTAACTCCATTATCTGGCATAGAGCCTCTGTTTTTTGATTTGGAGGTAGATTTGGCATTCCTCTTTTGACTGGTAAAGTGTGGAAGTGAAACCAGTAACCTTGATCTATGGTTTGTAAAATCCACTTGTCTTTTGTTATGCAGTGCCAGTTCCTTGAAAATAAGGTTAACTTTCCGCCTAGAGGAGCTGCTATTTGTTCCCTGGTAGGCGGATTTAGGGTTAAGTCACTGTGGTTGTGCTGATGTAGTGGCAGTGGCTGTGTCTGTGCCTCTGTTGTTACCTTGCCACTGTCGTCCTCTGTAGGCACCTCCTCTGGATTGGTTTCTGCCTCTGGAACGCCTATTCCTGCCCCTTTGAAAATTTGTGGAGTCAGGAAAGGACCAATTTTGGCAGGCCAGTTCCTGCTAAACCTTGGGGTTGAACCTGCAAGAAATCTTTAACAGTTTGAACAGATTTTGCCTTTTCTTCCATTTTCTTCATAACCTGCTGGGCAGGTGTACCAAAACAAACTTGTCTTGTCCATAGGAGCATCTAGCAGCTTAGCTTTAACATGATCCGGTAAAGCTTGTTCCTTTAACCATGCATGCCTTCTTATCACTGTGCCTGTCATGGCTGATCTAAATGAAGCCTCCAGTGCATCATAGCCACATTTTAAGGAATGGTTGCTAACCTGTTGTATGTTATTTACCATCTCTAATACATATTTCTTATCAAGAGATTCATCAGTGGTTAGTTTTTAGTTAACTGATCAAGCATAAACTCTTGGTATTGTATCATGTGAAACTGACAGTTTAAAGCTCTAGCTGAGAGAGTAGCTGAAGTGTAGACCTTTTACCCCATCTGTCTAATGACCTTGCTTCCCTTTCAGAAGGAATAGGGTTTTAGCTATGGTCGCTACTGCCTTGGGACCCTGGGATATAGTTTCTGGGTCTGCAAGTGGGGCCTTGTAAAGGTGGTGATGAGTATCTGGCACCCTGTAAAATCTGTCTGGTTTGGCAGGGCTGGGGTAAAGAATCTGGAGCGGAGCAAACATCATTGAAAGCATCATCCACCACAGAGAGAACAGGAGGTATAGCTAAGGGCCTGTGCTGTGGGAGGTGCAGAAAGGTCCTAAGTCTTTTCTGGAGTCTGAAAAATCCTGTTGCTGCCATTGGAACTGTTCTCGCATGGCATGCAAGGTTTCCCCAAAGGAGAATTCTTCTGGTGGGGAAGCAGCTGGAATGGATTCTTCAGCATCAGAATCTTCAAAATTGGAGAAGGGAGCCTCTGGCTGGTCAGTTATGTCTGATTCATCAGCAGATTCATCAGAGGACACTGGCTCAGGGGGCTCTGCCCTAGGTCTCTTCTCTGGGGCTGAGAGGCCCTATCTGGGTGAGATTGAGATCCTCTGATTAAAGAAATTAAATCTTCTGCCAAGGTAAGCATTTGGGAACTAGAAGAGGGCCTGGATGTGGGGGGTTTAACAGGCACTGTTTTAGTAGTCTTGGCTGCTTTAGCCCTGGCGAAGGCCTTAATGGACATGGCTGCTGGAGGCCTAGCAGCACCACGTGCTGGGGTAGAGACATCCAAGGGGATGGTGTCTGATAAGTCAACCACCGTAGTGGGTAAAATTTCGGAGGTCGATTCAAGAATTGTAGCAGGGGCCTCAGTTGTAGGAATAGGTTCAGCTGTACTTAGGTCAGTTTTCTCGGTTTCGCCGAAA
This sequence comes from Protopterus annectens, assembly GCF_019279795.1. Classification (NCBI taxonomy): domain Eukaryota; kingdom Metazoa; phylum Chordata; order Ceratodontiformes; family Protopteridae; genus Protopterus; species Protopterus annectens. Next base: position 466,556,112 of record NC_056725.1, read on the forward strand.
CCGAGACACTCATGATTTGCTTAACCATGGTTTCGGCCGAAACCGCGGACCGAAAGTGTCGGTCTTTATCTTTGCGTTTTGGTAGATTGGGTAGTCGGGGGATCCGGCGGCATAATGTACGCAAAATCAGAACCGAAAAACTGTTCTGCAAACTCCGACCGACGCCTAAGCGTTCGTCGGTTGAAAGAAGCACAGGCCGAACAGGCTGCTACGTCGTGGGCTGGGCCTAAACAAGGCAGACAGTAAGAGTGGAAATCTTTATGAGGTATTTGTTTCCCACAGGTTAAACAATTGTTAACTTTTTCTGACATCGGCTGAGGCAAGAAAGAGTCCCCAACGGGGTACTTAGCTTTAGAAGTCTTCGGCGTAGTATTCGGTAGAAGTAATCTCTGGATCCGACCGACCGGCACTTGCGAACAGCTTCTGCTTCGGGCGCCACGCGGCAAGAAAGACTGAGGAAAATGGCGTCGGCTGATGCTTTTATACCCAAAGACCAGCAGAGATGACGTCGGGTGGAGTGCGACATCAGCCGAAGCCGGACCCGGACTTTGGAATCCGGCCGACTGAAGGGCTGCCTGACGACAGGACAACCCAGTTGTTATGACTGCAGATGCATCCATGAAGGACATCATTCCATCTGTGTTGTCTATTTATCCATGATAGATGGGGTTCAGTTCTGACTCTGGAACCGATTCGGCCGTTACTCAACTTGTGCCAGCCAAAAACGGTCAAGCTTCACTTCTGTCCAGAATCCTTCTCTCTCAATTACCTCAGATCGAGTTTGCAGAAAGCATGTCAACATATGAAACATATATACATTTATGTTTATAGTACATATACACATACAGAAAGTAAGCCAGATGGAAGCCTTATCCACTGTGTTTGAGTAACATAACAGTCCAAGCGCATGTGATCTGCTCCACCAAAAAATCTTTGAGGTCGGGGGATGGGAGGGAGGGAGTCCAGGATAAATTAAGACAGACAACACAGATGGAATGTTACGGTGAGTGCATAACTTCTTTATCTGATAATGTCAATCTTCATTTTACCCTTGACAGATGGGACAGAGCCCCAGCTACCTAAAAAACTTGGGTGGACTCTGAAGGATATTCCTGAGCACCACTGAGCCAAAGGATGATCTTCCCCTAGAAACCAAGTCCAGTTTGTAATGAGTAATAAAGGTATGGGGAGAAGCCCAAGTAGCTGCTGCACATATGTCATCCATTGAAGCTCTAGGTTGGAAGATCACTGAAGTAGCTACAGATAGTGTAGAATGCAGTTTGACAGGTTTAGGCAAGGTTAATTTATTTTTGTCATAAATGAATGAAATGCAGTCTTTCAGCCACTTAGGGTAATCTTGCTGACTTGCCTTGCCCAACTTTGCAATGGAAAAAGAAACAGTTGACTTAATTGCCTTATATTTTTTGTTCTGTGAAGATAGAAACGTAATTGTCTATGGACGTCTAGTAAATGTAGAGTGTGTTCTTTTTTAGAATGATTAAGAAGACAGGTAAATTAATAGTTTGGTTAAGATAAGCTTCAGACTCTACCTTGAGCAGGAAAGAGGGGTTTGTTCGTAAAGATACCCTACCTTTATGGAAAACTAGGTAAGAAGGTTCAGAAGATAAAGCCTGAATTTCTGAAATTCTTCTGGCTGAAGTAATGGCTACCAAAAAGAGTGTCTTCCAATATAAAAACTTCAGACTGCATTCCACAGAGGGTTCAAAGGGGGAATGTATTACTGCCTGTAGTGCCAAGATCAGGTCCCAAGGACGAGTCTGATCTTTGAACAGGGGTTTTAAGAAAAGTCTACATCTTAAGAACTACTTATAAAGCCTGTGAGAGGCTAAAGAACTTTCTTCAAAACCATTGGGAAACTTAGAAATTGTAGCCAATTGTAGTTTGATGGTGGATGGAGAAGCCCCAGCACTGAACAGAGATGCTAAGAAATCTAAAACATGCTCTAGAAGCAGAAAAGGATCAATTTGCTTTTCATGTGCCCAAATTCTACATCTCTTCCACTTACTTAAATATAGTTTTCTAGTAGGTTTATAAGCCGACAAAAGGACTGTAGAGGAAATATCACGATACCTGGCAATTAATGTAATTGCAGGAACCATGCAGTCAGCTTGAGGTTTAAACTGTTTGGGTGAAGAAGACTGCCTGGATAGGACAGATCATCTGGCACTGCGTCCAAAACCCAAGGTTGTCGAATCAAGTAAGGCCAAAAAAAGAGAAACCAAACCTGTCAAGGCCAAAAGAGAGCAAGGAGGATTACAGTACTCTTCAACCAGAGTGCTTCCTGTAAAAATTTGGGAATTAAAGGTACCGGGGGGTGGGGGCAATTGTGCAGAACAGCGTCTGACTGACTCTCCTGGAGGGGGAATCAGGGCAAAGTAATTGCTGCCCTTGTTTAAGGGAGAGGCAAACCAATTGCAGCAAGGTTGACACCAATGACGGAATATCATTTTTGCTACTTCTAGATTGAGAAACCACTCGTATGGCTGAAGGATGCATCTGTTTCAGCTTGTTTGCAATCACACCGGAACTCCTCGGAATATGAATTCCTATTAGAAAGTGGTTGGATGAAGTTGCCCACTGCCACAATCGGAGGGCTTCTCAACAGAGGGGGTAAAATATGGTTCATCCCTGCTTGGTGATGTACCAAACCACTGACATATCTGTTTGAACTGCAATAGTCTCCTGAGGAAGAGCCGTCTGAAAGGCCTGCAATGCAACAAGCACCGCTCATCTCCAGGGCACTGATGTGTAAGTTGGCCTGTAGTGGGGACCTAGTGCCTTTGATCGTCTTGCCCAGATAATACACCCCCACCCCATCTGGGAGGAGTCCATGGTCACTATGGCACTGGGCGCCAGAAAAACAGACGACCATGAAGAATCTGCTCAGAATGTATCCACCAAAGAAGATCCATTTGCAATGATTGAACGAGATTTGGTCTGACAGTGGGTGGTGAAGGATTGACCACTGGGAAGCTAGTAGCCATTGCAAAATTCTCATATGTAACCTGGCTAACAGCACTAGAGTTATGGAAGCTGCTATGGATCCTAGGGTTTGTAAGACTAATCATGCTGGAACCTTTTTACTGTGAATTAACTTCTGAACCTGAACCACAATTCTCTTGTTGTTCTGGAGGAAGAGATGTAGCTATTGTCATTTGAGTATTCAGTACTGCCCCTATGAATTCTAAATTTTGTGTCAGGGTTAAATGTGACTTTTCTAGATTGACAGTATTCCCCAGATGGGCACAGGTGTTGAGAGTGTAGTGTCTGGCTACTATTAACTGATGCTTGGTCAAAGGGGTTATGAGCCAGTCATCCAAGTACAGAAACACTCTGAATCCTTGTAGTCTCAAGTGTGCTGTTACTACTACCACGCATTTGGTGAACACCCTAGGGGCTGTGGTGTGTCCAAAGAGCAATACTCTGAATTGGTAATGACTGGCTCCCAGCCAGAAGCTGAGAAACCCTCTGGAGCATTTGTCCATTTTATATGGTAATAGGCATCCTGAAAGTCTATTAAGCACATCCAGTCAACTTTCTTCAGAAAGGGGAGAATAGATTGTACCATGACCATCTGGAACTTAGATTGTCAGAGAGACTTGTTCAGTACACTGAGATCCAAAATTGGTCTCTAGTCCCCTGTCTTTTCTGGCACTAAAAAGAATCTTGAGTAGGTTCCGGATCCTTCTTGGTCTAGCGGGACTTGCTGGATGAATCGTTTGTCCAGCAGGTTTTGGATTTCTAGTACTGTTGAATCCCTCTGACTGGGTGGGACAGTGGGGATTTTCTTGTGAACGAGGGAGGTTGAGAAAAGGGAAGGATATAATCTCTGAATAAGATTTGTTGCACCCAGGAATCTTTTAAGTTTAGCCAGGCATTCAGGTGCGAGGATAAGCGTCCCCCGACTGCCTCCAGAGTCAAACAAACCAAGTTACCCTTCAGGACCTCTTAAAGGCCTTGCCTGGGATGAAATCCCTGAAGCCCAGGTTTTGCGGACCACCTCTGCCATGGGAGCAGCGTCTTCCATTTTGGTTCCCAACTCTGCTCCTGGGAGAACTCCCTCCACGCGTCTTGGAAAGGCCCTAGGGATTTCCGGAACCACATTTTTCCACCACTCCTCTGGTTCCTAGAAAAGTATCTTTGGTGGGGTGGAGAAATGTATGCCCACAACAGAAAGGGTCTTGCCATCCTGCCCATACCTGGATAAAGTCTCTTTCTTTAGGGCCAAACAAGGATGTTCCATCAAAAGAAGCATGACGAAAGGGGACGAATGGTTTTTCAAAATTACACAGGCACATCCAGGCTCGTCTCCTTATGACTATGCCTGTACCCGCTTGCTCTAGGCATCCCTTTGGCTGTATGAGCAATCAGCCTTATGGACGAACTGGACACAGACTCCAGGGGTAGCTAATAGGGAAGCCACTTTCTCTTGGACTCCCTCAGCTACAGCTCCTGGGAGGGTGTCTGACAACTCTTTAAATAAGATCCCGTTGGTGTCTGGTGAAATGTGCCAAAAAATTCAAGGATCTTATGGTGAAGGTTGATGAAACATAGACCCACTTCCCAAATCAGTCTATGACCCGAGGCTCCCTAATGGGTGGATGGACAGAGGAACTCTCCTCAGCAAGTTCCTTTTTACTGGCTGCCGCTATAACTATAGCACCTACAGCAAACTCCTTAGCCCAAAACTGTTTATCTTCAGGAGCAGAAATGATCTTATCCTCTCTTTTGGGGATGTGCTTGATGTTGTCTGAAGCTTACCATGCCCACTGAGAAATCAACTGAATGAGTCTCAACAGGCAGAGTCACCCAGGAGGTAGATGGGTGGGTGCTGAAAGCCTGCAGGTAAACAGATTCTTCAGAAGGGTTTTGGGACTTCCAGCCACCCCTCTGTTTTAAAATTTCCAAGATGTCTCCAAATGAGATATCTTTAGGGGGTGGCTGTGGGGACCCTTCCTCCTCATCAAAATCTGCGTCTTCTGTTACTGATTCTTGGGCAGAAGCCATCTGCTTCCTCTTACACTTTTTCCTGAGAGATATCCTCAGAGGGATAACCTGGGGAGGTACCAGAAGAAGACAGTGCCTGTGCTTGTGAAACCTCAAGCTTCAGCACCCGCTGTCCCACTGCAGAGGCAAGAGGAATGATTGAACTAGAGAGGGGAACATGTTCTGACAGGGAAGGTGCAGAATGAGTCGTTACAAAAGAAAGATCCCTCTGCATAGCCTTGAAGGCCAGCCCCCTGAAGATGAAAGGGAGCCCGATACCAATTAAGACCGCCTCATAAAGTACAGTTGTGTACCTACCATAAATGTAGATGTTGAGTGTATTCACTGTTGCAGTCATTACACACTGGTTATCCTGCTGGCAGGCGACCCGCAGTCGGCCAGAGTTCCAAAGTCTTGGTCCGGCGTTGGTTGCTGTCGTCTCTTCCCTGACGTCAGTGCGCCAGGAGTATAAAAGTTGCAACCAACGCCATTTTCTTCAGTTTTTCTTGCCCCAGATGTCAGGTGCCCCCAGATAGGAAGGCTGAAAAGATAAAAATATGCCAAACAACCATGCATATATTACTATAATCATTTCCTTAATCTACAAGCAAACATGCCACATAGGTTGTATAGAGTTGAGAAGTACAGAATAGTCCCAGCAAAAAGGGGGATGGAGGGTGGGTAACCTGGACTGCAACAGTGAATACACTCGAACATCTACATTTATGGTAGGTACACAACTGTACTATGTTCATCGTGTTTCACTGTTGCAGTCATTACACTTGTGTAGAATCCCAAAGCTGAGGTTGGGTGGCTGGGTCTAGATTGGATTTGACGAGGCTAACAAGCCCTGCAGAACTGCAGTAGCAAAGCCTGCTCTGGATTTGGAGTAGAGAGGTAAGTGGTAGTGCTTGGTAAAAGTGTGCACTGAGCTCCAGGTTGCAGCTTCTAATATGTCTTTGGTTGGTACCCCTCTGAGGAAAGCTGCTGAAGTGGCTGCTGCTCTGGTAGAATGAGGCCTAATGCCCTTAGGCACAGATTTTCCATGTTGTGCATAGCAGAAACGGATGCAGTGTCCTATCCATTCGGAGACTGTCTGCTTTGTAATAGGCTTTCCTTGTGATCCTGCAGCATAAGCTACAAACAGTTCCTCAGTTTTTCTGAAAGCTTTTGTTTTGTCCAAGTAAAATCGTATCTGCCTGTGTATTTCCCCTTTATTCTGGGGATTTGGGTAGAAAGTAGGTAAATGGATGGTTTGGTTTAAGGCCACACTGGAGACCACTTTTGGCATGAATGTTGGGTTTGTCCTAAGAGAAACCCTGTCCTGACGAAAAATGAGGAAAGGTTCCACAGCCATCAATACCTGTAACTCTGAGACTCTTCTTGCTGAAGTTATTGCTAGGAGCAGAGCAGTTTTCCATGACAAGAATTTTAGATCAGCTGTGCTGGCTGGTTCAAATGGAGGCAGTGTTAGTTTCTCTAAAACAAAGTTGAGGTCCCAAGTAGGTACTGGTGCTCTCCTATGGGGTCTTATATTCTTTGCCCCTCTGAGGTACTGTCGTAGTAGAGGATGTGAAAAAAATAGGAGGATCCGTATTGTAATGAGCTGAAATGGCAGAGGCATGGATTTTAATAGATGAAAAGGATAGGCCTTTGCCCAACATCTCAGTCAGGTATTGCAAAATCTGAGGTATATTAGGGAGCAGTGGGTCGAGCCTGGTTCCAAGCACAGAATCACTTCCATTTTTCTTCATAAGATTTCCTAGTGCTGGGCCTCCTGGCTTCCAAAATTACATCCATAGCAGCTTTAGAGAGAGATGCAGTCTGAGTGGCTACATTATCTACCATGCTACCAGGTTTAAGGTTCTGAGTTGACTGTGCATAATCTGATTGTTTTGCTGAGTCAGAAGATGAGGGATTTGAGGTAGAGACCAAGGTGGGCCTTGGGACAAAGTTTTTAGGATTGGGTACCAGTGCTGGCGTGGCCAGTCTGGTGCAATCAGTATCATTTTTGGCCTCCCGCCTGACTTTTAGAAGCACCTTGGTGAGAAGAAGCATCGGAGGGAAGGCATAGACTGCCAGGTTTTTCCAGCTGAAGGATAGAGCATCCACTTTCCATGCTTGATAGTGATAAGTCCTTGTGCAAAATTTCTGTATTTGGCAATTGAGGCGAGGCAAAAAGATCCATGTCTGGGCATCCCCATCTCCTTGTTATCATGTTGAACACTTGTGGATTTAGCTAACATTTGTGAGGATCCATGAGATTTCTGCTTAGTTCATCTGCCAGTGTATTTTTGTTGTTCCTGGCAGGAATTGTGCTTGCAGATGTACCTGGTATGTCAGTGCTGTGTTCCACAAAGTCATGGCTTGTCTGGATAGGGGGTAGGAGTGTGTGCCCCCTTGCTTGTTTATGTACCACATAACTGTGCTATTGTCCGTCTTTATTAGTAGTTGTCCTGGATGTATTAGGTCCTTGAAGGCTGTTAGGGCATTCTGTACAGCTAGCATCTCTTTTTGATTGATGCCATGTGCCCTGAACACATTTTCCTGCCATATGTGCTCCCCAGGTATAATCTGATGCATCCGTTATTGTCTGCCTGGCTGTAGGTAAGGTGAAAGGCTGTCCCTTGCTGTGGTGACAGGCCTGGGACCACCACTGAAACTCCTGTTGTAGGCAGGGAATCAAGGTTATGATTGTCTCTAGGCTATGACAATGCTGAGTCCAAACACTTTTTAGATACCATTGTAGTTTCCTCATATGCAGTTTTGCATATGGAATTAGTAGAATGCAGGATGCCATGAAACCCAGGGCCTGCAGAATATTTCTTGCAGGGAGCTGGATCTTTGTTGCCATCATTTGAAAATAATGAGTCAGTTGCCTTTGTTTGTCTGGCGTGAGATAAGCCATCTGAACAGTTGTATTTAAGCTTGCACCCAGGAATATTATCTCTTGAGAGGGCACTAGTTTTGATTTCTTTTTGTTTACTGTGTACCCTAGGCAAATTAGCAATCTTTTTACAAACGCCAGGTGCTTTAGAAAAATACCCTTGCTCTCTGCTTGAATAAGGCAGTCGTCCAAGTAGGGATAAATTTGAATTCCTTTTTGTATGCAAAATGCAATTACTGGTGCCAGGCATTTTGTGAAGACCCTGGGCACAGTAGATAAGCCAAAGGGCAGTGCAGAGAATTGGTACTGCATTGAGCCTGCTATAAATCTGAGGTATCTTCTGCACGACTGTCTGATTGGGACGTGCAGGTATGCCTCCTTGAGATCCAAAGTAACTAGCCAAGCCTCCTTGCCCAGCATGGGCAGAAGTTGAAGTGTTAACATTTTGAATTTTGGAACATCCAGGTAAGTATTTAGGATTGACAGGTCCAGTATTGGTCTCCAGGCTTCGTCTTTTCTGGGTACTAAGAAAAGTCTTAAGTAAAATCCTTGTCCCTGTTCTTGTGGAACTTTTTGAATAGCTCCCATATCCAGCAGCAATCTGTTTTTGTGCCTCTGCCCATTGGTTTTGTGGCAAGTTTGGTATACCTTTTGGTTTTGGAAGTGTGTGGAAGTGGAACCAGTATCCCTGAGAAACTATTATCAGTACCCATTGGTCTTGGGTGATCATGTGCCAATTTTTTGAGAAAAGTGCTAGCTTTCTCCCTAGGGGTGCTGTCAACTGTTAAGAACTTGGCATTTGCAGAGGGAAGTCATTGTGACTGTTTGCTATAAGGTTGTGATTTGTCTTCTCCTCCTTTGGGGGCTGATGCACCCCATTGTTTAGGTCTGTAGGAGCCTTGGGGCTGAGATCTGCCTCTTGGGCGTCCGTATCTACCTCTTTGTGGCCTATCTGACACTGGAAAGGACCAATTTTTTGAAGGTCAGTTTCTGCTAAATCTAGGTGGTTGAACCTGTAAGAAATCTTTCACAGTTTGCATTGACTTTGCTTTGTCATCCATTTTCTTTAACACCTCTTCTGCCTTAACACCAAACAAAGTACCATGCTGTAGTGGAGCATCCAATAATTTTACTTTAACATGGTCCGGTAAACTTTGTTCTTTCAACCATGCATGTCTTCGAATTACTGAACCTGTAACTGCGGCTCTACAAGAAGCCTCTAATGAATCAAACCACATTGCAGAGTATGCTTTCCCACTTGTTCAACTGCATGCAATAAATCCTGCATTTCTTTACTGTTAGGACTTTCTATATTTGTAACCATTTTCTGCTTTAACAATGACACGAGATGCTGTTGATATTTAAGCATGTGAAACTGACAGCTTAAAGCACTTACAGCTAAAGTAGCAGAAGTGTAAACTTTTCCCCCCCATCTGTCCAGAGATCTGGAATCCCTATCTGAGGTGACAAGATTTTTGGCAGTGGAAGCTTTAACCCCTTCAGGACCCTGAGAAATTGTTTCTGGGTCTGCAGCGGAGTTTTTAAAAAGAAATTTATGAGAGTCAGGGACCCTGTAGTACCTGTCTGGCTTTACTGGAGCAGGAGGTAAAGAATCTAGAGAGAGACTTGATTCAGAAAAAAACATCTACAATATCAAGCACAGGAGGGATAGCCAGAGGCCTGTGCTGAGGCAATAAAAGGAAATCTCTGAGCCTTTTCTTGGATTCTGAGTAATCCTGGCTCTCCCAATGGAAATGCTCCCTCATGGTGTGCAGGGTTTCTCCAAAGGAATAATCCTCAGGCGGTGAGGCTGAAGGAATGGACTCTTCAGCATCAGAGTCCTCATGGGGAGGGAGAGAATAGCCCTGATCAGAAGAAGAATCAGAGGAAATGGAAACCTGATCAGAGGGATCATAATCAGTGTCTTGCCTAGGCCTTTTGTCAGGAGGGGGATGGGAGCCCTGATTAAAGTAATAAGGTCTTCGGCCATTTTAAGCATCTGTTTCTTTGGCATGGATGACTGTTCTGGAGAATGCTGCACTTGTTTCCTTGTCTTTAATGGAGTTTTTGACTTTGCCTTTGCTGCTGTAGTAGCCTTAATTGTAAGTTGTGAAGGCCTGGAAACACCCTTAGAAGCCCGTGCCTGCTCAGTGGCTCCAGACCCATCTGAGGATATAGATTCCGTAGGCCCAATACCTTGAGATTCCACAGGCCTCGGTGTCTCCACGTGGCTGTCGGTTAGTGCCTGTGGCTCTGAGATAGCGGGTGTCAGGGGCTGCGAAAGCGCCTCACTGAGAACCGGTGAACCGGCGACTGGCCTAGAAGAGGCTTCATCTGTTTTGGACCTCGGATGCCTGTCTTTTTATCTTTGCGTTTTTTTATACATTCCGGTCGGTTGTTCCGACGGCATTATATAATTAAATCTTCATCCAAAATAATGTAAAGCAAAATCAAACCAACGTTTAATAGTGCGTTTATTGAATCTAGCACAAAACCGACAACTAGTAACGTCATGGTCAGGGCCTAGGCAAGGAATGCAGTAAGAGTGAAAGTCCTTATGAGGTATTTGCTTCCCACAAGAAATACAATTATTAACTTTTACTGACATCGGTCTGGAGCAAGAAAAAGTTTCCCCAACGGGGTACTTAGCTTTACTGAAGACTTCGGTTCTGAAATTCAATTTGAAAATCTCAGGAGTCGGCCGACCGGCACTTGCGAACTGCTTTTGCTTTGGGCACCGCGCGGCAAGAAAGACTGAAGAAAATGGTGTCTGTTGCAACTTTTATACCCCTGGCGCACTGACGTCAGGGAAGAGGCGACAGCAACCAACGCCGGACCAAGACTTTGGAACTCGGGCCGACTGCGGGTCGCCTGCCAGCAGGATAACCCAAGTGTAATGACTGCAACAGTGAAACACGAACATCCGGGGTCACTCAGTTCAGCTCCAGGTTTGGTCTCGAGGGTCAGTTCTTTGGAGCACAAACTTCAGCCAAAGCTCAGAGGAGCAGAGTTTGTTCCAAAAAACCTGCAGTCGTGACCTGTCCCCTGGAACTGGTAAGGGTTCCAAGGCTCCGGGAGGTCTCCGGTTCAGAAGTAACCAAAGAGCTCAGGTTAACTACCAAGTCCAAAGAAACAAACTATGGAGTCAGTGCTGTCAGTGCCGGGACGTCTGGAAGAGAGGACTCAAGACCTCTGAGGATGTTAGAGGAGAAGCAGTTAATGCTGCAAAGGAAGTTTCAGTACCAATACCCTAAGAGGTCGGTACCAAAGATGGGTCTGAAAGCCTTCTAACCCATAAACTTTTTTTCACTAGCCTCTCCACATCGAGTTCTGAAAGACTTTTGGTGGAGCAGACTGACAACATGGAAGGGGACTTAGGCCTCTGCAAGAATACTTCTGGGAACTCCCCAGCAAAGGGATCAATTGACAGAGAGCGAGTAGCTCCAGGCAAAGTGGTCTTAGCAGGTGAAGTAGTAGTCAATTCTTGTATAGAGGCCTTTGACGTCAAAGGGCTTGAAATTGCAGTCAGTGCCAGAATGCACATCAGCAACAGAGTGTCAACAGCAGAGGCCTTCGGTTCCGTGGGAACCTTCAGGATGAAGGTCTTCAATTTCTTGGCTTTTGGAATCGATGAGGAGGTAGGAACAGAGAGATTTCTTTTCTTAGAGTTTTCTATAAAGGACAAAGAAGGAGATGAAACATCTGTCTTCGCTTTATGGCCAACAGGTAAGGCTTCACCAAAACTTGAAGGAAGAAGTCCTTTTAAGAAAAGCTTATTTCACCTTTCCACTAGAGCCCTTTGGCTAAAGGCATGACAAATGCTGCAATCTTCCTGTAAGTGGTGAGGGCCAAGACAATACACACAACAAATAAATGGCGAGGGAATTTTATGGCCACACTTCTGGCATTTTTTGAAACCAGAGGGGCCCTTACCCTTCTCAACTAAGTCAAGCAGGGAAAATGGCTAGAAAAAGAAATTTGCTAAAGACTTATCACTCAACAAAGAAAGGGAAAGAGAAAGCAGAAGAGATTACATTTTTTACTTACATTTTTAAGATGGAAGGGAAAAAGGGGACCATCAATGATGATAGTCATAGAAATGCACAAGCATGTACAGGAACGAGAAAAAAAGACAGAGGAGAGGGACTATCAGCAATGACGGTGGGAAATGCACAAAAATGTAAAGGAGGAAAGTATTTATGATGCTCAGAGAAATACAAGTGTAATAAAAAAGATAGAAAGGGAAGAGAGACTAAGAAAAACTTACCTAAACCCACTAGCCCTCGAGTAGTAGTAGCTAGACACCACCGTTTTCGGAAAGGGGCAAATGAGATCCAAGATAACAGAGAAGGATTCTGGGTAGAGGTGGCGATCAATAGTTTTTGGCAGGTGTGAGCTGTAGTAACGGCTGAGTCGGTTCCGATGTCGGAAGTGAACCCATCTATCAAGGATAAAATGAAGATTGACAACATCAGATCTTTACTTCATAGCATGCAAAGGGAAATGAGCACTATAAAAATAGTGCCATTAAGAAAAAAATTTGTTTTACTTATGGTTAACTTTCTCCCTCCTCTTCCCCTCTCCTAAGTATTTTTCCTGAACGTTAATGACAAAGTAGGGCATGTTTTAAGAGCCCCCTACACGTTTAACAAAGTCCAAAAAAGGCAAATATTTCCAGATTTTATTGTTCTGTCATGTTTCAGTAATATAATTATTGCGTTGTAATCCCACATTCGTCAATTTCCAAGTTACTGGTTTTATTCCTGCTCATCTCCCTCTTCCAAATCCTGTGTCTGATTCATTTCCAACATACTCTCGATTCTTTTAGTAGTCTCGTGCTTTTTACCTTCTTTCAAGCATTTTCTATCAAAATACTGGAAACTGTTTCAGTGGCACAGTCTGTGTGTGGTATTTATTACAAGAACAAGAAGCAGCAGAATCTCCATCTGTTTCACAGCCCACTTTTTGTTGGACAAACTTCTGTATTTCCTGCTTAGCATGTACTTCATCAAAAATGATTCTGTCCCTCCGGGGAAGAATACTGTTAAGACAGCTAGGCACAGCAGTTTGAATTTCACACCTGCTTCTCAACATTCCCTGAACAGTGGTACAAATGTAATCCTTTTCTGCCAGATGTACAATGAGCAATCATTCTCCACAAACACTGTCTCCCAGTTTTAGTACATTGCCCTTCTGACACAGTTTTGTCAGAATCAGCTCTTTCTGCTGGTATGATTGCTTCTTTACCATTAAAAGATCAAGGCTGCAGTCTCATAGCCAGGTATGGAGCATACACATGATGTGCCCTTTCAATTAATTCCTGTGTGGAATACCAGTCCAGTTGCTTATTTGTGCTTTCATAAAATTAAAACAGTTTGCTCCTTCCAGCTTCTCTTGTACAGCAGAAAAATGTGACGTTTTCCCTACATGCTCAGTCATCTAAATCTATTATTTTTGAAACCTCTCTTCTTGCGCAGTTTCATATTCAGCCAGCATTTTCCTTTTGACCTCTGATTTGTGCAGTTTTATCACCTGCCTTACACTTTCCTCTAGACTACTGGAAGTCATGTCTGTAGTTTGCACTGCTTTTTGCTTAACAGCTGTAATATTTTTTCCAGTGTTTTTCCTCGTTTGAAGCTGATTTTCTTTCAGGTCTTCTGTATTTAATTTTTCTTGGCATCTAGGCAGTGCACTTACTAATCAGTTACTGAAATTTAAACAAAAGTATAATCCACTGGCTTTCTCAGATAAGTTTCCATTATCACACTGGGAGAGCTAGAATTAAGCTGTTAATCAATGTGCGGCCATTTTGAAAGTCCTAAAGCAGGTGCTTAGATTAATTTCCCATTACTGCCATTAGAGTGCAGTATAAAGGGGTGTGGCTGCACTCATGAATGTCTCAATATTCAGACGGCACACTGTAGTCCCATCTGTCTTAGTTTGAGGTAGTTCAGATGGATGTAAAACATACAATGGCACTTCAAAAATAGCAGGGGTACTTCACTATTTTCCTTAAGTATTCATAAACTTAAAATCTGTATATATTTTACTTTGCACTGGTTTTAACTTTACCACACCAAAATACTACATTATTTTATCCTCCAATCCAGAGTGTCAGTTAATTCTCATTTTTGTTATATAAGAATTTATCCCATCTAAACCATCAAATAAACCACTTTGCTATAAAAAAACAAGTCTGTTAATTTTAGCCCTTAATTTTCTACCCACATGTTCATATTTCCCATTCAATAATGCAGTCCTATCTACCCTAAAATCATACTTTACAAAAATACTTGATGCAACCCAGAAATGATTTATGAGTTAAAATGTTTCTATTTATCTACATAAATTCACCTCTATTCATGCGTTTTGTACATCCACTGCCCTTTTACTGTTAACTTATTCTGTGACGTCCATCAATTACTAATGACTTACCCCCAAAACCCAACCTGTGTGCTGGAAAAGAGTTACCATGAGAGATCTGGACATTGTGTTCTCAGTGACATTTTCTGTGAATCTACCAGTAAAGTGTAATAAACTTTTAAAGGGACATTGCCAAGTAGTTCAGTGAAAATAAAAAGTAAAGACTGACATTAAATTTGAAACTGAGGGACGTGAACAGTCACATAAGCAAATGGCTTACTAGCAGCCTTAGTACTTTAATCCATTAAACCTAATGGTGAGCAATTTTGTTTAATGTTAGCCAGTGAACTAGTCAAGCCTAAAAATGAATGTTCTATGAAAGCATATATATATCTATATATATATATCTATATATATATATCTATATATATATATCTATATATATATATCTATATATATATATAATTTTTTTTTTTTTTTTTTTTTTTACACACATCCAGGAGGAAAAGAGATAAGAATACAAAAATATCTGAGTAAATGGGAATACAGATATGATTAAGCTTAACTTTAGAATGGGTAAAAACTGTGTGTGAAGCTGGTAATTTGCAAGACTAAATTCCCTTATTTTGGGAAACGTATACAGTGTTTTGTGTTTGCTCTGACTGAAGAGAGGATAGCGGTTGAACTATACTTAGTTTATTTTGCCTTAAATGTTTTTATTAAAGCAAGAAGTCTGGGGAAAAAATGATAATGACTTCAAACAAAAAAGAGAAACTACATATACGGCTTGCCAGGGACTACTGTGCGCGCAAAAACTGCAAAGCAGAAAAAATCAGAAGAAATGTTGAGAATAATATGTGGAAGCAATGATTTCATTATCAAAACGTATGCTTTGCCAATATTAACACTCAATGTAACTGGCCCTAAGCTAAAGACAAAAAGCAGACAGCACTGAATTATGTTACGTGTTTGGTGCATACATCAGTATTACAAAACTTGCATCTGGTCAGACCTGACCATGAGTATTTGACAAAGAAAAAAGATAGAAAGGATTTCAGTGTGGACATTCAGTAGAATATCAGAGGCAAAAGAAAATAGGAATAAAGTACAGTTGTGTACCTACCATAAATGTAGATGTTTGAATGTATTCACTGTTGCAGTCATTACACTTGGGTTATCCTGCTGGCAGGTGACCCGCAGTCGGCCCGAGTTCCAGAATCTTGGTCCGGCGTCGGTTGCTGTCACCTCTTCCCTGACGTCAGTGCGCCAGGGGTATAAAAGTTGCAACAGACGCCATTTTCTTCAGTTTTTCTTGCCCCAGATGTCAGGTACCCCCAGATAGGAAGGCTGAAAAGACAAAAATATGCCAAACAACCATGCATATAATACTATACACATTTCCGTCATCTACAAGCAAATACACCACATAGGTTGTATAGAGTTGAGAAGTACAGAATAGTCCCAGCAAAGAAGGGGATGGTGGGTAACCTGGACTGCAACAGTGAATACACTCTAACATCTACATTTATGGTAGGTACACAACTGTACGATGTTCATCGTGTTTCACTGTTGCAGTCATAACACTTGGGTAGAATCCCAAAGCTGAGGTTGGGTGGCTGGGTCTAGATTGGATTTGGCGAGGCTAAAAAGCCCTGCAGAACTGCGGTGGCAAAGCCTGCTCTGGATCTGGAGTAGAAAGGTAGGTGGTAGTGCTTGGTAAAAGTGTGCACTGAGCTCCAAGTTGCAGCTTCTAATATGTCTTTGGTTGGTACTCCCTCTGAGGAAAGCTGCTGAAGTGGCTGCTGCTCTAGTAGAATGAGGCCTAATGCCTTTAGGCACAGATTTGCCATGTTTTGCATAACAGAAGTGGATGCAGTGTCCTATCCATTTGGAGATTGTTTGCTTTGTAATAGGCTTTCCTTGTGATCCTGCAGCATATGCTAGAAACAGTTGCTCAGTCTTTCTGAAAGCTTTTGTTTAGTCCAAGTAAAATCGTAGCTGCCTGTGTATATCCAAAGCGTGCAGAAGTATTTCCCCTTTATTCTGGGGATTTGGGTAGAAAGTAGGAAAATGAAAGGTTTAGTTTAAGGCCACACTGGAGACCACTTTTGGCATGAATGTTGGGTTTGTTCTAAGAGAAACCCTGTCTTGATGAAAAATGACGAAAGGTTCCACAGCCATCAATGTCTAACTCTGAGACTCTTCTTGCTGAAGTTATTGCTAGGAGCAGAGCAGTTTTCCATGACAATAATTTAAGGTCAGCTGTGCTGGCTGGTTCAAATGGAGGCAGTGTTAGTTTTTCTAAAACAAAATTGAGGTCCCAAGTAGGTACTGGTGCTCTCCTAGGGGGTCTTACATTCTTTGCCCCTCTGAGGTACTGTCGTAGTAGAGGATGTGAAAAAATAGGAGGATCCACATTGTAATGAGCTGAAATGGCAGTGGCATGGACTTTAATAGATGAAAAAGATAGGCCTTTGTCCAACATCTCAGTCAAGTATTGCAAAATCTAAGGTATATTAGGGACCAGTGAGTCGAGCCCTTGTGCCTGGTTCCAAGCACAGAATCACTTCCATTTTTCTGCATAAGATTTCCTAGTGCTGGGCCTCCTGGCTTCCAAAATTACATCCATAACAGCTTTAGAGAGAGATGCAGTCTGAGTGGCTACATTATCTGCCATGCTGCCAGGTTTAAGGTTCTGAGTTGACTGTGCAGAATCTGACTGTTTGATGTGTCAGAAGATGAGGGATTTGAGGTAGAGGCCAAGGCGGGCCTTGGGACAAAGTTTTTAGGATTGAGTACCAGTGCTGGCGTGTGGCCAGTCTGGTGCAATCAGGATCATTTTTGGCCTCTCTTGTCTGACTTTTAAAAGCACCTTGGTGAGAAGAGGCATCAGAGGGAAGGCATAGACTGTCAGGTTTTTCCAGCTGAATGATAGAGCATCCACTTTCCCTGCTTTAGAGTGATAAGTCCTTGTGCAAAATTTTTGTATTTGGCAATTTTGAGGGGAGGCAAAAAGATCTATGTCTGGGTGTCCCCATTCCTTTATCATGTTGAACACTTGTGGATTTAGCTTCCATTCGTGAGGATCCATGACATTTCTGCTTAGTTCGTCTGCCAGTGTATTTTTTGTTCCTGGCAGGAATTGTGCTTGCAGATGTACCTGGTAGGTCAGTGCTGTGCTCCACAAAGTCATGGTTTGTCTGCATAGGGGGTAGGAATGTGTGCCCCCTTGCTTATGTACCACATAACTGTGGTATTGTCCATCTTTATTAATAGTTGTCCTGGATGTATTAGGTCCTTGAAGGCTGTCAGGGCATTCTGTACAGCTAGCATCTCTTTTTGATTGATGCGAAGATGCATTTGTTCCTTGGGCCATGTGCCCTGAATACATTTTCCTGCCATATGTGCGCCCCAGGCATAATCCGATGCATCCGTTGTTGTTGTCTGCCTGGCTGTAGGTAAGGTGAAAGGCTGTCCCTTGTTGTGGTGACAGGCCTGGGACCACCATCGAAACTCCTGTTGTAGGCAGGGAATCAAGGTTATGATTGTCTTTAGGCTGTGACAATGCTGAGTCCAAACACTTTTTAGATACCATTGTAGTTTCCTCATATGCAGTTTTGCATATGGAATTAGTAGAATGTAGGATGCCATGAAACCCAGGGCCTGCAAAATTTTTCTTGCAGGGAGCTGGGTCTTTGTAGCCATCATTTGAAAGTAATGAGTCAGTTGCCTTTGTTTGTCTGGCGTGAGATAAGCCATCTGGACAGTTGTATTTAAGCTTGCACCCAGGAATATTATCTCTTGAGAGGGCACTAGATTTTATTTCTTTTCGTTCACTGTGTACCCTAGGCAAATTTGCAATCTTTTTTACAAATGCCAGGTGCTTTAGAAGAATGTCCTTGCTCTCTGCTTGAATGAGGCAGTCGTCCAAGTAGGGATATATTTGAATTCCTTTTTGTCTGCAAAATGCAATTACTGGTGCCAGTCATTTTGTGAAGAACCTGGGCGCAGTAGATAAGCCAAAGGGCAATGCAGAGAACTGGCAATGCATTGAGCCTGCTATAAATCTGAGGTATCTTCTGCACGACTGTCTGATTGGGACGTGCAGGTATGCCTCCTTGAGATCCAAAGTAACTAGCCAAGCCTCCTTGCCCAGCATGGGCAGAAGTTGTTGCAGTGTTAACATTTTGAATCTTGGAACATCCAGGAAAGTATTTAGGATTGACAGGTCCAGTATTGGTCTCCAGGCTTTGTATTTTCTGGGTACTAAGAAAAGTCTTGAGTAAAATACTTGTCCCTGTTCTTCTTGTGGAACCTTTTGAATAGCTCCCATATCCATAAGAGCAGCAATCTGTTTTTGTGCCTCTGCCCATTGTTTTTGTGGCAGGTTTGGCATACCTTTTAGTTTTGGAAGCATGTGGAAGTGGAACCTGTACTCCTGAGAAACTATATTCAGCACCCACTGGTCTTGGCTGATCATGTGCCAATTTTTTGAGAAAAGTGCTAGCTTCCCTGCTAGGAGTGCTGTCAACTGGTAAGAGCTTGGCATTTGCGGAGGGAAGTCATTATGACGGTTTCCTATAACGTTGCGATTGGTCTTCTCCTCCTTTGGGGGCAGAAGCACCCCATTGTTTAGGTCTGTAGGAGCCTTGGGTCTGAGATCTGCCTCTTGACAGTTTAAAACTCTTACAGCTAAAGTAGCAGAAGTATAAACTTTTTCCCCCATCTGTCCAGAGCTCTGGAATCCCTATCTGAGGGGACAGGATTTTTGGCAGTGGAAGCTTTAACCCCTTTAGGACCCTGAGAAATTGTTTCTGGGTCTGCAGTGGGGTTTTTGCAAAGCACTTTATGTGAGTCATGGACCCTGTAGTACCTGTCTGGCTTTACTGGTGCTGGGGGGGGTAAAGAATCTGTAGACAGACTGGATTCAGAAAAAACATCATCTACAATATCAAGCACAGGGGGGATAGCCAGGGGCCTGTGCTGAGGCAATAAAAGGAAACCTCTGAGCCTTTTCTTGGATTCTGAGTAATCCTGGCTCTCCCAATGGAAATGCTCCCTCATGGTGTGCAGGGTTTCCCCAAAAGAATAATCCTCAGGTGGTGAGGCTGAAGGAATTGACTCTTCAGCATCAGAGTCCTCATAGGGAGGGAGAGAATAGCCCTGATCAGAAGAAGAATCAGAGGAAATAGAAACCTGATCAGAGGAATCATAATCAGTGTCTTACCTAGGCCTTTTGTCAAGAGGGGGATGGGAGCCCCTGATTCAAGTAATAAGGTCTTCGGCCATTTTAAGCATCTGTTTCTTTGGCATGGATGACTGTTCTGGAGAATGCTGCACTTGTTTCCTTGTCTTTAATGGTGTTTTTGACTTTGCCTTTGCTGCTCTAGTAGCCTTAATTGTAAGCTGTGAAGGTCTGAAGACACCCTTAGAAGCCGGTGCCTGCTCAGCAGCTCTGGACCCATCTGAAGGTATAGTTTCCGTAGGCCAAATACCCTGACTTTCCACAGGACTTGGGGCCTCCACGTGGCTGTCTGTTACGGCCTGTGGCTCTCAGGTAGCGGGTGTCGGGGGCTGCGAAAGCGCCTCACTGAGCACCAGCGAACCGGCAACTGGACTAGAAAAGGCTTCATTGTCGGTTTGGGACCTCAGATGCCTGTCTTTCTTTGTCTTTGTGTTTTTTATACATTTCGGTCGTTGGTTGTTCCGACGGCATTATGTAACTAAGTCTTCATCCAAAATAATTTAAAGCAAAATTAAACCGTTCAACAGTGTGTTTATTGAATCTAGCACAAAACCGACAACTAGTAACGTTGTGATCAGGGCCTAAGCAAGGAATGCAGTAAGAGTGAAAGTCCTTATGAGGTATTTGCTTCCCACAAGAAATACAATTATTAACTTTTACTGACATTGGTCGGGAGCAAGCAAAAGTTTCCTCAACGGGGTACTTAGCTTTATTGAAGACTTCCGTTCTGAAATTCAACTTTGAAAATCTCAGGAGTCGGACGACCGGCACTTGCGAACTGCTTTTGCTTCGGGCACCGCACGGCAAGAAAGACTGGAGAAAATGGCGTCTATTGCAACTTTTATACCCCTCGCGCACTGACGTCAGGGAAGAGGCGACAGCAACCGACGCTGGACCAAGACTTTGGAACTCGGGCAGACTATGGGTCACCTGCCAGCAGGATAACCAAAGTGTAATGACTGCAACAGTGAAACACGATGAACATCACAGATTCCGTGAGGGGCATCAACAGTGATAAAAGACAAAGTAGAAACAATAATAGATTTATGGTAGCATGGAGTTTCTGGCAGGAGAGGAGAACTGGCATTTATTTATGTAAACATACCGTTAAGGAGTTTAGCAGAATTCTGAGAGAAATAAGTTTTCATCAAGGAATATAAAAGTACAGATGTGTACACTTACCATAAATGTAGATGTTGGAGTGTATTCACTGTTGCAGTCATTACATTTGGGTTATCTGCTTGCAGGTAGCCCTCAGTCGGCCTGATTAACAAAGTCTTCGGTCCTGCATTGGTTGCTGACCCTTCTCCCATGACGTCAGGTTGTCAGGGGTATAAAACCTGCAGCTGACGCCATTACATCAGTTTTTCTTCCCCAGATGTCAGGAGCCCACCTAATGGGAAGCAATTAAATATAAAATTACAATGATATACCTCCAACAAAAAACAAATACACCAAAAAGGCTTTTAAGTATAGTAAAAAAAAGTAGAGGTATAGCCAAAAGAAGTTAGGGGGCTGGAGGGAGGGTAACCAGGACTGCAACAGTGAATACACTTGAACATCTACATTTATGGCAAGTGTACACAACTGTACTAGGTTCTTCATGTTTCACTCTTGCAGTCATTACATTTGGGTAGATTCCCAAAGCTATGGTTGGGGAGGAGGGATTTATATGGCATTAGGACCAGTTATAAGGCCCTGCAAGACTGCAGTGGCAAAGTCAGCTCTGGATTTAGAGAAAATTGGCAAATGATAATGTTTGGTGAAAGTAAGTACAGAACTCCAAGTAGCAACTTCTAGGATGTCCCTGGTAGGGACGCCTCTGAGAAAGGCTGTAGAGGTAGATGCAGCCCAGGTGGAGTGAGGTCTGATCCCCTGGGGGATAGGTTTTCCATGGTGCTCAAGCAGAAATGAATGCAATGGCCTATCCATTTAGAAATGGTTTGCTTTGAAAGACCCTTCCCCTCTGCCCCTGCAGCAAATGACACCAGCAGTTGTTCAGATTTCCTTTGAGGTTTTGTCCTGTCCAAGTAGAATCTAAGTTGTCTGTGCATATCTAAGGAATGCAACATCCGTTCCCTTTGTTCTGTGGATTGGAAAAGAAGGTTGGCAAATGAATGGACTGATTAAGAGCCACACTGGATACCACCTTGGGCATGAAGGATGGATTGGTTCTGAGGGACGCCCTGTCCGCATGAAAGATGATGAAAGGCTCCATTGCCATAAGGGCCTGTAATTCAGATACCCTTCTAGCTGAAATGATTGCTAAAAGAAAAGTGTTTTTCCAAGAAAGAACATTTAAGTCTGCAGTAGCAGCTGGCTCGAAAGGAGGTAGCGCGAGTTTCCCCAAAACAAAGTTAAGGTCCCAGGCTGGGGCTGGAGATCTTCTGGGTGGTCTCAAATTGTTGGACCCTCCGAGGAACTGCTTGAGCAGTGGATGAGAGAAGAGGAAAGGTTCTGTGTTAAAATGAGCTGAAATGGCTGACGCGTGGATTTTAATGGAGGAAAAGACAAGCCCTTGTGAAGCATCTCAGTTAAGTATTGTAAAATCTGAGGTAAACTGGGCGCTGCTGTGCTCATCCCTTGAGACTGGTTCCAGTCACAGAATCTTTTCCATTTTTCAGTATAAGATTTTCTAGGACTAGGCATCCTTGCCTCTAAAATATCCATCACAGGTTTACTGAGGGATGGTAAAGGAAAGATTATGTAATTAGCCAGGCTGCAAGGTTCAGTGTTAGCTGAGGGTGCAGAATATGGTTCTCCTGCTGAGACAACAGTGAAGGAGTCTGAGGCAGGTGCCATGGGGGTAACCGTGACACTGCGCAGGAGGGGGTACCAGTGTTGGCGTGGCCAGTCTGGAACAATCCTTGGTTTGTCCTGTTTGATTTTTAGTAGTACTTTGGAGAGCAGAGGCGGGGGGGGGGCATAGACTGATATGTTTTTCCAGATGAAGGACAGAGCATCCACTTTCCAGGCTTGTTTGTGGGGAGTCCTTGTGCAAAATTTGCCCAATTGGTAGTTCTGGGGTGAGGCAAACAGGTCTATATCTGGGCTCCCCCATTTGCTTGTCAACATGTTGAAAATCCTTGGCTCCAGTTTCCACTCGTGTGGGTCCATGAGGTTTCTGCTTAGTCCGTCTGCCAGTGTAGTTAATTTCCCTGGCAGAAAATGAGGTTGTAGGTGCACTTGGGAGCGCAAGGCTGTGTTCCACAATGCCATGGCGAGTCAGAGGGGGTAAGAATGTGTACCCCCTGCTTGTTTATGTACCACATAACAGTGGTGTTGTCCATCTTTACCATTAGTTGTCCTGGAAGAATGTGGTCCGTGAAGGCTGTCAGAGCATTCTGAAAAGCTAACATTTCTTTTTGATTGATATGCAGGTGCATTTGATTTGGGTTCCATTTGCCCTGAATGCACTTCCCTGCCAGGTGAGCCCACCATACATAGTCTGATGCATCTGTTAGGGTTTGGGCGGCAGGGGGTGGTGTGAAAGGTAGTCCCTTGTTTTGGTGGCAGGCAGCTGCCCACTGAAAGAACTCTAGGCGTAGGGAAGGTATGAAAGGAATCATTGCTTCTAGATCTTGAGAATGTTGACACCATAAGCTTTTTAGATACCACTGTAGTTTCCTCATATGCAGTCTTGCATATGGAATTAGAATACAGGAGGCCACGAACCCCAAGACTTGCAGTACTTGTCTTGCAGACCAGCAGGGTTTTTGTGGCCACTTCTTTGAAATTGGTTGTCAAATGAAATTGTTTCTCTGGCGTGAGGTAAGCCATCTGGGAAGTTGTATTCAAGCTTGCACCCAGGAATATAATTTGTTGACAGGGAACCAGGTGTTATTTATTTTTAGTTTATGGTGTACCCCAGACAAGTTAGAACCCTTTGTACAAAGGCCAGACGATTCAAAAGTATGTCTTGGCTTTCTGCTGAATTAGACAATCGTCCAAGTATGGGTATATTTGGATATTTCTTTGCCTGCAAAATGCAATAACTGGAGCTAGGCACTTTGTGAATACCCTGGGCACAGTAGATAAGCCAAAGGGCAGTGCAGAGAACTCATAGTGCATGTAGCCTGCGTTGAAGCATAGGTATCTACTGCAAGATTCCCTGATTGGGATGTGCAGGTATGCTTCTTTTAAATCTAGTGTTTCCAACCAGGCATCTTTGCCTAGCATAGGAAGTAATTGAAGAGTCAGCATCTTGAATTCTGGAATCTCCAAAAAGTACAGTTTTGTACCTACCATAAATGTAGATGTCCGAACTGGATAGCATCTGCAGTCATAACAAGTGGGTTGTCCTGTCGTCAGGCAGCCCTGCAGTCGGCCGGATTCCAAAGTCCGGGTCCGGCTTCGGCTGATGTCGCACCTCACCCGACGTCATCTCTGTTGGTCTTCGGGTATATAAGCATCAGCCGACGCCATTTCCCTCAGTGTTTCTTGCCCCAGATGCCAGTAGCCCTCTTGCAGGCTAAAATTTGGATAGATGCCAATGTTTCCAAATAGATAGAGGTAAACACAACCATAAGCATGTATGTACATATATACAAACAAATACACCATAAAAGACTCCCCCCCAACAGCTAGCTATTAGGAGGGTAAACACCCTAGGAGTACCACAGAGGGAAGGAGGGAGGGTAATCCTGACTGCAGATGCTATCCAGTTCGACATCTACATTTATGGTAGGTACAAAACTGTACTATGTCCTTCATGGATGCATCTGCAGTCATAACAAGTGGGTAGAATACCATAGCCAACTATGGGAGGAGGATAAAAGTAGATTATGGTGTGTTTAGGATCCCTTGCAGTACAGCAGTGGCAAACCCTGCTCGGGATCTGGAATATAGAGGCAAATTATAATGCTTGGCAAATGTATGCACGGAGGTCCAAGTAGCCGCCTCAATAATGTCTTTGGTTGCCACTCCTCGTAAGAAGGCTGTGGTAGTGGCTGTTGCCCTTGTAGAATGAGGTCTTATGTTTTGTGGAATTGGTTTTCCATGGAAGGAGTAACAGCATCGTATGCAATTTCCTATCCATTTGGAGATTGTCTGTTTGGAAATAGCTTTTCCTTCCCTTCCTGTTGCATAGGCTACAAAAGTTGGTCAGTCTTTCTGCTATTTTTGTTCTGTCCAAGTAGTAGCGTAGCTGTCTATGTACATCCAAGGTATGCAGTATTCTTTCCCCTCTGTTTTGTGGGTTGGGAAAGAAGGTAGGTAGGTGGATTGCCTGGTTTAAAGACACTCTGGATACCACCTTGGGCATAAATGTAGGATTAGTCCTCATGGACACTATCTTGGTGGAAGATTAGGAAGGGTTGCACTGCCATTAAGGCCTGAAGTTCTGAAACCCTCCTTGCTGAAGTAATTGCTAGCAGGAAAGCAGTTTTCCATGACAGGTGTTGTAGGTCTGCTGTTGCTGCTGGTTCAAAGGGTGATAGTGTCAACTTTTCTAGCACAAAGTTTAAATCCCAAGCTGGTAATGGTGGTTTCCTTGGAGGTTTTACATTCTTGATTCCTCTGAGGAACTGCCTGAGCAAATGGTGCGAAAAAACAGGTGGATCAAAGCTGTATTCTGCTGAAATAGCTGATGCATGTATCTTGATGGAGGAGTAGGACAGGCCTGAATGAAGAAGTTCGGCCAGATACTCCAGAATGTTAGGCATATCTATGTTTGACACCTCTTTTCCTCTTTCCGTACTCCAAATGACAAACCTTTTCCATTTTCCAGCATAGTTCCTTCTTGTTGAAGGTCTGCGCGCTTCAAGAATAATGTCTTTAACTCTTTGTGAAAGTTCTGGATTAGCTGCTGCTATGTGATGTTCCATGCAGTCAGTTGCAGCGTTTTTAGGTTTGGATGTATGATGCTGTAGTTGTTCTGAGTTAACATCAAAGGCATCAGGGTTATTGGCCACATATTGTTCCGAGACATGCTCTTCAGTAGTGGGTACCAGTGTTGTCTTGGCCAGTTTGGGGCTATCAGGATTATCTTTGGACGCTCTTCCTTGATTTTTAGTAGTACCTTGTGTATCAAAGGAAGAGGTGGGAATGCATATGCTGTTAGGCCTTTCCAGTTGATGGAGAGTGAGTCCACTTTCCATGCTAGTGGGTGGAATGTCCTTGTGCAGAATTTTCTGAGCTGGTGATTGAGAGGTGATGCGAATAGGTCTATCTGTGGCATTCCCCATTTCTTTGAGATGGTCTTGAAGATGTCCGGGTGCAGCTTCCATTCGTGGGCATCCGAAGTGGTTCTGCTTAATATGTCTGCTAGAGTATTGTCTTTCCCCGGTACAAATATTGCCTGTAACTGAATGTTGTAGCTGAGTGCCAGGGTCCACAGCTCCAAGGTCATTCTGCATAGGGGGTATGAATGTGTGCCTCCCTGTTTGTTGATGTACCACATGACTGTGGTGTTGTCTGTCCTTATCATCAACTGGCCCTCTTTGAGAAATGGTTTGAACTTTTGGATTGCCAGTTTTACTGCCAGCATTTCTTTTAGATTGATGTGCAGGTGAAGTTGATCCTGTGTCCACAATCCTTGCACGCATTTGTCCAGCATGTGGGCCCCCATCCTAGGTCTGAAGCGACTGTTGTGATGGTCTGGCTTGGTTGACATCTGCGAAAGGGTAGGCCTGGGTTTGACTGGCATGCCTGAGCCCACCATAGGAACTCCTGTTTTAAGCATGGAATTAGTGGGATTTCTGTTTCTAGACTGTGTCTGTGTTGGGACCATAAATTCTTTAGGTACCACTGTAGTTTCCTCATATGTAGTCTGGCAAATGGGACCAAGATTATGCATGATGCCATGAAGCCCAAGGCCTGCAGAACTTTTCTTGCTGTTAACTTGTTCAGTTTTGTTAGTGCCAAGAAGTAAAGAGGAAGTTCTTTTGTTTTTCTGTAGTCAGGAATGCCATTTGCTGTACTGTGTCCAATTCAGCCAAGAATGTCCTTGTTTGGGATGGTATCAGCCTTGACTTTTGTAAATTGACTGTGTATCCCAGTCCTTGTAGCAAGTAAATGACCCTTTGTAAATCCGTTGTCAGCTTGCTTTTGTTGTCCCCTTGTAGCAGGCAGTCGTCCAGGTATGGGTAAATTTGAATTCCCTGTAGTCTGCAATGGCGATTACTGATGCCAGGCATTTTGTGAATACTCTGGGCGCAGTAGATAAGCCAAAGGGCAATGCTGAGAATTGATAGTGCTCTGATCCTGCAAGAAATCTGAGGTATCTTCTGCAGATTGGTCGAATGGGGACGTGCAGGTATGCCTCCTTGAGATCTAGAGTTACCAGCCAAGACTCCTTGCCCAGCATGGGAAGAAGTTGCTGTAGGGTCAGCATTTTGAATTTTGGGACAATGATGTATGTATTTAAGGTGGTCAGGTCGAGAATTGGTCTCCAACTTTTTCCTTTCTTGGAACTAGGAATAGTCTGGAATAGAACCCCTTTCCTTGTTCTGCTGTTGGCACTCTTTCCACAGCTCTCATGTTTGCTAACTCCATTATCTGGCGTGGAGCCTCTGTTTTTGATTTGGAGGTAGATTTGGCATTCCTCTTTGACTGGTAAAGTGTGGAAGTGAAACCGTAACCTTGATCTATGGTTTGTAAAATCCACTTGTCTTTTGTTATGTAGTGCCAGTTCTTTGAAAATAAGGTTAACTTTCCGCCTAGAGGAGCTGCTATTTGTTCCCTGGTAGGCGGATTTATGATTAAGTCACTGTGGTTGTGCTGATGTAGTGGTAGTGGCTGTGTCTGTGCCTCTGTTGTTACCTTGCCACTGTCGCCCTCTGTAGGCACCTCCTCTGGATTGGTTTCTGCCTCTGGGACGCCTATTCCTGCCCCTTTGAAATTTTGTGGAGTCAGGAAAGGACCAATTTTTGGCAGGCCAGTTCCTGCTAAACCTTGGGGGTTGAACCTGCAAGAAATCTTTAACAGTTTGAACAGATTTTGCCTTCTCTTCCATTTTCTTCATAACCTGCTGGGCAGGTGTACCAAACAAACTTGTCTTGTCCATAGGAGCATCTAGCAACTTAGCTTTAACATGATCTGGTAAAACTTGTTCCTTTAGCCATGCATGCCTTCTTATCACTGTGCCTGTCATGGCTGATCTAAATGAAGCCTCCAGTGCATCATAGCCACATTTTAAGGAATGGTTGCTAACCTGTTGTATGTTATTTACCATCTCTAATACATATTTCTTATCAAGAGATTCATCTGTGGTTAGTTTTTTAGTTAACTGATCGAGCATAAACTCTTGGTATTGTATCATGTGAAACTGACAGTTTAAAGCTCTAGCTGAGAGAGTAGCTGAAGTGTAGACCTTTTACCCCATCTGTCTAATGACCTTGCTTCCCTTTCAGAAGGAATAGGGTTTTTAGCTATGGTCGCTGCTACTGCCTTGGGACCCTGGGATATAGTTTCTGGGTCTGCAAGTGGGGCCTTGTAAAGGTGGTGATGAGTATCTGGCACCCTGTACAATCTGTCTGGTTTGGCAGGGGCTGGGGGTAAAGAATCTGGAGCGGAGCAAACATCATTGAAAGCATCATCCACCACAGAGAGAACAGGAGGTATAGCTAAGGGCCTGTGCTGTGGGAGGTGCAGAAAGGTCCTAAGTCTTTTGCTGGAGTCTGAAAAATCCTGTTGCTGCCATTGGAACTGTTCTCGCATGGCATGCAAGGTTTCCCCAAAGGAGAATTCTTCTGGTGGGGAAGCAGCTGGAATGGATTCTTCAGCATCAGAATCTTCAAAATTGGAGAAGGGAGCCTCTGGCTGGTCAGTTATGTCTGATTCATCAGCAGAATCATCAGAGGACACTGGCTCAGGGGCTCTGCCCTAGGTCTCTTCTCTGGGGCTGAGAGGCCCTGTCTGGGTGAGATTGAGATCCCTAATTAAAGAAATTAAATCTTCTGCCAAAGAAAGCATTTGAGTGCTAAAAGAGGGCCTGCATGTGGGGGGTTTAACAGGCACTGTTTTAGTAGTTTTGGCTGCTTTAGCCCTGGCGAAGGCCTTAATGGACATGGCTGCTGGAGGCCTAGCAGCACCACGTGCTGGGGTAGAGACATCCAAGGGGATGGTGTCTGATAAGTCAACCACCGTAGTGGGTAAAAGTTCTGAGGTCGATTCAAGAGTTGTAGCAGGGGCCTCAGTTGTAAGAATAGGTTCAGCTGTACTTTGATCAGTTTTCGGGGTTTCGGCGAAACGGAGACACTCGCGGTTTGCTTTACCGTGGTTTCGGCCGAAACCGCGGACCGCGAGTGTCGGTCTTTATCTTTGCGTTTTTAGTAGATTGGGTAGTCGGAGGATCCAACGGCATAATGCGTAAAATCAGAACCGAAAAACTGTTCTGCAAACTCCGACCGACGCCTAAGCGTTCGTCGGTTGAAAGAGGCACAGGCCGAACAGGCTGCTACGTCGTGGGCTGGGCCTAAACAAGGCAGACAGTAAGAGTGGAAATCTTTATGAGGTATTTGTTTCCCACAGGTTAAACAATTGTTAACTTTTTCTGACATCGGCTGAGGCAAGAAAGAGTCCCCAACGGGGTACTTAGCTTTTAGAAGTCTTCGAAGTAGTATTCGGTAGAAGTAATCTCTGGATCCGACCGACCGGCACTTGTGAACAGCTTCTGCTTCGGGCGCCACGCGGCAAGAAAGACTGGGGGAAATGGCGTCGGCTGATGCTTATATACCCGAAGACCAACAGAGATGACGTCGGGTGAGGTGCGACATCAGCCGAAGCCGGACCCGGACTTTGGAATCCGGCCGACTGCAGGGCTGCCTGACGACAGGACAACCCACTTGTTATGACTGCAGATGCATCCATGAAGGACATCGGTGTTTAGAGTAGACAGGTCCATGATAGGACACCCTGAATTGTCTTTGCTGGGTACCAGGAAAAGTCTCGAGTAGAAACTTTGCCCCTTTTCCTCTTCTGGTACAAGCTGAATAGCCCCCATGCTTGAGAGAGAAAGTACTTGTTTTTGGGCCTCTGCCCACTGATTTGGGGGTAGGTCCAGCCACCTGCTTGGCATTGGCAATGTGTGGAAATGAAATCTGTATCCCTGGGACACTATTTAAAACCTATTTGTCCTGGGTAATAAGGGCCCAGTTCTTTGCATGAAGAGCAATCTTTCCCCCCAAAGGGGCAGTCAGTTAAGTGCTTGGAAATTTTAAAAGGAAGTCATTGAGACAGTTTACCATAGGGGGTTGTCTTATTACTCCCAGATTTGGAAGTGGAGGCCCCCCACTGCTTAGTCCTATGTCTCCCCTGGGACTGAAATCTAGGGTTTTTGCTGTGCTGGGTTTGGCTTGAGAAGACCTGGAAGGGGCTGGAAAGGACCAATTCTTAAAGGGCCAGTGCCTCCTAAATCTAGGAGGCTGACCTTGTAAGAAATCTTTAACAGTTTGCAAAGATTTAGCTTCATCTTCCATCTTTTTAAGAACTTCCTCAGCCTTGTTGCCAAACAGGTGGTCCTGATTTAAGGGTGCATCCAACAATTTAGCTTTAACATGATCAGGCAAAGATTGCTCCTTAAGCCAAGCATGCCTTCTGACCACAGACCCAGTAACAGTCCTGCAAGAGGCCTCTAAAGAATCAAAACCACACTGCAAAGTATGTTTTCCAACTTGTTCAGCAGAATGCATTAAATCCTGTAATTCTTTATTTCCCACACAGTCTGGAATCAACATCATTTTCTGTTTAAGCAACCCAATAACAAGTCACTGATACTTTTAACATATGAAACTGGCAGTTTAAAGCCCTAATGGCCAAGGTTGCAGAAGTACAAACCTTCTTACCCCATCTATGCAGTGCCCTGGAGTCTCTATCAGAAGGGGCAGGATTTTCAGCAGTAGAAGCCTTAATGCCCTTGGGCCCCTGTGAAACAGTCTCTGGATCCGCAATAGGATTTTTAAAAAGGAACTTGTGTGACTCTGGTATCCTGTAGTATCAGTCAGGTTTTCTGGGAGCAGGAGGCAAGGAATTAGGGGCCAAACTAGATTCCGAAAAAGCATAACAGACAATGTCTAGTACAGGAGGAATAGCTAAAGGCCTATGCTGAGGTAGGAGTAAGAAATCCATAAGCCTCTTTTTTGAATCAGAAAAATCCTGGCTTTCCCAGAGGAAATGCTCCCTTAAAGTATGTAAGGTTTCCCCAAAAGAAAAATCCTCTGGAGGCGAAGCAGAGGGAATGGAGTCCTCTCTCAGAATCCTAAGTAGATAAGGGCAAATCCAGATCATCAAAAGAATCAGAAAAAACAGAATCCTGGTCAGAAGATTCATAAACAACTTTAGTCCTAGGCCTCTTAGAAGGGGGGGAGGGGGGTTGGCTACCCCAGATTAGAGTTATTAGATCTTCAGCCATTCTTATTTGTTTTTTAGGCATAGAGGCCTGAACATGTGGCCTGGGCATCTGTTTTTTAAGCATGGTTCGAGATTTAGGCCTAAGTGAAGGAGGAGGCATCAGTTTAATATGCAAGTCCGTAGGCCTGAATACACACTCAGAAGCTGGTGCCTGCACAGCGGCTCTGGCCCATCCAAGATAGAGACATCAGCGGGTTCCATAGTTGAAGCATCCCGCGGCATACCGGACTCGGAATGGGTCTCAGTAGAGACCTGCGAATCAGATGTAATGGGAATAAGGGGCTGCAAAAGCAGCAGAGTACCGGCGAACTGGCTTAGGAGAAGCGTCGTCGGCAGTTTTGGACCTCGGCGGCCTGTATCTGTATTATCTTTGCATTTTTTCAGTATCCTGGTAGTCGGATGGCTATCAGATGACATTTCAGGATAATTAAACGAAGAACCGAAATATTTAGAGGCGAAAATATACAGGCGACGGATAGTGCGTGGATTAAATAAAGCACAAAACCGACAGCAAGGTACGTCATGGTCAGGGCCTAGGCAAGGAATACAGTACGAATGAAAATCTTTATGAGGTATTTGCTTTCCACAAGTAATGCAATTATTAACTTTTACTGACATCAGTACGGAGCAAGAAAAAGTTTCCCCAACGGGGTACTTAGCTTTAGATGATGACTTTGATTCTGAAACTCGAAAACGAAAATTTCAGGAGTTGGCCGCCCGGCACTTGCAAACTGCTTCTGCTTCGGGCACGGCAAGAAAGACTGATGTAATGGCGTCGGCTGCATGTTTTATACCCCTGACGACCGGACGTCATGGAAGAAGGGACAGCAACTGACGCAGGACCCAAGACTTTGTTAATCAGGCCGACTGAGGGCTACCTGCAAGCAGATAACCCAAATGTAATGACTGCAACAGTGAAACATGAAGAACATCTACAGATGGAGACAGGAACCTGAACAGAAATAGTAAGAATGTACTAAGAGAATATAGAAGGGAGCTCAGGAGGAGGAGTGGTGACGTTTAAGGGAAGGTAGGAAATGAGCAATTTAAGTAATGCTAGACTGAATGGCAGTTATAGAGTGAACGACCAAGTAATGCATAATGTATATACATGGACAAAATGTTATTATAGTTTGCTTTATTTTCTATTAAAATGTGTGTGCGCCTGTGTCTTAAGTGACAATTTAATAAAGTTGCTTAAAAAAGAAGTAAAGATAATGCCTCACCAAAGACCGAAAAAGAAAAGTATCTAAGAAAGGAAACCTAATACTTTGTAGACTTCTGGGTAATCTCCAAGTGTAGTAACTTGCACTTAGTTCTGTGCAGCTTTGGCTGTGCAGTCACTGATTGGCACGCCAAATGGGTGGGATATCCAGTAAGACTGCCAGGCATGCTAATTCGCATGTAACATCATGTAAATTGATAAATATTCATGCACACAACAAACTCCATCCTCGTAGAAATTACTTTTTCTCCTTTCTCAGGGGGCAAGCCTCCCTGCACCCCCTTGTGAGGGCCCTGCATCCCCCACACCCCCCCACTTCTATACAGATGTGGATGCCTTAACGCCAGCTGACCACTTCAGCACTAAAGAAGTGCTGTGCAACAGTGCTGCTACCCTCTTTGGGAAACATTTTCAGCCGTTAAAATGTAACAGTATTCTATCTAAATAAACGGTCTTGGTTGATGAATGGTTTATGAATTTCTTAAATCAGAGTAGTGTTGGAGTTGCGCAGGCTCTGTAAGTCTAATAATGGTCTTTTAATAATTTTATAAGCATTGCTTCTTGCGTTTCTACAGGTACTCAATATTAATGACATCCCCTACTGTCCGCAAATGGATATTCATGCTGCGGCTGCTGCCTAGTCTGGCCTGGAGGCGTGTTTGGGACGGGATTTGCTACTGCGCATCCTGCGAGGTACTACATTTGTAGATTACAGACTTCTGAACAAGAGTATTTGACATGAAAGATGCGACTTTGGCAGAAACTCTGACAGAACTTGCATATTACTCCCCATGATAAAACAAGTGGTCTAGATGGGACACATTCTGTTTCACAGAAGCAAGTACATTTAATTGAAAGCTTTGACGCTTGTCCAGTAATGAGAAGTTATGTACCTACCATAACGTTCCATGTTAGTTGTCTTCTCTCGCCTTCTTTCTTGCTGGATGGGTTCGGAGCCGATCCTCGGCTCCAACTCGGCCACTTACTAAAGCTCGAGAGCTAATTTTACCGGCTCGAGGCAACCCTATATCCCATGATGCTAGGCGATAACTACCCAGATCTCATTTGGTAGCTAAAGAAAAATTATGCAATGTAGTCCTCCAACTGGAGAGGAGGAGGAAAAAGGGAATAATCCCGCCAAAGAAACCAATCTAATCTAGTGACACTAGGACAAGCTATTTGGCTGGAAATGCTAGATAAGGACTCTAAGGAAGAGGAACAATCTTCTCGGTCTGTCCAGGCCAGGGGGATGGTGGGCGGGACGCAAGAAAAGGCGAGAGAAGACAACTAACATGGAACGTTATGGTAGGTACATAACTTCTCAATGTTAAGTTGTCAATCTTGCCTTCATTCTTGCTGGATGGGACCTCGTCCCTAGCACCTTCATCCTGGGTGGCTCAACGGAACAGACTCTTGAGAACGGTGGAACCAAAATTTGCCCTGTTTCTGGAGGCCAAGTCCAATTTGTAATGCGAAACAAAGGTATGAGGAGAGGCCCATGTGGCTGCTGCACAAATAGTGTCTATTGGTAGTCTAGCTTGAAAAGCTGTAGCTAGTGCTCTAGTTGAATGGGCTTTTGGCCTAGAAGTCAACTCTCTACCTCTGAGTTGATAAATCCATGTAATCATAGAAGACAGCCACCTAGATAGGGTTACCTTAGATACCGGAAGGCCTTTCCTGTTCTCTGCATATGATAAAAACAGTTGATCAGATTTCCTGATTTGTTTGGTTCTGTCCAAATAATATCGGAGCTGGCAATGAACATCCAGATAATGTAGTTTTTGCTCCGCTCTATTAGTATAATTTGGGAAAAAAACTGGGAGATCAATAGATTGATTTAAGTTTGTCTGCGACGCCACCTTGGGTAAGAAAGACGGTTACTCCTTAGAGAAACTCTGTCTTTGTGGAAGATTAAGTAGGGAGGACGAATGTAGAGGGCATGAAGCTCAGATACTCTCCTAGCAGAAGTAATGGCGACTAGGAAGAGTGTCTTCCCGGAAAGAAATTTCAATGAACAGGAAGCCGCAGGTTCAAAGGGGGGAAGAATCAAGGATGTTAAGACTAAATTTAGATCCCACTGTGGTGGAGGGTCTTTGATCTGAGGCTTAAGTAAAAATACACCTCTAAGGAATGCCTTGCAAAGCTTATGGGACATGATGCTGCGGTCCGACAAGCCTATATGAAAATTTGAAATGGCTGCCAACTGAACTTTTACTGTGGAGGAAGAAGATCTGGAGTGAAAAATTTCAGCTAGGAAGTCCAAGACCGAATGAATCGGAGCAGTAAAGGGATCTATATTTCTAGCTTTTGCCCAGAAGGAGAAACGTTGCCATTTACTAGTGTAAATCCTTCTGGTGGAAGATTTAAGGGAAGCTACTATGATATCCCGGACGGGATTAGAAATCATAGGAAGCCTGGCTAGGGACGGAAGTGGAGCAACCAAGCAGTGAGGTTGAGAGAAGATATGGATTGGTGCAGCTGCCCCCGACTGGTGGGTCAGAAGATATGGAACCGGGTCCAGATGCCAAGGCTGTACCAAAAGATAACGATGCATGAACGGAAACCATATCTGTCAAGGCCAATAAGGGGCAATGAGAATCATCTTGGCTCTCAAGGCGGTTGCTTTCTGAATTACTTGTGGTATTAGAGGAAAAGGTGGAAAGGCATAGAGAAGTCCCCGGGGCCAATCTTGGACTAGAGCATCTCTGGGGGGGATGACCTGGAAGGGGGAAGAGGGTGAAGAAGTCGGGGCATTTGCTGTTTTGAGGTATAGCAAAAAGTTTGCAGCAAGGAAGGCCCCACTTCTGAAAAATCTCTTCCGTCACAGACTGTTTGAGAGACCACTCATGAGGCATGAGAATAGCTCTGCTCAACCTGTCTGCTATGATGTTGGACTTCCCGGGGATGTGCATTGCTATCAGAAACCGCTGAGAAGAGATTGCCCACTGCCAAAGTCTGAGTGCCTCTCGACACAGGGGATAGGACTTGATTCCGCCCTGCTTGTTGATATACCACACTACAGACATATTGTCCGTTTGGATTGCAATAGTCCCCAGGGGAAGAGAGTCATGGAGGGCTTGTAACATTAAAAGCACTGCTCTCATCTCCAGGACATTTATATGCAGGTGGCATTCGAAAGGTTGCCAAGTGCCATGGACCATCCTGCCCTGAAAATGCCCCCCCCCCACCCGATCAGGGAGACGTCCGATGTAACCATGGCGACCTGGGAGGGAGGAACAAAGGGTCTGCCTTGATGGACTTGAGGGGACAATATCCACCAGGACAGATGCCTTTTGCACGCTGGAGTTATCATGATCTTATGATGCATAGGGAGTCGTTGAAAAGACCATTGGGCGAAAAGCATCCACTGTAGGAGACGCATGTAAAAGCGGGCAAGGGGAAGAAGTGTTATAGCAGCCGCCATAAGACCCAATACTTTCAGGACATACCTGGCCTGAATTTTGTCGCTCTGAAGAAGAACATGGATGTGGTTTTAAATATCTAAGACCCTTTGATCTGTTAACTTTGCTGAAAGTTGTACGGTGTCCAAATTGGCGCCTACAAAGGTAATAGATGGACAAGGCGACAAGGCAGATTTTTTGAAATTTATAGAGATTCCTAGCCCTCTGCAAATGTGAATGGTGTAATCTCTGGCTTGGAGAAGTTGATGCCTGGTGGTGGCAGTGAGGAACCAGTCGTCTAGATATGGAAACACCTGGAATCCTTGACGTCTCAGGTGAGCCGTAACCGCTGCCATACATTTGAACACTCTGGGGGCTGTAGTGAGACCAAAGGGCAGGGCTCTGAACTGGTAGTGACTGGCCCCCATCCGAAAGCGGAGAAACCTTCTGGAGCGCCTGTGAATTTTGATGTGATAGTACGCATCCTGAAGGTCCAAGGAGCACATCCAATTGTCCTTGCCCAGAAAGGGTAGAATGGACTGTAGCGTGGTCATCTGGAATCTTGTTCTCTTTACAAACTTGTTTAGTTTGCTGAGATCTAATATTGGTCTCCAGTCCCCTGTCTTTTTTTGCGGTACCAAAAAGAACCTTGAGTAGATTCCGGATCCTAGTTGGTCTGCTGGGACTGGCTGGATGGCTTTTTTGCTAGCAGTTTTGATATCTCTGGTACTGCTAGTTCCTTAGACCGGGTGGAACGTCTGGAAGGGTTCCCTTTTGCTGAATTGGGGTTTGGATAAAGGGAATTTTGTAACCCTCGGATATGATCGACTGTACCCATTTGTCTTGAGTAAGGGAAAGCCAGGCTTTTGGGTACAGCGACAATCTTCCCCCGACTGCCTCCGAAGGTGGACAATCGGGCAACATCTCAGGGATGCTGGAAGGGTTTGTCAGAGAGAGGCTCCCTGCTACCCTGATTCTGCGGACCCCCTCTGCCCCTAGGGCGGCGTCTGTTGTTGTTACCCCCTCTGCCTCTGGGGGTAAACTGACCTTGTGCATCAGGCGTGACTCCTTGAGATTTGCGGAACCACATTTTCCCACACTTCTGACCCTTGGGGTATGGTCTTGAAGGGGTGGAGAAACGGACTCCTATGGCAGAAAGAGTCTTGCCATCTTGTTCACATCTGGTCAAGGTGTCTTTCACTTGAGGTCTGAACAAGGTCGAACCATCAAAAGGAGAATTTGTGAAGGACGCCTTGAAGGGGTCTGAAAAATTACAAAGCCGCATCCAGGCGTGACGCCTTAATGCCACTCCTGTGCCTGCGGCCCTACTCGCTCCATCGGCTGCATATGAAATGAGCCGCATGGAGGAGTTAATAGAGTTTAGGGTTCCTAGCTGTGAGTCAATTTTATCCTGGGACCCAGCAGCTGACGGATCCTGTAAAACGTCTCCCAACTCTTTGAGAACATCTCTCTGAAGGCGGGTGAAGTGACAAGTAATTCAGCGACCGCATGGCAAAGGTTGCTGAAGAAGACATCCGCTTACCGTACCTATCCATAGTCCTAGAATCCTTGTTAGGAGGATGGATAGGTACTGAAGGATCGGCTAGTTCCTTCTTGGTGGCTGCAGCCACCACCATGGCATCAACCGGGACACCTTTTGTCAAAAATTGCCTATCAGCTGGGGCCGTAATGAATTTAGAAGGCCTCCAAGGAGTGGGTTCCACCGAATCTGGGGCCGTCCACGCCTTCCGAGCCACCACATCCATAAGGGGGTGAAAAGGTGGAGACACCCAGGAGGTGGAGGGTCGAGAACCAAACGCCTCCAGGTAAACCGACTCATCCTCGGAAGGAAGGGAAGGCCAGTTCCCCCTCTGCTTAAGGATTTCAAGGATGTCTGAGAAAGAGACATCCTCAGAAGGGGACCTTGGGGATCCCTCCGACTCATCCAAGTCGGTATCGGAAGTAATAGACTCGGGGGAGTCCAGATGTTTCCTCTTACATGTCCTCTTATGCGGAGGCTAACCTGATGGGTCAGGAGAAGCCTCGGAAGAGGAAGATATTCCCAGTGGGGAAACCTGAGGTGCTGGATCTCTGGGCCCGGGAGCAAGAGAGTGGGAAAAGACGTCAGCAGGCACTGTAGTGGGAGGAGCTGATGGAACTGACCGTTGACTATGCCCTGGGGCTAGTACACTCCTCATCACCTCGAAGGCTCCCCCATCAGAGAGGCCAGAGGGCTCCCGCTCCAAAGAGGTAGGAACCCCAGGCCGCACCGACAGGGACGGCTCCGAGGCCAATGTCGGGGCCAAGCTCACCAGCGCCGACGCTCCGAGAGGGAGAACGGGGACGGACAAGGGTCCGATGCCACTCACCCCCTTGGAGCCGGCGAGAGAGAGACCAAACGCCCGGATCCCTCCAATGAAGGCATCAAGGAGGTGATTGGAGCAGAGGACAACAGAGCTGAAGGGGGAGGTATTGGCTCCGACGCCACAACAGTCACGGCTCCGAAGAGCTCCGGCTCCCAACTCTGGGGGAGAGTCTAAGGAGAAATAATAGGTGGATGTGTAACAGCTACAGTCTGATGAGATGGGCTATGGAGCATTTGGGCCAATGCCTGAGACTTTAATAGCCTACTCACCACTCTCTCAAGGTCATGGTCAGAAAGCCTGGATGACAGAGAAGATCGGCTCCGATGGCTCCGCTCCGAGAGCAGGGGTGATCTCGGAGCCGAATGGATAGACTCCAACAATGGGGATCTTGACCTCTTTCTGGAGGTGGATGGAGCCGAGGATACGTCGGCTCCAGCCGAAGCCAACCGTGACTGCAAAGATTCAGCGGTATCAGCGCAGAGTGGAGCCGATACTGGAGGCTGTGACACAGAAGAATCAGCTCCGGCCAGAGCCGATCTCGTCACAGAAGGTGAGCCAGCAGCCGACGGCTTGGGACTCTGAGCCGATGGCTTTGCTGGCTTCGAGGGCTTCCCCAGCGCAGACTTAGTCGGGGAACTCTCGGGCTTTAACAAGCCCCTCAATATTAATTTGTTCCTGCGCTCCTTTAGGACTCTTGGGCTGAATGCGTGGCACACAGAACAAGAGTCCTGCAGGTGCAGGGGTCCCAAGCAGTAAACACAAGAAGTGTGACAGTGTCAGAGACATTTTCTGACAGCACAAGTCACATTTCTTGAAGCCTGAGACCTTTGTGTCCTTCGACATAAGTGTCGAGGGAGCAGCAGAGTAAAAAACACACACACAAACACCCAATCCAAATATAAATAAAAAAAAACCAGGGATACTAACACGTCCAAACACTCCACAGAATCCCTGACAAGAATTAGGAAAGGGGCAGGCTTAAGGCCTAACCTAGGGGAAGGGATATATAACTGGGATAAGGGAAATACAAGGTACTAATGGGAAATAGGGTTTAAAATTAACCGTTACAAGTTAAAACAATAAAAGGAGTGGAACCAAGACAAAAAAGGGTGACAAAGTCTGAAATTTGAAAACTTACCAAGAGCCGGTAAAAACGCACCTCGCAAGCGAAAGCGGCAAACGAGATCTGGGTAGTTATCGCCTAGCAACATGGGATATAGGGTTGCCTTGAGCCGGTAAAATTAGCTCTCGAGCTTTAGTAAGTGGCCGAGTCGGAGCCGAGGATCGGCTCCGAACCCATCCAGCAAGTATGAAGGCGAGATTGACAACTTAACATCTATATCATATCATGCACCAGTGAAAACAATTTAGCCACCCCCTAACAATGTTTAACTTCAGCCTCCATACAGATTTTCTAGTAAATGAATGGAGGAAAGTTGAAAGAGAAAAAAAAAATCAGTGTTGGTTTGTTCAAAAAGTGGTCACCAGGAGAATTTTGTGACTGTTCTTCCAAATTTTCAGTAGGACTATTTGTACAAGAGGAAAGGCTTACAAGGATTACCCTTACTTAAGTGAAGGAGAAGACATCCACTGCCTAGATTTCCTTGCAAGTAGTCCAGGAGCAAAATATTCTGAGCTGATGGTTCAGAAAGGAGGCAAATATAGATATGCAGGAAGATAGTACAGTTGTGTACACTTACCATAATTGTAGATGTTAGAGTGTATTCACTGTTTCAGTAATCACACTTGGGGTTATCTGCCTGCAGGTAGCCCTCAGTCAGCCCGAATACCAGAGTCTTGGCATTTCTGCGTTGGATGCTGTTGCCTCATCCATGACGTCAGGTCATCAGGGGTATAAAACATGCAGCCGATGCCATTACATCAGTTTTTCTTGACCCAGATGTCAGGAGCCCCCAAAATAGGAAGCAATCAAAGGGTGTGGAACATCTCCAGTAAAAAGTAAATACCATTTCCTTAAGATATGGGGAAAAAAGAGGACAGGTAGAAAGTATAGAAACACAGGGGGCTGGAGGGAGGGTAACCAGGACTGCACTCGAACATCTACATTTATGGTAAGTATACACAACTGCACCATGTTCTTCGTGTTTCACTGTTGCAGTCATCACATTTGGGTTGAATCCCAAAGCTGAGGAAAGGTGGAGGCAGTCAAGAAGTAGTAGGGCTGGCTAGCAGGCTTTGTAAGACAGCTGTGGCAAATCCAGCTCTGGATTTAGAAAAGATAGGTAAGTGGTAATGCTTGATGAAGGTGTGTACAGAACTCCAGGTTGCAGCTTCCAGGATGTCCCTGGTAGGGACTCCCCTGAGAAAAGCTGTCGAGGTTGACGTAGCCCTAGTGGAATGAGCCCTGATCCCCTGTGGGGTAGGTTTTCCAGGATCTTTGTAGCAGAAATGGATGCAGTGTGCTATCCACTTAGAAATGGTTCATTTCGAAATGGCATCGCCCTCTGCCCCTGTAGCAAAGCTGACTAGCAGCTGGTCAGATTTTCTGAAAGGCTTAGTCCTGTTAAGGTAGAACCTGAGCTGTCTGTGCACGTCCAAGGAGTGCAGGATCCTTTCCCCTTTATTCAGAGGATTAGGAAAAAAGGTTAGCAAATGGATGGATTGGTTTAAAGCCACACTGGATACCACCTTGGACATAAAAGATGGGTTAGTCCTGAGGGAAACCTTGTCCATATTTAAGACAATGGAGGGTTCCACAGCTATAAGGGCCTGTAACTCAGACACTCTTCTTACTGAAGTGATGGCTAGCAGTAAGGCTATTTTCCAAGAGCAGAATTTTAACTCTGCTGTAGCAGCAGGCTCAAAAAGGGGAAGCGTGAGCTTCTCCAGTACAAAGTTAAGGTCCCAGCAGGAGTGGGAGCTCTCCTTGGGGGTCTTAAATTGTTAGCTCCTCTCAGGAACGGTTTGATCAGAGGGTGAGAGAAGAGGAGTGGCTCAGTATTGTAATGAGCTGAGATGGCAGAGGCATGAATCTTAATTG
The DNA here is from genome assembly GCF_019279795.1 of Protopterus annectens. Classification (NCBI taxonomy): domain Eukaryota; kingdom Metazoa; phylum Chordata; order Ceratodontiformes; family Protopteridae; genus Protopterus; species Protopterus annectens. The sequence continues at coordinate 466,596,956 of NC_056725.1, forward strand.
ATAAGGATAGGCCTCTGCGGAGCAGCTCTGCTAGGTAATTATGATTTGAGGCAAGGAGGGCACGGCTGTGTCCCTCCCTTAAGACTGGCTCCAAGAACAGTATCTCTTCCACTTTTCTGAATAGGATTTCCTAGTACTGGGCCTCCTGGCCTCAAGGATAACATCCAGCACCTGTTTGCTGAGGGTTGCTGGTGATGTATTCAGGGAATAAGCCAGGCTTGCCAGGTTCAGGATTTGCAGCTGAGGATGCAAAATCTGTCCCTCCTGTTAGGACAACAGAGAGGGGGTTCTGATGTAGGTGCCAGGGTGGCACTGCTGTCAGACGGCATAGGAGTGGGTTCCAATGCTGGCATTGCCAGTCTGGTGCAATAAGGATTCTCCTTGGTCTGTCCTGTTTGTTCTTGAGGAGTACTCTTGGAAAGAGGGGCAGATGGGGAAAAGGCACAGATTGAGAGGTTTTCCCATGTGAAGGATAGGGCATCCACTTTCCAAGCTTGGCTGTGGGGAAATCTGGTGCAAAATTTGTTTAGTTCATGGTTTTGGGAGGACGCAAAGAGGTCCACCTTTGGTGTCCCCCACCTGTGTATTAGAAGTTTGAATGAGTCTGGTTCCCGTTTCCACTCCTGTGGGTCCATTAGATTTCTGCTTAAGTCGTCTGTCAGTGAATTTTGTTTGCCTGGCAGGAATTGAGCTTGCAGGTGCACTTGGTTGCTTAAGGCTGTGTTCCACACAGCCATGGCTAACCTGCAGAGTGGGTAGGAGTGAGTTCCCCCCCTGCTTGTTTATGTACCACATAACCATGGCATTGTCTATCAGTTGTTTTCTTGACAGGATAAGGTATTTGAAGGCTGTCAGTGCATTCTGTACAGCTAAAATTTCTTTTTGACTGATATGCAGGTGAATTTGTCCCGGGCTCCATTTGCCTTGAATGCATCTGCCTGCCATGTGAGCCCCCCATGCATAGTCTGATGCGTCTGTTGTCAGAGTTTGGATGGTGGGGGGTTGTGAGAAAGGGAGTCCCTTGTTGTGGTTGCAATCCTCTGCCCACCAAAGGAACTCTGTCCTTAGGCAAGGAATGATAGGGATCACTGTTTCCAGGTCCTGGGAATGTTGACACCAAAGACTTTTTAAGTGTCACTGAAGTTTCCTCATATGCAGTCTTGCATATGGAATCAGTAGAATACATGAGGTCATGAACCCTAGAGCTTGCAGTATTTTTCTTGCAGATACCTGGGTTTGGGTGGCCAGTAGTTTGAAATAAGTTGTCAAACAAACCTGCTTTTCTGGAATGAGGAATGCCATCTAAGAAGTTGTGTTCAAGCTTGCTCCCAGGAATACAATCTTTTAGCTGGGTACCAGATGGGATTTCTTTTCGTTGATGGTATACCCCAGAGAAGTTACGAGTCTCTTTACAAACATCAGGTGCTTAAGTAGCAATTCCTGACTGTCTGCCTGAATCAAGCAATCATCCAAGTAAGGGTAAATTTGAATATTTCTATGCCTGCAGTAAGCAATGACTGGAGCCAGGCACTTTGTGAATACCCTGGGCACAGAAGATAAGCCAAAGGGAGGTGCAGAGAACTGACTGTGCATACAGCCTGCCCTGAAACGTAGATATTTCCTGCGAGATTCCCTTATGGGGATGTGCAGATAAGCTTCTTTCAAGTCTAGGGTGACTAGCCAGGAGTCCTTGGCTAGCATAAAAAGGAGCTGCAGGAGTGTAAGTATTTTGAATTTTGGTACCACCGGGAAGGTGTTTAGGGATGACAGATACAGAATAGGGCACCAGGAGTTCTCTTTCCTGGGCACCAGGAACAGCCTGGAGTAGAAATCCTGTCCCCTTTGTGCTGGTGGCACAGGCTGAATAGCCCTGATACTGAGAAGGGGAAGTATTTGCTTTTGGGCCTCTGCCCACTGGTTTGGAGGAAGGTCTGGCAATCTGCTTGGGGTTGGCAGAGTGTGGAAATAGAATCTGTATCCCTGGGATACAATGGTTAAGACCCATCAGTCCTGGGTAATATACTCCCAGTTTTTTTTGCATGCAGGGTGAGTTTTCCTCCTAGGGGTGCAAAAACTTGGGCATGGCTGAGAAGGATTAAGGACAAGTCATTGTGAACTTTTTCCATAGGGGGTGGCTTACCACTCCCAGTTTTTGAGGAGGGAGCACTCCATTGTTTAGATTTGTGCATACCCTGAGACTGTAGTCTTTGTGGTCTGTTGTCTGAGAAGGTCTGGAAGTGACTGGAAAGGACCAGTTTTTTGAAGGCCAATGCCTACTGAATCTAGGTGGCTGTACCTGTAAGAAAATCTAACAGTTTGAATGGATTTAGCTTTTTCCTCCATCTTTTTAAGAACTACTTCTGCTTTAAAGTCAGACATTCTTGATTTAATGGAACATCAAGTAATTTTGCCTCAACATGGTCTGGCAAGATTTGTTCCTTCAGCCAAGCATGCCTTCTCAGAACAGAGAGCACCCCTGCAAGATGCTTCTAAGGCAACAAAACCACACTGCAAAGTATGTTTACCAACTTGGTTTGCAGAACACATTAAGTTTTGTAAGTCCTTATTTTCTGCACAATCAGGAATCAACAACATTTTTTGTTTAATTAGATCAATAATATGCTGCTGCTGCTGGTACTTCAACATGTGAAACTGGCAATTTAAAGCCCTGATGGCAAGAGTTGCAGAGGCATAAACCTTCTTACCCCATCTGTCTAGAGCCCTAGAATCCCTGTCCGAAAGGGTAGGGTTTTTGGCTGTAGAAGCCTTAATACCTTTAGGTCCCTGGGAAATGGTCCCTGGATCCGCAGTGGGATTTTTAAAGAGAAATTTGAGACAGTCACGTACTCTGTAGTATCTGTCAGGCTTTTTAGGAGCAGGTGGTAAAGTATCAGGGGTACGGCTGGATTCCATGAAGACATCTACAATATCCAGGACAGGGGGGATAGCTAGAGGCCTATGCTGAGGCAAGTCTAAACATTTCCCAAGTCTCTTTTTGGACCGAGGGTAGTCCTGGCATTCCCAGCAGAAATGCTCTCTTAGGGTATGCAAGGTTTCACCGAAAGAAAGGTCCTTGGGGGGGGGGGGCTGAGGGAATTGAATCCTCTGCATCTGAGTCCTCATAGGTATATAAGGGTATGCCCTGGTAATCACAGGGGTCAGAGTAATCAGACTCACGGTCTGAAGAATCAGAAGGAAAATCAATGATTTGTCTTTTAGAGAGAGAAGGCTGGCTTCCCCTAAGTAATAAGGTCTTCAGCCTTTCTAAGCATTTGTTTCTGTAGCATGGGAGCTTGAGAATGTGCTTTGGTCGGTTTCCTAGGCGCAGTGCAAACTCTGGGCCTGAGAAATTCGGTAGATTTAGTCATTAACGAAGTAGTCAGATTGACACGAAATTCGGAAGGTCTGAATACACCCTCAGAAGCTGGTGCCTGCACAGTGGCTCCAGACCCATCCAAGGTAGAGACATCCGCAGGTTCTACAGTCGAAGAAACATCTCGTGGCATACCGGTCTCAAAATGGGTCTCAGTAGAGGCCTGTAAATCTGTAGAAGAGGGCAACAGGGGCTGCAAAAGCACCAGAGTACCAGCGACTGGCGAGTAGCTTAACGAATAGTCGCCGGCAGTTTTGGACCTATGCCATCTGTCTTTATCTTTGCATTTTTTCGGAAGATCGGTAGTCAGACGGCTTACCGAAGCCATTTTGGAATATGGAGAATGAGAGCGAAAGAATTTAGACAAAAATAGCACAACGACAAATAGTTCGGGCGTTGAACAAGGCACAAAACCGACAGCGATGGACGTCGTGGTCTGGGCCTAAACAGATGATGCAGTAAGAATGAAAATCTCTGAGGTTTTTGCTTTCCACAGGCAAGACAATTGTTAACTTTTTCTGACATCGGTTAGAGCAAGAAAAAAGGACCCCCAACATGGCACTTAGCTTTAGAAGACTTCAAGTTTGAAACTCGAAAAATGAAAATTTCAGGTAGCTGCCGACAGGCACTTGTGAACTGCTTCTGGCTCCCGCATTGCAAGAAAAGCTGATGTAACTGCGTCGGCTGCATGTTTTATACCCCTGACGTCATGGATGAGATGACAGCATCCCAATGCAGAAATCCCAAGAATCTCTGGTATTCGGGCTGACTGAGGGCTATCTACAGGCAGATAACCCAAAGTGTGATGACTGCAACAGTGAAACACAAAGAACATCTCTCTGTTCTAAATCCATTCATGAGGGTCTACCCGTGATCTACTCAGGTAGTCTGCCAAGCTGTTTGTTCAAACTGCTTGGAGAAAAAGGTTGTGATGAACAGCAATGTACCAAGCCACAAGTGCAAACCCACAAAGGGAGCAAAGACTTTTTGCTCCCTTGTTTGCTGAAATACCATGTAACAGTTGTGATGTCTGTCAGGATCCATAGTGCTCCTGGGGACCACAGCTAAAAGAAGGACTGGAGAACCAGAATCAGCAATGTCATTCTTTTTGTTTATATGTTTTCTGTTCTCTCAAATTCCTTGGACTTTGGAATGCACACCCTCCCTAGGCTAGGCTCTGTCTGATTAATCTGTTGTGACTGTCTGACAAGGATGTGGAATTCAAAATTGAATTTCTGGATTCAGTTTTATTTGAGTGATATGGCAGTGTAGCTCGTTTTCACGAATGGCAAAAGAAGAATTGGGTAAGATAGAGGATAACAGTGTACAGTCCATATGGATTTTGCATACTACTGGATCTTCATCTGTAGCCCAACAAAAGGAATTATCTGAATGGTGGATGTCATATACAGATCAATGTAGACTCTGCAAATGTAAATAACTTGAAAAATTTAGGCTGAAACTGACTACAGCAAACAGCACATCTTTTTCCAAAGGTCAGAAATAGTCTATTCTGAATATAATCTTGTCTAAATGAAGAAAGGCCATAGTCAAAGATTTGAGCTGACAACGTAGGAACACCAGAGAATGAAAAGGAAGGAGGATGGGCCTTGCTGAAATTCAAAGCGAATCCCAGGTTCAGAAAGAGACTGATTATGAACTTTAAGTCCTGAAGAAATTTGTTATTGTGAAGTGGCTTGAATCAGGAAACTGTCCACCTAAGGGTAAATGTAGACACCCTGGAGCCTGCAGCATGTCACTACTGGGACTACACACTTTGTAAACATTCTTGGAGCAGTGAAAAGCCCAATAGGCAAACCAGTAAACTTTCTACGAAGATGTACTAGCATATGAAGATAAGCATCCTTAAGGATCCAGGGTAGCCCATAAATGCTTTTACACAAATGAGGCAAAAAAATGTTTTTGTAGAGTCAAAATTTTTAAATTAGCAGAGGGAGAGCTTGCGAAGAGGCAAAAGTGGAAACTGACCGAAGGAATAATGACAATTTCTTATATATCGGCCTTCAAGATGAACAAGACAAAATTACTGATGAAAGACAAGGGTCAAGCTTCATCATATTATATTATCTTTTCATACACAAGACACTAGGAGCACTGACCAAACAAAAGGTGACCAGAACACAGAAGAGTTACCAAAACAACAAAACACCACAGTCAGAGAAGTTAAAAGGGGACCGGGAAATAAACTGACAACCTTCAGAAAGGGTGAATTTGTTTAGCACCTAAATATATTGATAAAAACTGAGGATATGTATGACAATGCTGGTACAAATACTTTTAAATCCCAGGCAAACACCAGAAAGTGCTTCCAACAGTGCATTATACCTACTGGATATGTGCAAGCAAAGAGCATAAATACCGTTATTGTTTATTCTGGTTTTGTTCCATACTGAAGACATTTAGGCACAATCTACAAACAAAAGCTAGAGTTGTCAAAAAGTATGTTTATGCTTAGTCATGACTGTAATAAATTAACCTAAGGCCCTTAAGGGTTTGACATAAGCAAGAAAGAAAGCAGTAACTAAAAAGTAAAAGTTCTTGCTACTCCAGAAGAGCAAAACATTACGGAGTAGAAAATGACTGCGAAATCTCGAAAGAAATACATTAACTACGAGCTTCGCTTGTTACAGTACAAAGGATAAACAAACTGACTAGGGTTGAGTAAACACAACTAAAAAACAGGACAACAAAGCCAGCAGGTTGCCAAAGAATGAACAATTAATAAAAATTATGCAACAAATCAGGCTTTACGTTTTGAACTGTGGTGAAATAATTCATTATTTGAAGAAATTAAAGTATTAAGATTTAAAGTTTCTTAAAATTATTTCTTCTGGTTTGAAGCACCGACTATTGTGAAGATTTACAAACATTTTCTCTTTTTTTTCCCTTAACTTTAACAACTTACAAATTGCCACCTTTACAAAACAGACTTCCCATAACATCCATTTCTGCCACTGCCATCTACATTAACAAAGTATATAAACACCATTATCTTAACTCCACATAATTTTCCAAGTACTTCAAGGCCCTTATTCTCTTACTGTTAACATTTGCCCAACTGCCAATCATTAGCGGACTGGAGTTCTGCTGTGGCGACCCCTAACCGGGAAAAGCCGAAAGAAAAACATACTACCCAAACATTTTTACATACAGTACTGGTGACAATAACCATTACATTTCTACGAAACTGCATCTGAAAATAAAACTGCTAAGTATACAGATTTTAAAACCAGTGAACATGACAGTTTATTTGCACTCTTCACTGTGATACTATCTTTGTCTGTTCACCTATTGTAGACTGCCATCTTGTATCCTATCTACATAGTTAAACCAGGTTGTGACACTGGGCTGCCAACCACTGCCTCCAAATTTGACAAGGAGCTGGCAACAGTGCCCCTAAATGTGGCAGTAAGAATACTCTGGGCCTACAGGATGACTACCTTTCTCCTTGAAAAGTGCTGTAATGATGACTTCTTTACAGGATCTTATCACAACACTTTTAGGCCAACATATTGTTAAGTAACCAACTAGTAATAAACCACTGCTTCTCTTTCCTGCCAGCAGACCTCTATTGGGAACGCATTCAAACCTTGTGATTTACAGGAAGCTATATATGCTAAAAACTTCTTTAACTGCTTCCCCATTAAATAATTGCATCAATTTCTCTCGAGTAATGTTACCTCAGTCAAAAACCCATCCACAGCTTCCTTTACACTAGTACATAAACTCTTAAATATTCTCCTAATATCAGCTGTATTTCATACAACCCTCCATATAACTTATCCCTTCTGAGGTCTTTGTCTTTTCCCCTCCCTTTCCAGTTGTTGCTGCCTCAATCTACTTGCCACTGCATTTACTGATATAGGTGTAATCTCCTAATACACATGCTTTATCAACATTCTATATAACGAACTTCCTGTGTATTCCAAGAACTCTCCTTTCACCCTTTCCAGTTCTTTCACTTCCTAACGTGTTAATTTGAAGTTATGTACTTATAATGCCGGATCCTTTTCATCCAAGTCCATCTGATATGACTGCTGGGTACCAAGTCACTACTTGGATCTGATATGCCACTTGCTACTTCTCTAGTGCCTCAAAGTCTTGCAAACCTTCCCATGATCCCTACCGAACCGATCTCTTAGATCTTTACTGCCTAGAACCCCAAAGCCTGCAGAATTTGTCTTGCAGATAACTGGGTTTTTGTTGCCATCTGTTTGAAGTATATAGTCAGTTGCCTTTGTCTGGCGTAAGGCAAGCCCATCTGGGCAGTTGTATTCACGCTTGCACCCAGGAATGTAATTTTTTGAGAGGGTACCAGTTGTGATTTCTTTTCATTTATTGTGTACCCTAGGCATGTTAGAAGCCTTTTTACAAACGCCAGATGTTGAAGAGGAATGTCCTTGTTTTCTGCTTGAATGAGACAGTCGTCCAAGTAAGGATAGATTTGTATGCCTCTGTCTGCAAAATGCAATTACTGGTGCCAGGCACTTTGTAAAGTCTCTGGGTGCAGTAGATAGGCCAAAGGGCAGTGCAGAGAATTGGTAATGCATAAAACCTGCCTTGAAGCGGAGGTATCTTCTGCACAATTCCCTTATTGGGATATGCAGGTATGCCTCTTAAGTCTAGAGTCACTAACCAAGTGTTCTTGCCCAGCATGGGCAGTAGCTGTTGTAAAGTCAGCATTTTGAATTTTGGAATGCCCAAGAACGTGTTCAAAATTGATAAGTCCAGTACTGGATGCCAGGAACTTTTTTTTCTGGGTACCAGCAACAGTCTTGAATAAAAACCTTGTCCTTTTTCCTGTTCTGGTTGAAAAGCCCCCATATCCATGAGGGACGTAACTTGTTTGAGCCTCTGCCCACTGATTTTGTGGCAGATCTGGCCAACCGTTTGGAATTGGCAAAGTATGGAAATGAAATCTGTACCCCTGGGATACTATGTTTAATACCCACTTGTCCTGGGTAATTAACTGCCAATTTTGAGCATGAAGTGCTAATTTTCCCCCCAAGGGGGCTGCCAAAAGATAAGTGCTTGGTGATGGTAGATGGAAGTCACTGATGCTGCTTACTGTAGGGTTGTGCTTTGTTTCCTCCAGATTTGTTTCCTCCAGATTTGGAGGTAGAGGCACCCCATTGCTTTGACCTGTAAGAACCCTATGATTGGTATCTAGAGCCTTTTGAGCGCCTGGATTTGTCTTGTGAGGCTCTGTTGGACACGGGAAAGGATCAATTTTTAGTAGGCCAGTGCCTACTGAATCTGGGTGGCTGCACTTGTAAGAAATCTTTTACAGTTTGCATAGATTTAGCTGTGTCTTCCATTTTCTTTAAAACCTCTTCTGCCTTATTTCCAAAGAGAGTATCATGCTGTAAAGGTGCATCCAACAATTGAACATGATCAGGCAGATTTTGCTCCTTGAGCCAGGCATGCCTTCTAATCATAGATCCAGTAACTGCGGCCCTGCAAGAGGCCTCCAAGGAATCAAAACCATATTGCAAAGTATGCTTTCCAACCTGTTCTGCTGCATGCAATAATTCCTGTAATTCTTTATTTTCCACACAATCAGAAATCAACATTTTCTGTTTCAATAAGCCCATAACATGCTGTTGATATTTAAGCATATGAAACTGGCAGTTTAAGGCCCTAACTGCCAAGGTTGCAGACATATAAACCTTCTTTCCCCATCTATCCAGCGCCCTGGAATCTCTATCAGAGGGGGTAGGATTTTTGGCTGTAGAGGCCTTTACACCCTTGGGACCCTGTGAGATAGTTTCAGCAGCAGGATTTTTGAATAAAAATTTGTGGGAGTCAGGAACCCAGTAGGAGCCGGAAGTAGGGAATCAGGAGCCATGCTTGATTCCGAAAACACATCACCAATGTCTAATACAGGAAGTATAGCCAAAGGCCTATGCTGAGGAAGAAGGAAATCCCTAAACCTCTTTTCTGATTCAGAGAAATCCTGACTCTCCCAATGAAAATGTTCCCGTAAAGTATTCAAGGTTTCTCCAAAAGAAAAAACCTCAGGAGGAGATGCAGATGGGATGGATTCTTCTGCATCTGAATCCTCATAGGGTGGTATAGAAAATTCCTGATCAGAAGAGGAATCAGAAGAAATAGAAACCTGATCTGAAGATTCATAATCTGTGGCTTGCCTTGGCCTCTTAGCAGGGGGGGGGGGGGGTTGGGAACCCCTGATCAAGGTAATTAAGTCCTCAGCCATTTTGATCTTCTATTTTTTAGGCACAGGGGCCTGAGCATGTGGCTCATGCATCAGATTTTTAGACTTAGAAGTTGTTTTTGAAGCTGGTGTCTGTTTTATAAAGAAATATTGAGGCCTGAAAACACCCTCAGAAGCCGGTGCCTGCTCAGCGGCTCCGGACCCATCTGAGGTAGAGACATCCGCCGGTTCAATACTCTGAGAATATCATGGCATACCGGACTCCGCATGGGTCTCGGTAGACGCCTGCGACTCAAAAGTAGCGGGAATCAGGGGCTGCGAAAGCGCCTCACTGAGTACCGGCGAACTGGCTACTGGCTTAGAAGTAGCTTCGTCATAGGTTTTGGACCTAGACGGTCTGTGTCTTTTTCTTTGCGTTTTTTGTGAACTCCGGTAGTCGGATTGCTATCCGACGACATTTCAGGGTAATTAAATCTGGATCCAAAATATTTTGAAGCAAAAATATACCGATGCTTAATAGTGCGTTGGTTAAATCTGGCACAAAACAGACAGCACGGCACGTTATGATCTGGGCCTAGGCAAGGAATACAGTGCAAATGAAAATCCTTATGAGGTATTTGCTTCCCACAAGTAATGCAATTATTAACTTTTAATGACATTGGTGAGGAGCAAGAAAAAGTTTCCCCAACGGGGTACTTAGCTTTAATTGAAGACTTTGGTTCTGAAACTCGAATGCGAAAATTTCAGGAGTCGGCCGACTGGCACTTGCAAACTGCTTCTGCTTCACGCACCGCGCAGCAAGAAAGACTGAATAAAATGGCATCGGCTGCATGTTTTATACCCTTGATGACCTGATGTCATGGAAGAGGAGACAGCAACCGACGCAGGACCCAAGACTTTGATATTCAGGCCGACTGAGGGCAACCTGCCAGCAGATTACCCAAATGTATTGACTGCAACAGTGAAACATGAAGAACATCTGTTATGCAAAGAAAAAACTGTTTTATATCAGACTCTGGAAAAAAAACAGATCTGGTATAAATGTAACTATGCATAAACAGACTTTGGGAATTTGCTATAGAGATATGATAGCATATGTGTTGCATGTTTGTAGAACCAAAAAGTCAAATGCAACAGAAATGTCATACTAACTAAAGCAGTTTGCCTCTGTGTATTTATTGCATTTAGTACAATCCAGTATTTAAAAGTAGCTGTTCATACTACTGTGATGTGCTTGCATACAAATCTAAGTAACCAACAGAAGACAGCACAGAATTCTTCAATGGCGAGCCACAGTTCACGGACCGCATGGTTTCTCCTTGTAATTACAGCTACTTTTTCATTTTATTCAGTTAGTACATTCAGTTCCAGTGCAAACATTTGCCTCCTTATGCACAGTATCCAGTAGAACAGTGCATCTCTGCAAGTTCCACAGGTCCTGTACATTTGCACAGCTGAATCTGCTAGCAGTGTTTGGCCACCTTTTGGGAGAATCAACAAGGGACTTTCCACGCTTTCTCGACGGAAGACTTGATCACCTTCCACACAGAAACTGGTAATTCTCTTATTGTTTCTCATTCTACAGCATGGATGTCATAAACAGAACAGTAAAGTGTACCACTACCTTTAAGGTACACAGTAGTAATAGTCCAGCACATGTATTGTCAGGATTTAAAGACTGGTATAAACACAACTGTAGCACATGCAGTACTTTATTAGTTAATGTCAATGCTTTATGTAAATGCATTATGTTTGACTGGTATCTTAAACAGCAACATCATTTGTATGACAGTAAACGTTTATGTCCTGTCACCACATGTAAAATGTTAATTTCAGAGTTACAATATCAGTCGTCCGTTTACATCTTCTGTACATCTTGCTAGACAAAAGTGGCATAAACCCACTGCACATTACAAAACAGATAAGAACAGAGACAGAGTTCATGGTAAACTGACAAAAAGATATAATAAACTAAGACACGGTCAGACCGAGTTCAAAAAGTTCAGACAACATATGCAAAAACCTTTTCAAAAGTGCATAAGAGCTTTAAAGTCAGCAAAACAGAATACTGAAATATAATCTGGATAGTAAAGAGTTAAAGAAACAGCAGTTAACTGTGCTGATAAGAAATAATTTATGGCATACTATTACAGTGTACAAGTGCACACAGCGCAAACTTTTATTCAGTTAAAGCAAGGCACTTTAGTGATTTTAAAACCATTTCAAATAAAACATTTCTAGGGCATAGAAATCAAATGAAAGTAGTTAAACGCAAAAAAGAAAGGACGTCACAAGACTGACATGCATGCATTTTTTTTCTTTTCATCTAAAGTGCAGCAAAAGGCAGACCACAGCAAATGTAAATCATGTAAATATATCTGTTTTAAGCCTGTGTTAGTTAAGTCAATATCTCTTTTGTTTCTTACAATATTTTGTAACTGTATAATTGCATAAAAAATAGCATAGACTCCAGCGAAAACAGTCTTCGAAAGCAGCATTATGCATAGTTAGGCAAATTAAGAGTTTTACAACTGCATTCTAATATCAAGTTGCAAATATATTAATGAATGACTGAAGGTACGAGTAAGTGCTGAAGGAGTTATGGGTTAAGCATCTGGAATGCAAAAAAAAGTAATGTAACCTCATATCTTTCCAGGCTGGAATGGGTAGTTGCAAGGAATGTTGCACAAGATAAAATGTTACTGGTACTGAAGTTTATAAGGTCAAGGAAACAAGACTGGTTGTCAGGCTAAATGGCTTACATTTTTCTAAAACATTATTGTTAAGTATTCACATACAGCATTAAGCAAAAAGCACAAAAGTATAATCCTGTTTAGTAACTAATAAGATATCACAATTGTGCATACATGTCATCAATAATCTGTTTGCAAATAAATACTATGGGTACAGTCAGTACATGGGCTATAGTGTGCAGTTAAATTATGCAAGTCCTTTTACAAAAAAAAGGAGGGTACAAATAACTAAGTGTAACAGTAAACGTCTTTTCAAAATTGGTAAAAGCAATTCCTATTATAACTGATAGTAGAGGCAACAGCAAAATAAATAAGCAAATGTGGAAAAGCAAAGTGTCATAGTCTACATAACAGCCAAAAGGGCAAGCATACATTCAATTCTCACAGCATAAAACAAACAATACTGCAATAAAATGATGTATTACACAGGGGAAAGGGCATGCTTTCAATTTTACACTAACTGTGTAAACAGTACTGCAAAAGGTATGTAATTAGCAGGCTTCAGTTTAATGCTAGATTTAAAAATTGGACCGAGTACATAACAGCCATGTATATACAAATACAAAAATAACTGTACAAGCAAGTGTATTCTGTACAGTATATAGTAAAAGGTTTATCTATGTAAATAGAGTAACAAGTCATAGCTTGACATTTGTGACGCGTTTTTTTTCCAAAAACACTGCAATGCCTTTGCAATAAAATTCACAAGCATCGTCAATAAACTGCAGTATAAAACATCACTGTATAGAGTCATATTCAGATTCATCCAGTTCTAATCGTAACGGTTGTCATCATTCTGTTGACAATATTAAACTGTTAACTTGCTGTATTAAAAGCAAATCTAAAGATTTTGTTTCCCAATGTGTTTCGAGTTAACAGCAATATAACATGACTATAGACGGTTTTGTATTTAAAATAAAAAAGAGGCAATGTATACAGTGATAGATATGTTTAAATATGTATAAATGCATGTGCACATCTATTTGCTAGTTAGATGCATATACACATCTGTTGCTATAATATATGTAAAAATAATATAGTTAAATACATGTATTTCAGTTTGGTAGCACACATTCTGGTACAGCTTGAGACAAGCTGAATGTTCAGTATCTGGAACATGCTTCAAGGACTATAGCTAAAAATGCAGCTGCGAGACTAGGCACGCAGCATTTAACAGACATCTGCATTTCATTTGCATCATTCTGAACATCAAAACAGAGGGAATTACAATATTCCACGAGTAAAACTTAGTTAAAAAATGCTACACAAAATAAAAAAGACAATTTCAGTTGTAAAAAGCATACAGCATGTACGTTTAAATAACATTTAACACAAATATAACAGCATGGTTAGCTAAACAAGGTCAGGCATACATAAAAGTAGAGAAACAATCAGACTGACAAACATTTCAATAAACAGCTCTATTTCTATTAAATGCTGTACATTACCCCCTGAAAATGTAACAGTTCTGACAAGGGAAGACATCATGCAAAAACATCACAGTGTGTAGACAATAAAACAAAAATAAGAATAAACTCGGAGGAAGAAAAGGGTATCATTTCTATCAATACACTGTTTATTTGTATAAACACAGTAATGCAAGAAAAAGGACCATGGGTCGAAATACTTACCATTCTGGGTAATAAACCAGTACTTCATACAGATCAAATGGTAAAAATACCATCCACTTGTACCATGACAAGACAACACTACCAAAAGACAATATTACATTTCCAAGTTTTAAATATACCAAAATCAGATTTAAAAGACTTTGGTATGAAAAAGTACAGTTTTGTACATACCATAAATGTAGATGTTCGAGTGCTCATACAGCTGCAGTCATTACAGATGGGTTATCCTGCAGTCAGGCGGGTCCTCGGTCGGCCGAATTCCAAAGTCTAGGTCCGGCGTCGGTTGTCGTCGCTTCTTCCCTGACGTCAGTGCGGCAGGGGTATAAAAGAGGCAGCCGACGCCATCTTCTTCAGTTTTTCTTGCCCCAGATGTCAGGTGCCCCCAGAAGGAAGGCAAAACAAATATATGTAATCATGCAATATAGAATAATCAAAAAACATTAGTTGCAAGCAAATACACCATAAAAGAATACCCCAAATAGGTTGCATGAGAAGGTGTTTGTCATAAGGCCTGTCCTAAGAGGGGACGGAGGGGGGGTAACCTGGACTGCAGCTGTATGAGCACTCGAACATCTACATTTATGGTAGGTACAAAACTGTACTATGTTCATCGTGCATACAGCTGCAGTCATTACAGATGGGAAGAATCCCAAAGCTAAGTAGGGGTGGCAGGCACTAAGTGGAACTAGGAGGAGCAAGGATGCCCTGCAAGACTGCTGTGGCAAATCCTGCTCCAGATTTAGAGTATAGTGGAAGATGATAGTGCTTGGAGAAAGTGTGCACTGAACTCCAAGTGGCTGCTTCCAAAATGTCCTTGGTAGGGACCCCCCTGAGGAAAGCTGCGGAGGTAGCTGTGGCCCTGGTGGAGTGGGATCTGATGCATGTAGGCACAGTTTTTCCATGAAATGAGTAACAAAAGCGTATGCAGTGGGCTATCCATTTTGAGATTGTCTGTTTGGAAATAGCCTTTCCTTGAGCATCTGTAGCATAGGACACAAAGAGTTGTTCGGATTTCCTGAATGGCTTTGTCCTGTCCAAATAATAACGAAGTTGTCTGTGAATGTCCAAGGAATGTAGTAGTCTTTCTCCTTTGTTTTGTGGATTAGGATAAAAGGTAGGTAAGTGGATAGTCTGATTCAAAGCTACACTGGATACTACCTTTGGCATAAAGGTAGGGTTGGTTCGTAAGGAAACTCTGTCCTGATGGAAAATGATGAAAGGTTGCACAGCCATGAGGGCCTGTAGCGCCGAAACCCTGCATGCTGAGGTGATAGCCAGAAGGAAGGCTGTTTTCCATGACAAGTATTGAAGTTCTGTTGAAGAAGCTGGCTCGAAGGGAGGAAGGGTCAGCTTTTCCAATACGAAGTTGAGGTCCCAAGCAGGGACTGGTGGTTTCCTTGGGGGTTTTATATTCTTTGCCCCTCTGAGGAACTGCCTTAAGAGAGGATGAGAGAATAAAGGAGGAACTGTGTTGTATTGTGCAGAAATGGCTGAAGCGTGGATTTTGATGGAGAAGGAAAGTCCACTGTTTAACATCTCAGCTAGGTACTGTAAAATTTGAGGTTAAATGTATTACCCAAGGATTCTGGCCCTTTTCTTGATTCCAGGCACAAAATCGTTTCCATTTGGCGGAGTAGGCTTTTCTAGTAGAAGGTCTTCTGGCCTCCAAGATGACATCCTGCACCTCCTTGGAGAGGAGGGTCTGTTGGGAAATCAAGGAATTCTCCATGCAGCTAGATTTAGGGTTTTGAGCTGGCTGTGAAGGGTTTTGTAGTTGTGCTGGGACAACAGAAGAGGGACTAGAGGTAGGATCCATGGTGGGGAATGTGTCAGGCTCTTCAGGAGCGGATACCAGTGTTGTCTTGGCCAGTCTGGAGCAATGAGAATCATTTTTGGCCTCTGCTCTGGCTTTTAATAGAACTTTGGGCAGCAGAGGAAGAGGTGGAAAGGCATAGACTGTCAACGTTGTCCAATCGAAAGAAAGTGCGTCCACTTTCCAGGCCTGTGGATGATAGGTCCCTGAACAGAATTTTTTCAACTGGTAATTTCTGTGGGTAGCAAACAGATCTATGTCTGGATGTCCCCATGCCAGAGTTATCTTTGTGAAAACTTGAGGATGCAACTTCCATTCATGTGGATCTGTCATATTTCTGCTTAGGCTGTCTGCCAGTGTGTTTTCCTTCCCTGGCAGGAATTGTACCTGTAGTTGAATTTGCAATTCCAGTGCTGTGTTCCATAGGGTCATGGCTTGCCTGCACAGGCGGTATGAACGAGTTCCCCCCTGTTTGTTTATGTACCACATCACTGTGGTGTTGTCTGTCCTTATCAATAGCTGGCCTGGATGCAGAAGGTCTTTGAAGGTCATAATAGCCTTTTGCATGGCTAGCATTTCCTTTTGGTTGATGTGTAGGTGCTTCTCTTTTTGGGACCATTTTCCCTGAATGAACTGATCTGTCATGTGTGCTCCCCAGGAGTAGTCTGAGGCGTCTGTTGTGATGATTTGAGTTGCTTGAGGTACACAGAAAGGGAGACCTGTGTTTCTTTGGCATGCTTGAGCCCACCACAGAAATTCCTTTTGAAGGCATGGAATGAGTGGTATAATTGTTTCCAAGCTGTGGCTGTGTTGAGACCATACGTTTTTTAGGTACCATTGAAGTTTCCTCATATGCAGCTTTGCACATGGGATTAGTAGGATGCAAGATGCCAAGAATCCCAGAGCCTGCAGGACTTTCCTTGCAGTAAGCCTGGTGAAGGTTGCCATTTTGCTGAAGTATTGAGACAGTTGCCCTTGTTTGTCTGGCGTGAGGTAGGCCATCTGGGTGGTTGTATTCAAGTTGGCACCCAGGAAAATTATTTGTTGAGAGGGTATTAGTTTTGATTTCTTTTTGTTGACTGTGTATCCCAGAAAGTTCAACAGTTTTATTACAAACGCCAGGTGTTTCAGTAGTATGTCCTTGCTGTCCACTTGGATCAGGCAGTCGTCCAGATATGGGTAGATTTGTATTCCTTGTAGTCTGCAGAAGGCGATTACTGATGCCAGGCATTTCGTAAACACTCTGGGTGCAGTAGATAAGCCAAAGGTCAATGCAGAGAACTGATAATGGGTTGAACCTGCAAGAAATCTGAGGTATCTTCTGCAATCTTGTTTGATAGGGACATGCAAGTATGCCTCCTTGAGGTCCAATGTTACCAGCCAAGACTCCTTGCCCAGCATGGGAAGAAGCTGCTGTAATGTGAGCATCTTGAATTTTGGTACCTGTAGATATGTGTTTAGGATGGATAGGTCTAAGATAGGTCTCCAATCTTTGTCTTTCCTTGGTACCAGGAATAGTCTGGAATAAAACCCTTGACCTTGTTCTTTTGCAGGTACCTCTTGAATCGCTTTCATGCTCATGAGAGCTGAAATTTGTTTTTGTGCCTCTGCCCTTTGATTTTGTGGCAGGTTTGGCATGCCTCTCATTTTTGGAAGGGTGTGAAAGTGGAACCTGTAGCCTCTGTCTATAATGTCCAGAATCCATTTGTCCTTTGTAACAATATGCCAATTTTTTGAGAATAATGCCAGTTTTCTGCCCAAAGGTACTGCCATTAAAACTTTGCTTGGCAGGTATAGGGGGAAGTCATTGTGACTGTTTTCTAAATGACTGTGATCTATCTTCTCCACCTCTTGGGGTTGGGTGCTTGCCACTGTCTGGCTCTGAAAGATCCTTGAGGTTGCCCTCTACCCCTTGGGTGTCTGTATCTGCCCCTTTGAGGTCTGTCTGTGGCTGGAAAGGACCAATTTTTTGAAGGCCAGTTTCTGCTGAAACGTGGAGGTTGTACCTGCAGGAAATCTTTCACCGTTTGCATTGATTTCGCTTTTTCCTCCATTTTCTTTAGAACTTCCTCTGCTTTAACACCAAACAATACATCTTTTTGAAGAGGTGCATCTAATAATTTAGCTTTGACATGATCTGGTAAGGCTTGCTCTTTGAGCCAAGTATGCCTACGTATAACAGACCCCGTAACAGCAGCTCTACATGAGGCCTCTAAAGCATCAAAACCACACTGCAAGGTATGTTTACCCACTTGCTCTGCACCATGCAACAAATCCTGCAACTCCTTTAAATCTGGTTGTTCTGGTTGTGTCATTTTGCTTTTCAACTGAGAACAAAAACTGTTGATACTTTAACATATGGAACTGACAGTTTAATGCCCTCATGGTTTTAAAGTGGCTGAGGTGTACACCTTTTTCCCCCACCTTTCTAAAGCTCTGGAATCTCTCTGAAGGTAATGGGTTTTTAGCAGTAGAGGCCTTAATTCCCTTGGGACCCTGTGAAATAGTTTCTGGGTCAGCAGTATGGCTTTTGTATAGGAACTGGTAAGAATCAGGAACCCGATAATACCAGTCTGGTTTAACAGGAGCTGGAGGCAAAGAATCTGGATTAAGGCTGGCTTCTGTGTACACATCATCCAATATATCTAAAACAGGAGGGATAGCCAGGGGCCTATGCTGGGGGAGGAAAAGAAAATCCCTGAGCCTTTTCTTGGAATCTGAGTAATCTTGGCCTTCCCAATGAAAGTGCTCCCTCAATGTATGTAGGGTTTCCCCAAATGAGTAGTCCTCAGGGGGGGAGACCGAGGGAATAGACTCCTCTGCATCAGAGTCTTCGAAAGGAGAATAGGCATAATCCTGGTCCTCAGAATGTTCAGAGGTAATAGAGGCTTGATCTGAGGAAGGGTAGTCTTCCTCCAATCTGGGCCTTTTGTCAGAGGGGGGTTGAGAACCCCTGATAAGAGTAATCAAATCCTCAGCCATTTTGAGCATCTGTTTTTTAGGCATGGGCCTTGAGAGGGGGTCTGAGGTCCCTGGTTTTTGGTTTTCATGGCTGCTTTAGATTTAGTGAAAGCTTTAAAAGAGAAGGAGGAAGGCCTGAAGACACCTTGAGAAATGGCAGGCCTGTCTAAACTCTGAGTTTCCCCGCCAAAAGTGGCGTCGGTATCTGCAGTAGGAATGGGGGCCGAGGAGCCTGCGACCTCGGGTGCTGAAGACACCGGTAATGTAGTGTCATCGGTACTCAGGGGCTGTGTAGGCGCCTCACTGAGAACCGGAGAACCGGTAGTCGGCCTTAGCGTGGTGTCAGTAGTCGGTGCGGACCTCATATGTCGGTCCTTATCTTTGCGTCTTTTACTCAAAACTGGAGTCGGAGTATCCAACGACATAATATAATTAAATTTTTTACCAAAATAGTGAAGGGCGAACTCCGCCCGGCGCTTAATAATGCACTTGTTAAATCTAGCACAAAAACGGCAGGCCGAGACATCGTGGTCTGGGCCTAAGCAAGGTATACAGAGAGTGGAAATCCTTATATGGTATTTGCTTCCCACATGAACTGCAATTATTAACTTTGTCTGACATCGGTCTGAGGCAAGAAAAGTTTCCCCAACGGGGTACTTAGCTTTCAAGAAGACTTCGGCTGAAATATTTTCGTAAATCTCAGGAGCTGGCCGACTGGCACTTGTGAACTGCTTCTGCTTCGGGCACTGTGCGGCAAGAAAGACTGAAGATGGCGTCGGCTGCCCCTTTTATACCCCTGCCGCACTGACGTCAGGGAAGAAGCGACTACAACAGACGCCGGACCTAGACTTTGGAATTTGGCCGACGGAGGACCCGCCTGATGGCAGGATAACCCATCTGTAATGACTGCAGCTGTATGCACGATGAACATCTAGTAAAATAAGATATTTCACAAATTATACATTTACAAGCACAAGGAAATCCTACTATTTAGTAAGTCATTACAAGTATCTTTGATAGATTACAATTTAGTATAAATGGACAATATTGCCTTCAAATTTCAAAATGTTTGTTAAAGTGGCAACATAGTTTGTATGTATGGTTTCAAATAACCCAATGTTAATAGTAAAAGACTAAAACAGAAGCTGACACTGCCCATAATTGGTGGGACATATTTAAAGAATGGTCATCATCTGGGACTAAATTGGTTAATACATCCAGTGTTAATAGTTTTAAAAATCATAACAATAATAATAAAAACAGCTTACAATAGTTTATATGCTGCAGGTTACAAAGAGTTGCAGTAACTCAAGTTATGATTGTAAATATGAGCAAAGTGGTAAATGCTGTAAATAGCAATGCTGATGAAACAAATGCAGTCTTTTCTTTAAGTGAAGTTTAGTCTGTTCATCAAACAAATCAAAAAACAGGGAACTGAAAGAATACTTTGTTCTATTTAGTATATACTGGCTTTTCAAACTACTGCTACCATGATTACTAGCATGAATAAAAGCTGCAAGAATAATATGAAATATAAAGGGTTAATTTAAAAATAGTGTAAAATGCTGAAAAATAAGTAGTAGTAAGTGTGCTGGCATAGCATAGTTAAAGTTTGCCATCCATGCAAAGGAGTATGTTATTGAAAAACAAAGTCTGTAACAATAACTGCGCATATGGCAGCTGGAAGGACTTCAACAAAAGTAAAGGGACATAACATCAAGCAAGATAAAGTTGAAACATCAGACAGTGCTGGAACACCACGTTTCAGATAACTGAGTTTCCTTGGACCACCGAGTTTAAATCAAGGACAAATCATAAATTAAAACAACAAAGAAAAACTGTTACACAAAGAAAAAAGAAGTTATGTCTTACCATAATGTTCCATCTGTATTGTTGATCCTCGTTCAGTCATTACTTGTGGGTATCTGTTCCGACCTCGGAACTGAGCCGGCCATCTTCCAAGCTCGCGTCAGCTACAAACTCTCGAGCTAAAACTCTTACCCAGAATTCCCCTCTCCCTGTTAACTCAGATTGAGTTTGCAAGTCAAAAGAAGGTAGAGGCTACCTCTGGTCAAATAACCTAAAAAAACCGTATGGTGAAATCCACTAGAAACCACAGGAGGGGGAAGGAGGGAGGGTCTCAATGACTGAACGAAGATCAACAATACAGATGGAACGTTATGGTAAGACATAACTTCTTTATCTGATAATGTTAATCCTCGTTCAATTCCTTATATGTGAGACAGAGTCCCCAGCTACCTCTATTCCTGGGAGTCTCTCATGGAAGGACATTCCGGAGCACCATAGAACCAAAAGATGCTCTTCCCCTGGAGGACAAATCCAATTTGTAATGATTGATGAAGGTATAAGGCGTAGCCCAAGTTGCAGCTGCACAGATGTCATGTAAAGAAGCTATGGCATGGTAGGCAGCAGAAGTTGCCACCGACCTTGTTGAATGAGCCTTTATGGTAGTAGGCAATGGAATATTACGTTGTGTATAAATGAAGGTCACACAGTCTTTCAACAATCTAGCCAATGTGACCTTAGGCACAGCACATCCTAATCTAGGTCCAGAACAGGCCAAAAATAACTGGTCTGATTTACAAGAGGCCTTAGTTCTGTTCAAGTAGAAGCAAATTTGCCTGTGAATATCTAGGGTATTGTAAGCAATACTCTCCTTTGTTTGAATAGTTGGGAAAGAAAAATGGCAATTCAATGGTCTGATTAATGGACATTTCAGAGATCACTTTTGGCAGAAAGGAAGGATTAGTTCTCAATGACACTATCTCTGAAAAATCAAGCATGGACTCTTGATGCATAAGGCTTGAAGCTCAGAGATACATCTGGCAGAAGTAATGGCGACCAAAAACAAGGTTTTCCATGACAAGTATTTCAGGTCGCAAGAAGAAGCTGGTTCAAAAGGTGACATTGTCAAAGCTTGTAGAACTAATGACAGGTCCCATGGTTGAATAGGTTTCTCTAAAAAGGGGCTTCAGATGATTCACACCTTTTATGAAGGTCTTGCATAATGTGTGTGACATGAGAGAGGAGTCTTGGACACCCTCATGGAAATGAGATATTGCAGCCAAATGTACTCTAATGGTAGAGGCCGATAGACCCGATTGAAATTGGTCGGCTATATTCTCCAGTACTATCGACACTGGTACTGAAAAGGGATCTACTTGCTTTTCTTTCAGCCAAAAAGTAAATCTTTTCCACTTGCTTAGTTAAGTAATTCTAGTGGAAGACTTATGAGATGCAATAAGAATGTCCCGTACTGGCAAAGAAAAATCATTCTGCCTGGCAAACAAGGGAATTGGAGGAGCCAAGCTGTGAGCTTCAGACTGTCCAAGTTGGGATGAATCAGATTCAGAGGATGGGAGATCAACCCTGGGGCTGGATGGAGAGTCCATGGCTGGTCTAGCAGGTGAGGCCAAAGGAAGGGGAACCAAATCTGACAAGGCCAGTATGGTGCTATGAGGATCAGCTTGCTCTTCAACCGGTGGGGCTTTCTTCAGAAACTGGGGAATGAGGGGGAGAGGTGGAAATGCATAAAGAAGACCCGAGGGCCAATCGTGGACTAGAGCGCCCCTGGGTGACTGTCCCAGAGGGGGAATCAGGGCGAAGTAGTTGCTGCATTTGTAGTTGGTCGGGTTTGCAAAGAGGCTGCAGCAAGGTAGACCCCAGCGGTGGAAGATCTCCGCCGCTACCAACAGATTCAGGGACCACTCGTGAGGTTGTAGAATGCACCTGCTGAGTCTGTTTACTATCACGTTGGAACTCCCAGGAATGTGCGTTGCTAGAAGAAAACAGTTGGTAGCCATCGCCCATTGCCATATCCTTATGGCATCCCGACAGAGTGGGTAAGATTTGGATCTGCCCTGTTTGTTGCTGTACCAGACCACCAGTTCTCCGATTGTATCACAATAGTCCCAGACGGCGGCAGGGGATGGAATGCTTGCAACGCCATAAGCACTGCCCTCAGCTCTAGAACATTTATATGCAGTTGAGCCTCCAATTCGGACCAAGTACTTGGACTGTCTGTCCCTGACATAGCCCCCCCACCCCATCAGGGAGGCGTCCGTGGTCATTGTAGCCTTGGGCTGCTGTGGGGAGAAGGGGCAAGACCAGTGTGACAAGTTGTGGGTCATCCACCAATATAAATCCTGTTTGCACCTGTGAGTTACTCTAATCTTGGATGAAAGAGGATACTGAAAGGGATACCATTGGGTGAGCAGTAGCCATTGTAGAAGCCTCATGTGAAACCTGGCCAGGGGGACAATGGTGATGGAGGCTGCCATGGAACTCAACAGCTGTAGGACAGAGTGAGCTGTGGATTTCTTCCTTGAAAGGATTGGGATCAGTTGTTACTTCAAATTCTGTGCTCTGGAATAGATGCTCTGCAATTCTTTGTATCCAAGATGACCCCTATGAATTCTGTGGACTGAGATGGGGTGAGATTGGATTTTTGCCAGTTTATGGTTATGCCTAGCCTTTCTGCAGCGAGGAGAGAGTATGCCAGGGCTTCTTCCAATAGAGGTCTGGTGGGGGCGGAGATGAGACAGTCATCTAAGTATGGAAACACCTGGAATCCTTGTAGTCGCAAGTGAGCTGTGACGACTGCCATGCCCTTTGTGAACACACTGGGGGCTGTAGAGAGTCCGAAGGGCAGTACTCTTAACTGGTAGTGACTGGCTCCCACGCAGAAATCTTCTTGGCCTGTCCACTTTTATGTGGTAGTACACATCTTGAAGACCTACCCAGCACATCCAATCGTCTTTTTCCAAAAGCGGGAGGATAGACTGTATTGTGACCATCTGGAATTTTTGTACTCTTACAAACTTGTTCAATACACTGAGATCCAAAATTGGTCTACAGTCCCCGGTTTTCTTTGGCACCAAAAATAGTCTCGAGTAGAATCCGGATCGTATCTGGTCTGGAGGGACTATTTGGATGACTTTCTTAGCAACTTTGATATCTCTAATGCTGTTTCTTCCCTTTGATTGGGTGGAACGTTGGGTAAGTTTGTTTGGGGGGAGGGGGGGCAGGACAAAGATCGAAGGGAATATGGTAACCTCTGGTTATTATCCTTTGTACCCAAGAGTCGGTGGTGATGGTTAACCAGGCAGAAGGGTACAAGGAGAAACAACCCCCAACCACCTCCAGAGGAAAGGAGTTGGGCTGCTCTTCAGGAGTGCTGGAAGGATTGGCCAGGAAAAGAGAGTCCCTGGAACCCTGGTTACGCGGACTCCCTCTGCCCCGAAAAGGGCGTCTTCCCTGTGAGTTTCCCCCTCTGCCTCTAGGGGAGAACTCGGCCTGTGCGTCACGGAAAGGACCCTGAAACTTTTTGTACCGTATCTTCCCACTCTTCTGGTTTCCGGAGAAGCACGTTGAGAGGAAGAATAATGGACAACCACGGCAGAAAGGGTCTTACCGTCCTGTTCACATCTGGCCAGTGTGCTTTTAACCTTGGGTCCAAACAATGAAGAGGCTTTGATGGGAGCGTTGAGAAAAGAAGCCTTGAAGGGTTCCGCGAAATTACATAAGTGCATCCAGGTGTGTCGTCCTAGAACAACACCTGAACTCGCCACTCTAGCTGCTCCTTCTGATGCATGAGATATCAGATGCATAGAGGAGTTAGATATCGATTCAATGGTGGCCAGCTGAGAGGCCACTTTATCACGGACCTCATCAGACACGGCACCAGCCAAAGTTTCAGAGAGCTCAGAAATTAAATCCCTTTGAAGCCTGGTAAAGTGTGCCATATAATTCAAGGACCTGATTGCAAAGGTCACTGATGCAAAAGTATGCTTCCCTATTCTGTCCAGAGCCCAGGACTCTTTGTTGGGCGGATGGACAGTCTGGCTTTCTTCTTCCACCAGGTCCTTCTTGTTTGAGGCCGCCACCACCACAGCATCTACAGGAAGACCTTTGGACCAATGGGGGTAAGTAGCAGGAGGGGACAAAATTTTATCTGGCCTCCGGGGAATGGCCTCAACGGTGTCAGGAGCTTTCCACGCATGCTGCACGAAGAGCTGGACCAGTTCGTCGGCAGGTGGAGTAACCCAGGAGGTAGGGGGCCGGGCGCGAAAGGTCTGCAGGAACACAGACTCTTCAGAGGTCAGGTTAGAGGGCTGCCAGTCACCTCTCTGCAAGGATTTCAAGGACATCACCAAAGGATACCTCAGAGGGTGACCAAGGGGATCCTTCCCCATCATCAAAGTCTGTGTTTTCAGTAAGGGACTCCTCCTAGGAGTCCATGTGCTTCCTCTTGCATGAGTTTTTTCGATGAACTTCCTCAGAGGGAGAAGCTGGGGAAGACAACGCAAAAGGGGTTTCCTGTGGGAGTATATCATGAGGCCCTTGCGCCCAGTGTCTGCTAGGAGCGGCATGTGTACATTGCGGTCAGAGGAGGGTGGTGGGATTGATAGCACAGTATCACCAGCCGACGCCAAAGCCTTCTCCATTAGTTGGAAGGCCAGTCCACCTAAAGAGAGGTGAGTGTCCAGGACAGGGGTCACCCCTCCCTTAAGTGGCTCAGCCTGCCAACACGGAGTCCCTGCATGGCTGTGAAACACCAAATTACGTACGCCACAGCTGACATCCTGGGTCGTAGCAAAACTCTCCTGCCATGAAGGCAACTGCGGTTCCTTAGTAAGGTCCATAAATGGAACTGCAGAGGGGGAAGACTGTGCTATATCAAGGGGCTTCAAAGGCAATGAAGGATGAGAATAAGTAGGGGTCTTTGGCAAAGGGTGATCACCTCCCAAGGAAGGATAGGTCCTGAGGGGCAAGGTACCTCTGGCCAAAAGCACTTGATCGACAAGACGCAACATGGATTTTTCCTCTTCTGGTACAGTTGGCCGATATGCTTAGAGAGAGAGTACTTGCTTTAGAGTCTCTGCCCACTGATTTGAGGGTAGATATGGCCAACCGTTTCGGGTTGGTAATGTGTGGAAGTGAAATCTGTATCCTTGGGAAACTACATTTAAAATCCATTTGTCCTGGGTAATGAGTTCCCAGTTTTTTGCCTGCAGAACAATCTTTCCCCATAAAGGAGTAGTCAGTTGAGAAGTGCTTGGAAGCTTTAAAGTTAAGTCATTGAGCCAGTTTACCATAGGGGGGAGTCTTACTACTCCCTGATTGTAGTGGAAGCACCCTACTGCTTAGTCCTGTGCGTAGGGGGAATGCCTACTAAATCTTGGAGGGTGTACTTGTAGGAAATCTTTTAACAGTTTGCATAGATTTAGCTTTTTCCTCCATCTTTTTAACTACTTCTGCTTTGTTGCCAAACAGGTGGTCCTGATTTAAGGAAGCATCCAGCAATTTAGTTTTAACATGATCTAGCAAAGATTGCTCCTTAAGCCAAGCATGCCTTCTAAGTACAAACCCAGTGACAGCAGCCCTGCAAGATGCCTCTAGTGAATCAAAACCACATTGCAAAGTATGCTTTCCAACCTGTTCAGCAGAATGCATTAAATCCTGTAAATCCTTATTTTCAGCACATTCGGGAATCAACATCATTTTCTGTTTAAACAATCCAAGAATATGCTGATGATACTTTAACATATGAAACTGGCAATTTAAGGCCCTAATGGCCAAAGTTGCAGAAGTGTATACTTTCTTACCCCATCTATCCAGCGCCCTGGAGTCTCTATCAGAGGGGGTAGGATTTTTGGCAGTAGGAGCCTTAATGCCCTTGGGTCACCGTGAAATGGTCTCAGGATCCGCAGTAGGATTTTTAAAAAAGAACTTGTGAGAGTCAGGAAAGTACAGTTGTGTACACTTACCAAAAATGTAGATGTTACAGTGCATTCACTGTTGCAATCATTACATTTGGGTAATCTGCTGGCAGGTTGCCCTCAGTCGACCTGAATTCCAAAGTCTTGGGTCCTGCATCGGTTGCTGTCTCCTCTTCCATGAGGTCAGGGGTATAAAACATGCAGCCGCCATTTTCTTTAGTTTTTCTTGCCCCCGATGTCAGGTGCCCCCAAAAAGGTAGCAATATTATATAAATATATCTATATACATGCATCAATATAAACTTTACCTTCATCTACAAATACATCACATAGGTTGTAGAAGATAGAGAAGGAAAAAAACTATAGAATGACAGGGGGATGGCGGGAGGGTAACCTGGACTGCAACAGTGAATACACTCGAACATCTACATTTAGGGTAAGTGTACACAACTGTACTATGTTCTTCGTGTTTCACTGTTGCAGTCATTACATTTGGGTAGAATCCCAAAGCTATGGTTGGGAGGCTGGAGCTAAACAGCATTAGGTGCGGCTATAAGGCCCTGCAGCACTGCAGTGGCAAAGCCTGCCATGGACTTAGAGGGGCAAATGGTAATGCTTTGTAAAGGTGTGAACAGAACTCCAAGTAGCAGCCTCTAGAATGTCTTTGGTTGGTACTCCTCTGAGAAAGGCTGCCGAAGTACCTACAGCTCTGGTGGAATGAGACCTAATGCCCTTGGGCACAGGTTTACCATGGTGTAAGTAGCAGAAACAGATGCAGTGGCTTATCCATTTGAAATTGTCTGCTTTGAGATAGCCTTTCCTTCTGATCCGGCAGCATATGACACTAGTAATTGCTCAGTATTTCTTAGGGCTTTTGTCCTGCTCAAGTAGAATCTTAGCTGTCTATGTACATCCAAGGAATGCAGAATTCTCTCCCCTTTGTTCTGCGGATTTGGATAAAAAGTTGGCAGATGAATAGTTTTGGTTAAGAGCCACACCGGAAACCACCTTAGGCATAAAAGTAGGATTTGTCCTCAGAGACACCCTGTCTGGGTAAAATATGATAAAAGGCACTACAGCCATGATAGCCTGTAGCTCTGAAACTCTTCTTGCTGAAGTAATTGCTAGTAGCAGAGCTGTCTTCCATGATAAGAACTTTATATCAGCGTTAGCGGCTGGTTCAAATTGAGGCAGGATGAGCTTTTCCAACACATAATTGAGGTCCCATGCAGGTAATGGTGATCTTCTAGGCCTTAGGTTTTTGGCTCCTCTAACATACTGCTTTAGTAAAGGATGAGAAAAGATAGGTGGCTCTGTATTGTAATGAGCCGAAATCGCAGAGGCATGTATTTTGATTGATGAGAAAGATTGGCCTTTGTCAAGCATCTCAGTTAAGTATTGTAATATCTGAGGAATATGTGGTTCTGCTGTATCAGTTCCTTGTGCTTGATTCCAAGCACAGAACCTCTTCCATTTGTCAGCATAAGATTTTCTAGTACTAGGCCTTCTGGCTTCCAAAATGACATCCACAGCTTTACTGAGAGGTGTCGTTCATATGATTACATGATTAGCCATGCTGCCAGGTTTAGAGTCTGTAGTTGACTGTGCAGGATCTGATTGTTTTGTTGGGACAGTAGTGGTGGTCTTTGAGGCAAGGTCCAAGCTGGGTATTGAGACAGGTTCCTTAGGATTGGGTACCAGTACTGGCAGGGCCAGTCCGGGGCAATTAATATCATCTTTGGCTTCTCTTGTCTGACTTTTAGGAGGACCTTGGGTAGAAGAGGCAGAGGAGGAAAGGAGTAAACTGACAGGTTTTTCCAACTGAAGTATAGGGCGTCCACTTTCCATGCTTGTCTGTAATAAGTCCCTGTGCAGAATCTTTTCAACTGATAATTTTTAGAAAGGGCAAATAGATCTATGTCTGGGCTCTCCAATTTCTCGGTTATCATGCTGAATACTTGTGGATTTAGTTTCCACTCGTGAGGATCCATTAGGTTTCTGCTTAAATAGTCTGCCAGAGTTTTCTGTTTTCCTGGCAGGAATTGATCTTGAAGATTTATTTGATAGGTCAAAGCTGTTTTGGTAGGTCAAAGCTGTGTCCCACAGTGCCATGGCTAATCTGCAACGGGGTGTGTGTGGCCCCTTGCTTGTTTATATACCACATGACTGTGGTGTTGTCAGTCTTTATCAGTAGTTGTCCTGGATGAAGCAAGTCCTTGAAGGCTGTTAGGGCATTTTGAACAGCTAGCATCTCTTTCTGGTTGATATGTAGATGCATTTGATTTGGTGCCCATATGCCCTGAATGCATCTTCCTGACATGTGGGCCCCCCCAGGCATAATCTGATGCGTCTGTTAAGGTTTGGTTGGCAGGGGGTAGAGTGAAGGACCAACCCATGTTTTGGTGACTGGCCTTTGCCCACCATAGAAACTCCTGTTGCAGGCAGGGGATGAGAGGAATCACTGTTTCCAGACTGTGTGAATGCTGACACCATAAACTTTTTAGGTACACTGAAGTTTCCTCATATGCAGTCTTGCATATGGAATTAGTAGGATGCAGGATGGCATGAAGCCCAGAGCCTGCAGAAGACTGGGTTTTTGTTGCCATCAGTCTGAAGTAAGTAATCAGTTGCTTTTCCTTGTCTGGCGCGAGATAAGCCATCTGGGCAGTTGTATTTAAGCTTGCACCCAGGAATATTATCTCTTGAGAGGGCACTAGTTTTGATTTCTTTTCGTTTACTGTGTACCGTATGCCAATTAGTAATCTTTTTACAAACGCCAGATGCTTTAAAAGAGTGTCTTTGTTCTCTGCTTGAATTAGGCAGTCGTCCAAGTAGGGATATATTTGAATTCCTTTTGTCTGCAAAACCAATTACTGGTGCCAGGCATTTTGTGAAGACCCTGGGCGCAGTAGATAAGCCAAAGGGCAGTGCAGAGAACTGGTAGTGCATCGAGCCAGCTATGAATCTGAGGTATCTTCTGCAAGACTGTCTGATTGGGACATGCAGGTATGCCTCTTTTAGGTCCAAAGTTATGAGCAAAGCCTTTTTACCCAGCATGGGCAGTAGCTGCTGTAGAGTCAACATCTTGAATTTTGGAACTTCCAGAAACCTATTTAGTATAGACAGGTCCAGTACTGGTCTCCAGGTTTTGCCCTTTCTGGGTACTAGGAATAGTCTGGAGTAAAATCCTTGCCCCTGCTCTTGTTGTGGTACTTGCTGAATGGCCCTCATGTCCATGAGGGCTGTAATTTGTTTTTGTGCCTCTGCCCATTGATTGTGTGGCAGGTTTGGCATACCCTTTGACCTTGGTAAAGTGTGAAAATGGAACCTGTAGCCTTGGGACACTATGTTCAGGACCCATTTGTCTTGGGTAACCATTTGATGAAAAAAGTGCTAGTTTTCCCTCTAAGGGGGTTGCCAAAAGAAAAGTGCTTGGATCTGGTAAAGGAAAGTAATTGGGACTGTTTCCTGTAAGGTTGTGATTTGTCTCCTCCGCTTTTGGCGGCAGGAGTACCCCATTGTTTAGCCCTGTATGAGTCTTGGGGCTGAGATCTGCCTCTGGGACACCTGTATCTGCCTCTTTGAGGTCTGTCTGACACTGGAAAGGACCAATTTTTAGAAGGCCAGTTCCTGTTAAACCTGAGTGGCTGTACCTGTAAGAAATCCTTGACTGTTTGCATGGATTTTGCTTTATCCTCCATTTTTTTCAACACCTCTTCTGCTTTAGTACCAAACAAAGTATCATGCTGTAATGGTGCATCTAATAATTTTGCTTTAACATGATCAGGCAGATTCTGTTCCTTTAACCAAGCATGCCTTCTAATAACAGAACCTGTAACAGCAGCCCTGCAAGAGGCCTCCAGTGAATCATAACCACATTGCAATGTATGTTCAGCTGCATGCAATAAATCCTGCAATGCCTTGTTCTCTGAACATTCAGTATTTGTCAACAATTTCTGTTTAAGCAGACATATTAAATATTGCGGATATTTAAGTATATGAAGCTGACAATTTAAAGCCCTCACAGCCAGGGTAGCAGAAGTGTAGACGTTTTTCCCCCATCTGTCTAGAGCCCTAGAATCCCTATCAGAGGGGACAGGGTTTTTTTGCAGTGGAAGCTTTGACCCCTTTGGGACCCTGAGATATAGTTTCTGGGTCAGCAGCGGGGGTTTTGTATAGGAATTTATATGAATATGGGACCCTGTAGTATCTGTCTGGCTTAGCAGGTGCAGGGGGTAGAGAGTCAGGGGACAGTCCGGACTCAAAAAACATCTACAATGTCTAAAACAGGTTGAATAGCAAGGGGTCTGTGCTGAGGAAGTAGCAGAAAGTCCCTGAGCCTTTTCTTAGATTCAGAGTAATCTTGGCTCTCCCAGTTGAAATGCTCCCTCATAGTATGCAGGGTTTCCCCAAAAGAAGAATCCTCAGGAGTAGAGGCTGAAGGAATGGATTCTTCAGCATCAGAATCCTCATAGGGATGCATGGAGTAATCCTGTTCAGAAGAGGAATCAGAGGAAACAGAAACCTGATCAGAAGAATCCTACTCTCTCTTGCCTAGGCCTCTTATCAGGAGGGGGATGGGAGCCCTTGATCAAAGTAATTTTGAGCATCTGTTTTTTAGGCATGGAGGTCTGAGTAGGAGAATGCTGTACTTGTTTCTTTGAATTTAGAGCTGCTTTAGTCTTTGAAGCTGAAGATGGCTTAATATATAGTTGTTTACGTCTGAAGACACCCTCTGAAGCCAATGCCTGCTCAGCGGCTCCGGACCCATCTGAGGGAGTGATTTCCGAGTGTCCAATACCTTGAGTTTCCAGAGGCCCAGTCAGCTCCACGTGGGAGTCGGTAGCGGCCTGTGGCTCTGAGGTAGCGTGCGCCAGGGGCTGCGAAAGTGCCTCACTGAGAACCGGCGACTGGCCTAGTAGAGGCTTCGCCGTCGGTTTTGGACCTCTGATGCCTATCCTTGCTGTCCTTGCGTTTTTTGTAAACTCCGGTTGTCGGCTGTTCCGACGGCATTATATAATGAAATCTTTGGCCAAAGTAATGAAATGCAAAATCGAATCGACGCTTGATAGTGCGTTGGTTAAATCTAGCACAAAACAGACAGCTAGCAATGTTGTGATCAGGGCCTAGGCAAGGAATACAGTAAGAGTGAAAATCCTTATGAGGTATTTGCTTCCCACAAGAAATACAATTGTTAACTTTTTCTGACACCGGTCTGGAGCAAGAAAAAAGTTTCCCCAATGGGGGGGTACTTAGCTTTAATGAAGACTTCGGTTCTGAAATTCTGATTTGAAAATCTCAGGAGTCGGCCAACCGGCACTTGCAAACTGCTTTTGCTTCGGGCACCGCGCGGCAAGAAAGACTGAAGAAAATGGCATCGGCTGCATCTTTTATACCCATGGCACACTGATGTCAGGGAAGAGGTGACCGCAACAGACGCTGGACCTAGATTTTGGAATCCTAGCCGACTGAGAATAGCCTGCCAGCAGGATAACCCAAGAGTAATGACTGCAACAGTGAAACACGAACATCTAGCAGTTTAAGGCCCTAATGGCCAAAGTAGCAGAAGTGTATACCTTCTTACCCCATCTGTCCAGGGCCCTGGAATCTCTATCAGTGGGAGTAGGATTTTTGGCAGTAGTAGCTTTAATGCCTTTGGGTCCCTGTGAAATGGTCTCTGGGTCAGCATTAAGAATCTTAAAGAGGAACTTGTGAGAATCTGATACTCTAATAATACCTATCAGGTTTCCTTGGAGCCGGAGTTAAGGTGTCTGGGGCCAGGCTAGATTCCAAGAAGGCATCATCTACAATGTCCAATACAGGGGGCGATAGCTAAAGGCCTGTGCTGAGACAGGAGTTAGAATTCCCTAAGCCTCTTCTTGGAATCAGAGTAATCCTGGCTTTCCCAGTAGAAATGCGCCCTAACAGTGTGCAAGATATCACCAAAAGAGAAATCTTCTGGAGGGGAAAGCAGAGGGAATGGAGTCCTCTGCATCGGAATCCTCACAGGTAGATAAGGGCAAATCTTGGTCATCAGAAAAAAAACCCAGAAATTTCAGATTCCTGATCAGAAGAATCAGAAGGAAAATCAGTTCTAGGTCTCAGAGGGAGAAGGGTGGCTTCCCCTAATTAGAGTAATAAGGTCTTCAGCCATTCTTATTTGTTTTTTTTTGGCATATGGGCCTTACCATGCAGTTTGGACGTCGGTTTTCTAGGTTTGGATAGAGTCTTAGGCCCTGAAGAAGAAGATGGCGTTGGTTTGAGACTCAAGTCAGCAGGCCTCAATACACCCTCAGAAGCCAGTGTCTGCATAGCGGCTCCGGACGCATCCAAGGTAGAGACATCCGCAGGTTCCATAGTTGGAAGAAGCATCGCCCGGCATACCGGACTCCAGATTCACAGGCCTCTACTGAGACCCATTTGAAGTAGCGGGTATCGGCTGCGAAAGCGCCTCACTGAGTACCGGCGAACTGGCGACTAGCTTAACGGAAGCATCGTCGGCAGCTTTGGACCTATGCGGTCTGTGTCTGTCTTTATCTTTACGTTTTTTCGTAATGTCGGTAGTCGTACAGCATACAGAAACCATTTCTGGATAATTTAATCAAGTACTGAAATAGTTAGATGTGAAAATGAACCAACGACGAATAGTACAAGGATTGAATAAGGCACAAAACCGATAATGAGGGACGTCGTGGTCTGGGCCTAAGCAAGGAATGCAGTACGAATTAAAATCTTTAAGAGGTATTTGCTTTCCACAAGAAATACAATTGTTAACTTTTACAGACATCGGTTTAGAGCAAGAAAAATGGTACTTAGCTTTTTAGAATACTTTGGTTCTGAAACTCGAAAATGAAAATTTCAGGCGTCGGTCGACCGGCACTTGCGAACTGCTTCTGCTTTGGGCACTGCACGGCAAGAAAGACTGATGTAATGGCGTCGGCTACATGCTTTATACCAGACTACCTGACGTCATGGAAGAAGAGACGGCAACCAACACAGGACCCAAGACTTTGATAATCAGGCCGGCTGAGGGCAACCTGCAAGCAGATAACCCAAATGTAATGACCAACAGTGAAACACGAAGAACATCATCTTTGTATACTGAACAGATGGATTTAATTTGCTGAGATCCAGAATTGGTCTCAGGTCCCCCTGCCTTTTTTGGCACTGAAATGTAGAATTAAGAATTAAAATCAAGAAACCTGAATACATTCTGGACCCTCTCTGGGGTGGGTGGGTGTGTGTGTGTGTGGGGCCTCTTGGATGACTCTCTTCTAACAGTTTTTTTTATTTTTGGATAAGCTGCTTCCTTCTGACTGGGAGGAACACTGGGGAGTTTCTTCTGAACTGTTGCAGGGTATTCGGAAACTATTACAGTATAACCTCTGGATATTATCCTCCATACGTTTTTTGTGGTATCTAGCCAGGCTGTCTGGTACACAGACAGGTGACCCCCGACTGCCTCCAGAGATTGACAGTCAGGTTTCTGTTCAGAAGCGCTGAAAAGACTGGTCAGAAAGGAAATCTCTAGATCTCTGGTTATGTGGACAACTTCTGCCATAGGAATGGTCTCTTCCATTACGGTTCCCCACTCTGCCCCGGGGGAAATATCTCCACATGGATCTTAAAAGGGGCCCTGGGATTTTTTGAACCATATCCTTCTGCCACCTTGCTGGTGCCTCAAAAAGAACCTTTGAAGGGAAGAAAAATGTATAGAGACAGCAGACATGGTCTTTACTTCTGGTTCGCATATAGAGAGTGCGTCTTTTACCTTGGAGCCAAATAATGATGTTCCATCAAAAGGTGCACTGACTAAAGAAGATTTAAACGGTTACGCAAAATCACACAAGTACATCCAGGTATCTGTCCTAATGAAAATGCTTGAACCCGCCACCCATGAGGTACCTTCAACAACATGAGATATTAACCGCATGGACAAATTAGAAACAGATTGGAGGGTAGCCAACTGTGAGGAAATGGTGTTCCCTTCCTCAGAGGATATGGACCCAAAATAGATTTGGTAAGCTCCTTCATCACCTCACTTTGAAGTCTGGTATAATGTGCCAAATAATTCAGCAACCTTAAAGCAAAGGTCGCTAATGCAAAGACATGTTTTCCAAAGCTGTCCAGTGCCCTGGACTCTCTACTCAGGGGTGGAGAGAGGAACTCTGTTCTGCTAGTTCCTTTCTCATGGCTGCCACAACAACCACAGTATCAATGGGTACTCCTTTACTCCAGTGAAGGTGACCTTTTAGGGATGCAAGCACTTGTCTGGTCTCCTGGGAATAGGCTCAACAGTGTCCGGTTCCTTCCAAGCTCAGAGAGAGACCAGATCTACAGGTTCACTGGCTGGTGGAGTTACCCAGGAAATAGATGGGCCAGACCTGAAAGCCTAGGAAAGAATAATTGTGTAAAATCTTACCATAACCATAGATGTCTTTCTCTTCCATGTTGCAGTATTCTTGGCGTGGGATTTAAAGCCTTAAGTGACCCGTACGTCGGCTCCTATACAAAAGCTTCAGCTTGGCTGTTGTAGTTGCATGGGATGTTACATGTAGGGCCATAAACCAGGGACCATAAATGTGACATCTGCACGCATAGACCTCAGAACTTGAAAGCCCAGCTGGAGTGGAGTAGCCAGTGATGTCAGTCATAAGGTCAAGCAGCCATTATGTGGTTAAACTTGTCACAGGCTAGGGTATAACCCCCCAAGGGACCCATGACAGATCAGTAATGAGTGAAATAAAGGATAAGGGGGTTAAGGTGGGTGAGAAGGAATACTGCAACATGGAAGAGAAGGACATCTATGGTTATGGTAAGATTTTACACAAATATTCTATGTCCTTCTATTCCTATGTTGCAGTATTCTTGGTGTGGGAGAGTACCACAGCTTAGTTGGAAGGAGGAGGAGGTAGAAGAGGCTGATTCCACAAAGCCCTGCAGGATTGCTCTGGCAAATCCTGCATGTACTCTGGAGACATTGTCTAACTTGTAGTGTTTGTTGAAAGTGTGAATGGTGGACAATGTGGCTGCTTCTAGTATGGAAGCAGTGTCCAGGCCTTTTAAGAAGGCTTTGGAGGCTGGCATTGCCCTGCAGTGAGGTTCGACAACTTGTGGGAGGTTTTTGCCATAGTGTGAATAACATAGGCAAATAGCTTTTCTAATCCAATATGTGATGGTTTGTTTGGAGACTGCCTTGCCCAGGGCCCTGGGGTGGAAGGAAACCAAGAGCTGATTGGATTTGCTTATGGATTTTGTTTTGTCTAGGTAAAATCTTAGCTGTGTACATCCAGGGAGTGGAGTATTCTCTCACTTTCATTGGTAGGAGAGGGGTAGAAGATGGGTAGATGAATAGATTTGGTTTAAGGACAGATCACTGACCATCTTCGACAAAGAAAAAGTTAGTTCTTAGTGTTACCCTGTCCTTGTGGAAGGTAGTGTATGGAGGGCAGGCCATTAGCCTGTAATTCAGACACCCTTCTGGCTGACGTTATGGCCACTAGCCGACTGTCTTCCATGTGCATATTTGCAGAGTAGCCATACTAGCAGGTTCAAATGGAGACTGGGTTAGTTTTTCCAGGATGAAGTTCAGGTTCCATGGTGGTGGGATTGTTTTTCTTGGTGGTCTGATATGTAAGACCACTTTTAACAGCTTCACATCAAGCCTGGCTAATAGGAGAGGGTCTAGTGGCAGGCTGAGATTGCTGAAAGGTGGACTTTCACTGAAGCGTAAGAGAGGCCCCCCCCCCCTTTAGTAGTTGACACACAGGCAAGAGCTGGGGGGGGGGGGGTTGCGATGCATGGATCCCTGCCCAGGCACCATTTTGAAAATCTCTCCCATTTAGCCAAGACAGACATTCTTGTAGTAGGTTTCCTGGCCTCCCTCAGGACTGAAAGCACATCCTCTGAGTAGTGATGCCTGAAGGGAATTAGAAGTTTATCACCCACAGTGTCAGTGACATCTGCAAGTGTGGGTGGATGAGGGTTCCCTTTTGTTGCATCAGAAGGGCCACCTTGTGAGGTAATGTGGTGATTACCCTTGGCTAGATTGAGAAGTAGGGAAACCAGTGCTGCCTAGGCCAGTAGGGGGTCACCAACAAGATTTTTGGTTTGTCTCTCCTGATTTTCAGGAGGACTTTTTGAATTAATGAGAAGGGAGGAAAGGCATATAGAAACCTTCCCTTCCACGAAATGCTGAATGCGTCTACTCTCCAAGCTAGTGGGGAGTAGGCCTTTGAGCAGGTCTGCAGTTGTCTGTTCTGGGGTGAGGCAAACAAATCTACTTGGTGTGCACCACTGGTGGACATCTAGAAAGACATTCCTGTCCAGCATCCACTCGTGATTTGGAGAGATGTCCTGTTGAAATGGTCTGCTTCTTTGTTGTCCTGGGAGGGGATGCAGGATACCTGCAGGGATAAGTTGTGTCGTGAGGTTAGGTTTCAGATTAGTAAGGTTAGTCTGCAAAGGTGGTTACGCTTTTGTTCCTCCCTGCTTGTTGAAGGTCCACATAACTGTGGTGTTGTCTATTATTTGGAGAACACCTGGTTGTAGGAGTGTAAGAAAGGCTTTCAGTGTCAGAAGGACTGCTGTCATTTCCCTCATGTTGATGTGTTTTGTTCTTTAAGGGAGGGTGCCACTTTGCTTGAACCCTGTAGCTTGCCACTGTGGCTCCCCATCCTAAGTCTGAAGCATCTGTATGCATGAACTGGTTTGGGAAAGGCAGTTGCAGCGGAAGGCCCGGATTCAGCTGAACTTGCTGAATCCTCCATTTTAATTCTGACTGTAGGCAGGGCAGGAGAGTGATTTCTTGCTGTAAGTGGATATTGGTGCTATGACCATACATTTTTTAGATACCACTAGTGGTTCTGGCTAATGGTAACATGGGGATGGCGGCTGCCATTCGGCCCAGGGTCCATAGGAATTGCCTTGCAGTTATTTGCTGGGTCTGCAGTAAGGCTTTGAAGTGGGAGGTCAGGGAGCTGACCCTGTCCTGGGGAAGAAAGGCTTTCATTATGTCTGTTTTGATCCTACAACCCAAAAATATTTTGTCTTGTTCTGGAGTCAAGGAGGATTTGGGGAGGTTGAGGGTGAATCCCAGTCTTTGTCTTGGGTACATGGTGAACTCTAGATGGATTAACAGGGCTTCCTTGCAGTCTGCGAGGATCAGGATGTCGTCCAGGTAGGGGTAAATCTGGATCCTTTGTGTTCTGCAACAGGCTATGGCAGGTGCCAGGCATTCTGCAAACACTCTGGGGGTAGTGGACAAACCAAAGGGTAATGCAGTAAATTGTAAGTGAGAGGAGGGTCCAGAAAAACTTAATTTTCTGTGGGAAGGTAGAATGGGTATGTGCAGATAGGCTTCTTTCAGGTCGAGTGTGGCCATGAAAGCATGGGCTGGTATGAGAGGGAGTAAATATGGTAGGGACAACATTCTGAAGGTGGGCACTTTTAAAAATAAGTTTAAGGAGGAAAGGTCTAGAATTGGTCTCCATGGTCCATCTTTTTTTGGGGCTCAGAAATAGTCTTGAATAGAAGCCCTTTCCTTCCTGCCCTGGAGGGACAGGTTCTATGGTGCCCAAGTTCAGAAGGTCTGTCAGAATCTGTGGGAAGAGGAGTTTCTGATTTTATGAGGGGGAAGGGGACACCTCTTAAGGGTGGCCTTTCTTTTCAGGACAGGAAGTATCCTTTTTGAATAATAGCCAGAACCCATTTGTCTGTGGTGATGGTTTTCCAAAAGGGGAGACAGTGGGAGAGGCGGGCAGAAAGGGGAAGGAGGGCAAAGCAGTCATGCACTGTTGGAGCCTACTCTATCTTGAAAGAATTGTCTAGACGGGGGGGGGGGGTATGTGAGAGCTGGCCTGGAAGGGGTTTGTCTTCTGGTCCCTCTTCTGTGTCTGGAAGAGGTAGGTCCAACTGGGGCAGGGTTTCTTCTGACAAAGGTGGCTTTGGCAGGGCAATTCTTGTAATATTTAGGAATAGGGGACACCAGAAAATGCTTAATGTCTTGCAATTCCTTACTCTTTTCCTGCATATATTTGAATAGGTTTGCTGTTTATCAAACAGGAAATTAGGGTCCAGAGGGGCATCTAAGATTTTGGACTAAATCTTCTGGTATGTGTTGCAGACAAAGCCAGGAATGTCTCCTGAGTACAGTGGCAGATGCTTCAGAGCGTGCAGAGGCCTCTGCAGTACAATAACTGCATCTAATGGTGTCTGGCTACTTGGGCAGCCACAGATAGTTTGGAAGAGATGTCAGATTTAGTGGGGCAGTCTGGAGTAGCAGCTTGAGAGACCAAGTCCAGAGCATATCTGGTCATATGGGTTTGAAAGCTGATGACTCTAAAGGCCAGTGTGGAAGAGGTGTAAACCTTCTTTCCAATTCTATCCATTGTTTTACTGTCTTTGTCCGTAGATAAGAGAGGCAGACTGAATGAGTCTGGATGGTTTATCTGGTGAAATGGCAAACACAGCAGGATCTGCCAGGGGAGGTTTGACTAGAAATTTCTTGTTATCAGGCACCTTTGAAGTATTCCTTCATTTTGGTTAAGGTTTCACCAAAGGTGATATCCTCTTGAGGGGAAGCCCCTTCAATGGATTCTTCATCTGGGGAATAATACTCGAGGAGAGGTTATTTGGGAAGTGTAAGACACAGATTAATCTGAAGATGAATAGGTCTCTTGCTCTTCTTCCCTGTCTTGGGAGGTAGGTGGTGGAAAAGAGGAGGCAGAGGAAGGCCTAGGGATAAGGAGAGGAAGACTAGATGGAGAAGAGGTTGATGGCCTATGGGTCATAAAGGCCTGCATCAAAGATGAGGTGAAGGACTGCCAGTCAAAGTAGGCCTTCGGCGGGTGTAGCCAAATGTTTTTTTTTTGTGTGTCTTTTTGACTGGGGTAGACTTAGGCGTAGGCCTGGAATTGGATGCCTGGCTAAGGGCAGCTGTATCAGGAGGAGGAATCCTGGTCGGAGACACAGCTGTGTTGGGAGGAGGAATCCCGGTTGGAGGCACGGCGGTTTCTGGTTCCCCCTCGACTTCGGCGGTAGCCGATGTCTGGGTTAGCTCCGGGGACGTGCTTGTCATCAACTGCAAAGCGGCTTCCTCAAAGGTTGCCGTAGAAGTCGACGGATCTGTCGGACATCCCGCAACTCCTAAATCGAAGCTGGCGGGGTGTCTGAATGTGGAGTGGCAGTGGGCGAGGGCCTAGGAATCTTGGCCTTCTTTCGCAGGAGGTTCAGTTGGGCCTTCTGAGACTGGATCCATCCTGAGAGCTAATTTTTTAAGTCATTGGTTTTCTAGGTAGAGATTAAGTGCAGCCAGATGGCTGCGTAGGGTGTTAGAAATGAAAGATTAGCAGATAGAGCAAGCGTTGCGATCGTGCTACCGGCCTAAGCAAAAAACGCAGCAGTTTTGAGTGTCCTTATGGGGTATCTGTTGCCCGCATTGGCATTTGCCCTTTTTTGCTGACATTGGCTAAAGATTACTACAACAAACCAAGCTTTAGCTAGAGGATAAAGAAGAAAACCCCAACGGGATACTTAGCTTTAAGACATCGTGCGGTGAAGGAGCGAAGCACACGATGTGACAGTTGTCTGCGGCTGGAAAGTTCTGAGGTCTATGCATGCAGATGTCACATTTAAGGTCCCTGGTTTATGACCCTATGTGTGACGACCCACGCAACTACAACAGCCAAGCTGAAGCTTTAGTATAGGAGCCAACGTACAGGTCGCCTGAGGCGGAAAACCCCACACCAAGAATACTGCAACATAGGAACAGAAGGACATCACCAATTCCTCTTGGGAAGGATTACTGGAAGATCAACCACCTTTATGTTTAAGAAGTTCCAAGATGTCTCCAAAGGATACATCAGGTGGTGATCTGAGGGACTCTTCCCCATCATCAAAATCAGTATCTTCCATGACACACACTTGTGGAGAGTAAGTGCTTCCTCTTGCAAGTTCTCTTCCAAGAAACCAACTCGGTGGGATGCTCCAGGGAGATATCAGAAGAAATAATATCCTGATGGATGGACTAGCAAGCTGGTTCCAGCAGGCTGTCCCCAGGGAAGGGATGAACAAGGCTCGGGACACAACCAAATGAGACAAGGAGCTCTGATCCGAGGAAGA
This sequence comes from Protopterus annectens, assembly GCF_019279795.1. Lineage (NCBI taxonomy): Eukaryota > Metazoa > Chordata > Ceratodontiformes > Protopteridae > Protopterus > Protopterus annectens. Next base: position 466,637,546 of record NC_056725.1, read on the forward strand.
TAGGCTGTCTAATCTCTAGGCATAGAGAACACACTTTCCATTACCTCGAAGGTGGAGCACCTACAGGAAGTAGAAACCAACAGATTCGATGAAGGACCCTGTCAGATCACTGGCTCCCAATGTCCCGCAGGTAACGCACTCATGGAGGGAGTCAGAAGCAAGCTATCTAAAGAAATTGCTCCAAGGGGAAGAGGTGGCGCCAACAGTTACAGAGTAAATTCCACCACCACAGAGCCAGTATCAACACTTCGTCTTTGCAAGTCCTCTGGGTCTGAGGTACTCCATGCCGGATGACTCTCAGAAACTATAGGAGTCAAAGAAAAAAGAAGTTATGTTCTTACCATAAGGTTCCATGTTTGTTGTCCTTTTATCTCACCTTCCTTTTTTCTGGTTGGGTTCGGAGCCGATCTCGGGTCCGACTCAGCCACTTCTAAAGCTTGAAGAGTCCTTACTTGCTTGAGGCTAGCACCTTATCCTAGCATGCTTAGCAGTAGCTACTCAGATCTCTTTTGTGACAACTAACCACTACATAGGAGAACTATAAATTACCAAATAAAGGAGGTAAGCAAATACTACTTCCTTGTACCAAAAAACAGAACAATGGTGACAAGGACTACAGCAACAGCTGAAACCAAAGGAAACTCTGCCAAAACAGCCCAAAAAGGGAATTCCTCTCAATCATCTAGGATAGGGGAAGGAGGGAGGGATGCAAGAAGGAAGGTGAGATAAAGGACAACAAACACGGAACGTTATGGTAAGAACATACCTTTATGTTATGTTGTCCATCTCGCCTTCCTTCTTTCTGGTTGGGACAGCATCCCCAGCACCTAAATCCTGGGTGGCTCACTAGAAAAGTGTCTTCAGAACCGTGGAACCAAAAGATGCTCTGTTCTGAGAGGCCATGTCCACTTTGTAATGAGTAATGAAGGTATGGGGAGTAGCCCATGTTGCTGCCGCACATATAGTATTTAATGGAAGCTTGGCTTGAAAAGCTATGGAGGTAGCCAAGGACCTAGTATAATGTCCCTTTACCTTTCCCAGGACAGACACATTCAGAGACTCAAGCATAAGTAATAGTATCGGACAACCATTTTGACAAAGTCACTTTGGAAACTGCTGAGCCTTGCTTACTCTGTGAGAAGGATACAAACAGCTGATCTGAATTTCTGATGTCCTAAGTTCTTTGAAGATAAAATCATAACTGCCTGTGGACATCCAACTGATGTAACTTGTACTCTGCCTTGTTGCCATAATTTGGAAAGAAAACAGGAAGTTCAACTGACTGATTCAAATTATACTCTGAACAGAGTTTTGGTAAAAAGGAAGGATTAGTTCTAAGAGATACTCTATCCTTGTGAAAGATCATATAAGGCGGGCGGATGGAAAGAGCCTGTAACTCGGAAACCAGCCTAGCGGATGTAACAGGAATCAGGAAGAGGGTCTTCCATGATAAGAACTTCAGAGGACAAGAAGCGGCTGGTTCAAAGGGAGGGAGGGTCAGGGTCGCTAGTACTAAATTTAAATCCCAAGGATGGAGAGGTTCTCAGATAGGAGGCCTTAATAGGGTAGCACCTTTTAAAAAGGGCCTACACATAGCTTGTGGGACATGACATTAGAACCTAGAAGGCCCACGTGAATATTAGAAATAGCAGCCAGTTGAACTCGAATCGTAGCAGCCACGGCTCCTTTTTCAAAGGATTCTGCCAGGAAGTCCAACATTTTTGAAAATGGAGCTGTAAAGGGATCAATGTCATTTTGTTTGGCTCAGAAGGAGAACCTCTTCCATTTACTAGTGTAAAGTTTCCTCGTAGTTGGTTTATGAGACGAGACTAAAATATGTTGAACCATAGGTGAGATATCCGGGAGACTGGCTAGGACTGGAAGTGGAGAAACCAAGCTGTCATCTTGAGAGTTTGAATGGAGGGATGAAGAGCACCTGACTGATGTGTCCAAGAGATCTGGAACAGAGTCCAGAATCCAAGGCTCCTCTTGTACGTAATGCCAAAGGAATGGGAACCATATCTCACAAGGCCAGTAACAGGGCAATGAGGATCAGCTTGCAACTCAGCAACTTTGCTTTCTGAAGAACTTTTGGAAATAAAGGAAAGGGAGGAAGGCGTAAGGAATCCAGGGGGGGCAACAGTGAATACGTGCATCTCTGGGTGACTGTCCCAGTGGGGGAACTAGGGCAAAGTAGCTGCTGCATTTGTTTAGGTGCGAGGCAAAAAGATCGCAGCATGGCTGGCCCCATCTGTGAAAGATCATATTCGCCACATCTTGTTTCAGAGACCACTTGTGGGGCATGAGAATTGCCCTGCTGAGCTTGTCCTCTATCACACTGGACTTCCCCAGGATGTGTGCTGCAACCAGAAAATGCTGAGAGGAAATCGCCCACTGCTATACTCGAAGGGTCTCCCGAAACAAGGGGTAAGATTTGGTTCAGCCCTGTTTGTTGATGTACCACATCACTGACATGTCTGTCTGAACTGCTACATAGCCCAAAGGAAGAGAGTTGTGAAGTGCTTGCAACACTAACACCGCTCTCATCTCCAGGACATTGATGTGCAAATGGTACTATTGAGGTTGTCAAGTTCCTTAGACTGTCTGTCCCCGATAATGGCCCCTCCACCCTATCTGGGAAGTGTCCCTGGTCACTGTGGCTACCGGATGAGGGGCTACAAAGGGTCTGCATAGAGTGAGTAGGGGAGAGTGGAGCCACCACGGTAGATCTTTCTTGCAAGTATCCGTGATTAAGATCATGTGTGACACTGGTAAATCCTGATATGACCACTGAGTGAAAAGGAGCCATTGCAAAATCCTCATATGGTAAAGAGCTAACAGGACTAGAGTAATGGCAGCCGCCATCAAGCCCAAGAACTTTAGGACTAACCGTGCCTGAACCTTTGACTTTGACAGGAGGAGAGAGACCTGATGTTGAATGATAAGCACCCTTTCATGTAGGAACGTGGCTATCATGTCTCTCGTATTTAGTTGAGCGCCTATGAAAGTAATACACAGAGGGCAACAAGGCAGATTTTTCGTAGTTTATTGGGATTCCTAGATGTGCACAAGTGTGAATCATGTGGTTCCTGGCCCTTAAGAGATGATGCTTGGTGGTGGCAGTGAGGAGCCAGTCATCTAGATAAGGAAACACCTGGAATCCCAAATGTCTCAGGTGAGCCGTCACTACTGCCATGCATTTGGTGAACACCCTGGAGGCTGTGGTGAGATCAAAAAGCAGAGCACTAAACTGGTAATGACTGGCTCCCAGCCAGAAGCGTAAGTGTCTCCTGGACTGCCTGTCCATTTTTATATGGTAGTATGCTTCCTGGAGATCGAAAGAGCACATCCAATCGTCCTGACCCAAAAAGGGTAGAATGAACTGCAGTGTCACCATCCAGAACTTGGTCTTCTTTACTGACCTGTTTAACTTGCTGAGATCCAGGATAGGTCTCCAGTCCCCAGTCTTTTTTGGAACGAAAAAGAACCTTGAGTAAATTCCGGACTTGATCTGGTCTGTGGGGACTTCCTGAATGGCTCTTTTTTTGCAACAAATGTTTTACTTCCAAGGCTGCTTGATCCCGAAGATTGGGTGGAACATCTGGGATTGATCGTTTTTGACTTCTTGGGGGTGTTTAGGAGAAGGGAATTTTGTAACCCCTGGATATTATGCACCGTACCCACGCATCTTCTATCTAGCCAGGCTTCTGGGTACAGTGATATTCTGCCCCCGACTGCCTCCAGAGGTGGGCAGCCGGGCGATCCTTCAGGGATTCTGAAAGGGCCTGGCAGAGAAAGTATCCCTGTCGCCAGGCCAGCGTCTCCCATTATTATTTCCCCCTCTGCCCCTGGGGGAATTATCTCCACAAGTGTCTGGCAAAGCTCTCTGGGATTTACGGAACCACATTTTACCACTCTTTTGGCCTTTGGGATAAGGCCTGGATGGAGGAGAAAAACGGACTCTTACGGCACAGAGTTTTGCCATCTCGTTCACTCCTGGTAAGAGTCTCTCTAACTTGAGGTCCAAATAAGGCCGAGCCGTCAAAGGGGGTGTTCTTAAAGGAGAACTTGAAGGGCTCCGCAAATTGACAAAGGCTCATCCAGGAGTGTATGCGAAGAGCCACTCCTGTGCCTGCAGCCCTATTCGCTCCATCTGCTGCATAAGAAATCAGGTGCATGGAGGAGTTAACAATGGATGTTAGGGTCATTAGCTGGTTAGCCGACTTGGAAGCTGCTCCCTCAGCTGAAGGATCCTGGAGGGTTATCTCCCAGCTCTTTAAGAAGATCCCTCTGAAGTCTTGTGAAATGTGTCAAATAGTTCAGCGACCAAAGAGTAAAGACCGCTGTGAAGAGAAAACACGCTTCCCATATCTATCCATGGGCTCTAGACTCCTTGTTTGGCGGACGGATAGAAGAGGAAGTCTCCGCGAGTTCCTTCTTGGTGGCTGCTGCCACCACCATAGCATCAACTGGCATGCCTTTAGAGAGAAATGTCTGGTCCTCTGGAGTGGTGATGATCTTGTTAGGCCTTCTCGGAATGGGCTCCATGGTCTCTGGAGCACTCCACACCTTTCAACTCACTACAGACGAAAGTGGGTCGAAAGGTGGAGATACACAGGAGGTGGAGGGTTATGAAACAAACGAGTCCAGGCACACAGACTCGTCCTCAAAAGGAGCAAGGGACTTCAAGTTTCCCCTCTGCCTATGGATTTCCAGGATGTCTGAGAAAGAGACTTCCTCAGAGGGGGGACCCTTCCGAGTCATCCAAGTCTGTGTCAAAAGTGACCGACTCAGGGGAGTCCACATGGTTCCTCTTACATTTTTTCTTCCTGGGAACCTCCTCTGAGGCATGCTCAGGAGAGGTCTCTGAAGAGGGGTTGCCCTGTGGGACGTCCTGGGCATCAGTTCCCTACGCTTGGGATGGAGAGGCAGCTCTGAGGCAGACACTGGTATCGAAGGGGACAGAGCCAATGGAGCTGAGGGTGGAGCTGTCTCGGTAGGCAGCACATTCCTCATCACCTCGAAGGCACCGCGGTCCGGAACGGAGGGAGGCTCTGGCGAGCCTGGAGACCTCCTCCGTACCAAAGGCAATCGCTCCGAAGCGGATGTGGGAGCAAAAACTCACCTGTGCCGAGGCTCCGACGGGGAGTGTGAGGTCAGACAAGGGTCTGATGCCACTCCCCCCCCCCCCCCCTCTGCTGAACTGGCTGGCTCAAAAGGAGGTAAAGTGAGCTTTTCCAAGACAAAATTTAGGTCCCAAGTAGGTGTTGGTGCTCTCCGGGGCGGTCTTATGCTTTTAGCCCCTCTGAGGTACTGCTTTAGCAATGGATGAGAGAAAATAGGAGGATCTGTGTTGTAATGAGCAGAGATGGCAGAGGCGTGGATCTTAATGGATGAGAAGGATAGTCCTTTGTCCAGCATCTCAGTTAAATATTGTAGTATCTGAGGAATGTTAGGAACAAGAGGATCAAGGCTTTGAGCCTGGTTCCAGGCACAATCTCTTCCACTTTTCTGAATAAGATTTCCTGGTGCTAGGCCTCCTGGCCTCCAAAATGACATCCATAACAGCTTTAGAGAGAGGTGTTGTCTGTTTGGCTAATGAATCTGCCATGCAGCCAGGTTTAAGGTTTTGAGCTGACTTTGCAGGATCTGATTGTTTTGCTGAGTCAGTAGGTGTGGAATTTGAGGCAAAATCCAAGGTGGGCCTTGAGCTAAGTTCTTTAAGATTGGGTACCAATGCTGGCGTGGCCAATCTGCAGCAATCGGAATAATCTGTGGTTTTTCTTGTCTGGCTTTTAGGAGTACCTTTGAAAGGAGAGGCAAAGGGGGGGAGGCATAAACTTTTAGGCTTTTCCAGCTGAACGAAAGAGCATCCACTTTCCATGCTTGTGTGATAAGTCCTTGTGCAGAATTTTTGTATTTGGCAATTCAGTGGGGGGGCAAAAAGATCTATGTCGTGGCACCCCGATTTTTGCATGATCATGCTGAAGATTTGTGGATTTAATTTCCACTCGTGAGGATCCATGATGTTTCTGCTTAAGTCGTCTGCCAGAGTATTTTTCTTTCCTGGCAGGAATTGTGCTTACAGCTGAACTTGATAAGTTAGAGCTGTGTTCCACAAGGTCATGGCCTGTCTGCATAGGGGGTAAGAATGAGTGCCCCCATGCTTGTTTATGTACCACATTACTGTGGTGTTGTCTGTCTAATAATAATTGTCCTGGATGCAGAAGGTCCTTGAAAGCTGTTAGGGCATTTTGTACAGTCAACATCTCTTTTTGATTGATGTGAAGATGCATTTTGTCTGTGGTCTATTTGCCCTGAATACATTTTCCTGCCATGTGTGCTCCCCAGGCATAATCCGAAGCATCTGTTAAAGTCTGCCTGGCTGTGGGAAGAGTGAAAGGCTGACCCTTGTTGAGGTGACATGCCTGTGCCCACCATCAAAACTCCTGTTGTAGGCAGGGAATTAGTGGTATTGCTGTTTCCAAGCTGTGAGAGTGTTGAGTCCAAACACTTTTTAGGTACCATTGTAGTTTCCTCATATGCAGTCTGGCATATGGAATTAGTAGTATGCAGGATGCCATGAATCCCAAGGCCTGCAGATTTTTTTCTTGCAGGGAGTTGGGACTTTGTTGCCATCAATTGAAAATACTGAGCCAGTTTGTCCTTGTTTGTCTGGTGTGAGATAAGCCATCTGGGCTGTTGTATTTAAGCTGGCACCCAGGAATATTATCTCTTGTGAGGGCACTAGTTTTGACTTCTTTTCGTTTACTGTGTACCCTAGGCAAATTAGCAACCTTTTTACAAATGCCAGATGCTTTAGAAGAATGTCCTTGCGCTCTGCTTGAATCAGGCAGTCGTCCAGGTATGGATATATTTGAATTCCTTTTTGTCTGCAAAATGCAATTACTGGTGCCAGGCACTTTGTGAAGACCCTGGGCGCAGTAGATAAACCAAAGGGCAGTGCAGAGAATTGGTAGTGCATTGAACCAGCTATGAATCTGAGGTATCTTCTGCAATTTTGTCTGATAGGGATATGCAGGTAGGCCTCTGAGGTCCAAAGTAACAAGCCAAGCTTTCTTGCCCAACATGGGAAGGAGCTGCTGTAGTGTCAACATTTTGAATTTTGGAGCATCCAGGTAAGTATTTAGAGTAGACAAGTCTAGTATGGGTCTCCAGGCTTTGTCCTTTCTGGGGACCAGGAAGAGCCTTGAGTAACATCCTTGTCCTTGTTCCTGCTGTGGCACTTTTTGAATAGCTCTCATGTCCATGAGGGCTGTAATTTGCTTTTGTGCCTCTGCCCATTGATTTTGTGGCAGGTCTGGCATTCCTTTTAGCCTTGGTAAAGTGTGAAAGTGGAACCTGTAACCTTGAGACAAAATTCAGACCCATTTGTCTTGGGTGATTGCTTGCCAGTTTTGTGAAAAAAGTACTAGTTTCCCCCCTAAGGGAGCTGCCAAAAAGGAAAAGCTTGGCATTGGAAGTGGGAAGTCATTGGGACGGTTTCATGTAAGGTTGTGACTTGTCTTCCCCTCCTTTTGGGGTTGAAGCACCCCACTGTCGTGGTCTGTAAGAACCTTGGGGCTGAGATCTGCCTCTTGGGCATCTGTATCTGCCTCTTTGTGGCCTGACACTGGAAAGGCCCAATTTTTAGTAGGCCAATTCCTGCTAAATCGAGGTGGCTGTACCTGTAAGAAATCCTTCACTGTTTGCATAGATTTTGCCTTATCCTCCATTTTTAATACCTCTTCTGCCTTAATACCAAATAAAATATCCTGCTGTAAAGGAGCATCCAGTAATTTTGCCTTAACATGATCTGGTAAACTTTGTTCTTTTAACCAAGCATGCCTTTGAATCACAGATCCTGTAACTGCTGCTCTACGAGAAGCCTCTAATGAATCAACACCACATTGCAAAGTATGCTTTCCCACTTGTTCAGCTGCATGCAATAAAGCCTGCATTTCCTTATAATCAAGTTGTTCTGCACTTGTACTCATTTTCTGTTTTAACTGAGACAGTAAATATTGTTGTATTTAAGCATATGAAACTGGCAATTTAAAGCCCTCACTGCTAAAGTTGCAGAGGTGTAAACTTTCTTCCCCCATCTGTCTAATGCTCTAGAATCCCAGTCAGAGGGAACTGAATTTTTAGCTGTGGAAGCCTTTACCCCTTTGGGACCCTGGGAAATAGTTTCTGGGTCAGCAACAGGGTTTTTATAAAGAAATTTGTGAGAGTCAGGGACTCTGTAGTACCGGTCTGGCTTGATTGGAGCAGGGGGTAAAGAATCAGGATTTAAACTGGATTCAGAGAACACGTCATCCACAATATCCAGCACTGGCGGAATAGCAAGGGGCCTGTGCCGAGGCAATAAGAGAAAGTCTGAGCCTTTTCTTGGATTCTGAGTAATCCTGGCCCTCCCAATTGAAATGCTCCCTCATGGTATGTAAAGTTTCCCCAAAAGAATAATCCTCAGGAGGAGAGGCTGAAGGAATTGATTCTTCAGCATCTGAGTCCTCATAGGGGGGTAAAGAGTATCCCTGGTCTGAAGAGGAATCAGAATAAATAGAAACCTGGTCAGAGGAATCATAGTCTGTATCCTGCCTAGGCCTTTTTTCAGGAGGGGGATGGGAACCCCTGATCAGAGCAATTAAGTCTTCGGCCATTTTGAGCATCTGCTTTTTAGGCATGGAGGCCTGTCCAGGTGAATGCTGTACTTGCTTCTTTGTCTTTAATGTAGTTTTAGACTTGGCTGTAGTTGCAATGGTAAGTTGTGAAGGTCTGAAAACACCCTCAGAAGCCAATGCCTGCTCAGCGGCGCCGGACCCATCTGAAGGGCTAGTCTCCGTAGGCCCAACACCTTGAGTATCCAGAGGCCTAGGCACCTCCACGTGGGAGTCGGCAGCGGCCTCTGGCTCTGAGGTAGCGGGTGTCAGGGGCTGCGAAAGCGCCTCACTGAGAACTGGCGAACTGGCCTAGGAGAGGCTTCGTCGTCAGTTTTGGGCCTCGGATGCCTGTCCTTATCCTTGTCTTTGTGTTTTTTGTGAATTGCGGTCGTCAGTTGTTCCAACGGCATGGTATAATTAAACCTTCGGCCAAAGTAATGGCGAGCAAAATCAAACCGACATTTAATAGTGCGTTTGTTAAATCTAGCACAAAACCGACAACTAGTGACGTCATGATCTGGGCCTAGGCATGGAATACAGTAAGAATGAAAATCCTTATGAGGTATTTGCTTCCCACAAGTAGTACAATTATTAACTTTTACTGACATCGGTCTGAGGCAAGAAAAAGTTTCCCCAATGGGGTACTTAGCTTTAGTGAAGACTTCAGTTCTGAAAATCAAATTTGAGATCTCAAGAGTCGGCTGACCGGCACTTGCGAACTGCTTTTGCTTCGGGCACCGCGCGGCAAGAAAGACTGAAGAAAATAGCATTGGCTGCATCTTATATACCCCTGGCGCACTGACGTCAGGGAAGAAGCGACAGCAACCGATGCCGGACCAAGACTTTGGAACTCAGGCCGACTGTGGGCCCGCCTGATGGCAGGATAACCCAAGTGTAATGACTGCAGCAGTGAAACACGATGAACATCTTCAGCTTTGATGAAGACGTCCCCAAGGATTTCGGATGTGAAGGCTCCGAACCGGACAGACTGAGGAGGAGACATTAAAGGGGGTGCAGATCTAATAAGACCGTCAGGAGCGAACGGGGTTGGAGCAGGCAGAACTCCCATATGAAGTGGCATCCTAAGGAACTTCCTCATCATCCTAGCCACGTCTACTTAGGATAGACTCTTGGAGGATCGGAGAGAGGAAGTTGTAGATGAAGGCCTGGAATGTCACCTAGGTGACTGTTCAAGGAAAAGAGAAGGTAGTCTGGATGAGATGCGCTTCAAGAGTAAAGAGGAGTATGGAACCAAGGGGGATCTCTTGGATCTTGGTTTTGGATCCAACTTTTTGTCAACAGTTTAGCCGGTGGCTCTTATGAAAGAGCTGAAGTTGACACCAAAGTAGAAGGGACCTCTGGAAATCTTTGGCAAGACTACTTAACAGCAGAGTCGCCCATCTTGCCCTGTTTCTTGGGGGTTGAGCCTCACTGACCAGAGTGGTGTGTTTAGAAGGGATAAGACCCTGAAGAATCAGTTTATTTTTCCTATCAATTAAGGCCCTAGAGTTGAAGCCTTTACAGTCTCACAATCCACGACAAGGTGTTTGGGGCCCTAGACAATATACACATTCTGCAAGGACATCCGAATTCGGAATTTTGTGCTCACGAGCCACAGACGTTTTGAAACCAGATGGTTCATCCAATATGTTGGCAGGTTTAAATAAGATATGAAAAGATAAACAATCCTGTATAAAAAGAATACTAAGGTTTATTTTTTTGTTTTCTTTTTAGGAAAGAAAAGTAAAAAGGGTGGAAAGATTTACCAACAATGGTAACTGAAGAGTACAGAAAGGGAAAGTGGGAAGACTACCAACAATGGCATGAAAGTATACTCTGAGTACAAGAAAAGGTTCTAAAGAGTAAATTTAACAAGGCTAGAAGGGAGGAAGGAAAAGGAAATATGAAATTAAATGGGCTATAATACAAGACTTTCGATATGTGAATACCTAAAGCTGGACAGCTCGCAATCTGCATCTTTTCTCAATGGTGGCAAACAAGATCTGAGATATGGCACTTTAGGTAAAGGGAAGAGCTCGACAGTTCAAGATTTTATTTTCTGGAGGAAGTGGCAGAGTCGGATTTGAACCAGACAGTTGAGGAATGAATGAAACTGGACACCATCAGATCTGTTATTCTGCCAACTCAATCCACAATTCAGTTCTCTGCATCACAGGGGAAATATTTAAATATAGCACAAGGTGAGAGCAATATGCATCTGCTACACAAGTTTCTTATACAGATGTTGATACAGGTCTTGCGCCTTTTAGAACCCATCAAGCTTTTTTCTGGTGCAGGGGGCAATGAGAAAGGATACAAGGAAATAAACATTCGCATACTTGTCTAACAGAAGGGATAAACAGAGTTCCAGCAACTCTATAATCAATAAGCCATATTACTTCTTCTGAGCTACAGTAAGCTCATTCAGTCCCACTTATAGTTTTTCTCCAAAGATAATGTACTCAGGATGGGAACCCAGAGAGACATTTTTCTCTGTGGTGCAGCTTAAAGGGAGTGGATCTAGTCCAAGGTGACTGGATCTTTTGAGTCTCACTACTCCTCTAGGGAAGTGCCCCTCTTTCCTTTTTTTTTTCTCAGCTACTAGCCCAAATGGAGTGGGTAAGTCCTATAATGGTGCTATGTACTCCTCAGTGAACCTCTTGTAACTGAATGACAGGGGGCATTCATTCTAAGCAGCAGACATCTGGGACTTAAGACTTCCAAGCACTGAACATCTATAAGGCCTAGGGTCTACTTGTTTTGCAAGACAGAGGCTAAGCAGTTGGAGCTGATGCTCCACCTGAACAATCATCAACTAAAATGATCAATTTCACACTGGCTTGCTGAAGGGAGGGAGAGGAAAGTCTGACTCCCGAGCTCTAGGCCAATGCCCATCACAAAACACTTAGGAATTGGAATCCAGCTACAGTACAGCAACCAAAATGGTAATTTTTGAGGCCTGGCTTTCTTAAGCATGAAGACTCACTCTACTGACTGCCCCTGAAATCCAAACCCAGGCTCGTGGTGGATACACTTGGGCCTGCCTGGGACTGGGAAGATCCTACTGGAACTGGTGGAGTTACTATAGCTTCATGCCATTAACACACCAACTCTGATGAATACCTTCCTCACTTTATCCATCTTACTGTGCCTGTAGTGGACTTAGCTTGTACTCCAAAGGGCACACACAGTAACTGGTTGGAGGAGGGATGGAATTCCCTTGTTCCACTGCAATCTGTGGTGTCTAAGAAAAGCACTGAAATTCCTAGTCTTTCGTACAACTGTCACAAGATACAAAATTGTTTGCTCTGCCTAAGTGAATACTGTATCAGTGGCAATTTTTGTGAAAAGGAGGAATCTCTGCCATAGGCACCTTTCTTGATGGATGACTTGTACAGGGAATTCACTAACCACAAATTTACCAGTGTAGGAGTAACAGTCACAAGTCAAGGAAAAAGAAAAATTGAAAGCTAAATGTTACATATTACTCACTTATGGAAAGAAGTGACAAATGAGTTTCTCCAAAAAAGATATACTGACCTAACTGCAAAATACTGATTTTGCATTTGCTATGTATTTTATATACTTTGTTCTGTAAACTTTGGTGTGAATATAGGGCACTTAATAGGACTAATGCATTCAGAAGTGTCTTACAGCACTTCAAAGATGAAGCATTTTGATGAATTCTCAAGGTTCTCTCACTGATTGTGTAAAGTGGATGACAGTGCAAATCATTAAGCACACTTCCACAAGCTGCAACCTGACGACAGCCATTCACACAGGGGATCACTACTGTTTTTTTTTTCCCCCCATTATTAGTGTGCTGGTAGTGATTCAAAGTTTTAAGGCTTTTCAATAATCTCTTGCTGCTGCTGTACAACTGCAGAATTAATAAATACATGTAAGGAAGGAAGGTTCATCCCCTCACACACATGGGGACACCCCCTTACAAAAAATAATATACCCATTTCATTAATTTCCTGAAATTCAGTTGAGGCTTCAACCAGAAGAATTTATAGATGAACCTACTCTCAATACAAGATTGGTTAAGAACATCAGTATAACTTGTAGGGCAAAACAGATGTGAAGTTGGAGCGCTTGATGATCAAAGAGGTAACGCTTTCTACAATACGAAACTGTTAGAGAAGTACCTCAGTTTGAACACCACTCCTAGGGGTTTAAAAGTGGATCATTTGCCAGCTTGGGAGTTCGTGGATGATGAATTGGATCTACTGAAGGAATGGAAACAGGTTTCACTGCAGTGCACATTGGGTTAGCTGCGGGTACTCACGAAATGTAATTTAAGGTCACACGATAAGATCCAGCAGGAAATGTTGCAGCTTCAAGAGGTTTTGGTCAGTGAAACCTCAAACTGTTTTCCAGCAAAATGAAAGAAATTAAAGAAAAAGCAGAATCGGAAATGTTTGTTCGTAAGAAAAAACTGAACAGAGACAGTGGGGATTTCATGAGTGACCTTATTTATTCTTAGTAGAGAAAACCATGGCAGGGAAGGTCAAAGGGCAGATCTTCCGAAGGATGTTCTTTTATTTCTAAGACTCTTCCATTTCTTTGGCAAAAAGGCCTTCAAGTAAGTAAAGTGTGCTGTTTGAAAGTATTCAAATGGAAAGCAATGTTCATTCATCGGGACAAGCAGAGGAGCATAGTAATGAAATGCTTTTTCATCACAGAGGCCGGGGAGGAATTATGAAGAGAAAGGGACGAGGATGAAGAATTTTAAGACCTTATTCCAGCATTTCACAACTTCACGTGGACAGTTCCAATTTTTTTTTACTCTTCTTTATGATTCACAAAGTATGCAAATCCATGTGAATCCTTTATTGTTAACCCATCTGATTTGGTCATTACTATTGATAATGAACATTTATTAAGGTGTAAAATTTGTACCTACCAAGCTACCTACCATAGTTGATGTTTTTGATTAAAGTCAAACATTTTTGTAGAAAATTACATTTACGAGTATTTTTCCGGGGTAAAGATGAGGTAAGTAATATCAACAATGCAGTTAATATTGTTGAGTTTGATGATTCACTGTTAAATGTTCACTTTATGAGAATGAGTTTTGTGATATGGGGTTAAAGTATTACACAGGTGAACTGGAAGTGTTCTTCAGATGAAAATGAAGGTTTTTACATGGGCTATGGCAAACTAGTGGTTCCTGAACTTCCTACCGTCAGTAATTTTATGCCCCCAGAAGTTCTACCGCCATTAACAGTTTTGAAAGTGCATTGTGTAAGAAAGTAGAAATGGAATATGTTAAATTTATAAAGCTGCAAAAAGTGCATCAACTTGCAGAGGGGGAATGGTTAGCACTCAAAAGCTTTGCAGTTCAGCATGTGTTCAAGCAAGAAGATAAAGAAGGCAACTGGGTTATAATGACTAAGGAAACGTAAAATAAAATTTTTTTTCACTTGCTCTTCATAAAGGGAGATGATGAAAAATTGTCAAATAATCAAACTGTCGAGTTTAATTCTTAAGGGAAATTTAAGCGAGAGGTGAAAGATTAGGTTTCATCTCGACATCAGATGTTAAAAAGTCATATGTTAAGAAACCTAGGGATCCCATCTTTTATGCAATTCCCAAAGTATAAAAAAATTTAGAGAATCCTTCGTGAAAACCTAAAGTTTCGGGGGTGGGGTTGTATTTGCATAATGTAGGTGGGCATCTTTTTGGATGCTCATTTGAAAAAAAACATTCACAGGGTGTTCCAGCTCATATTAAAAATACTACAGATTTCTATGAAAGTATTAAAGGGATGGAATGGAATGATGACCATTACTGGCCAACTGTAGATGTCAGTTCACTGTTCACTAGCAGTACAAAAAGATGGGGCCTTGAAGCAGCTATCAACACTCATTTATTGTCAACATTTTAGAATTATGCCTCACACAAAATTATTTTTGTTTGGACAGTTTTGAACTGCTATGGGAGCCCCATATGCTTAGTCATATACCATCATCTTTATGGGAGAGTATGAAAGATAATTTTTGTACCCTACAGAGTCTTTTTCCAACCATGTCATGTACAAATGTTAGATAGATGACTTGATATTCATTTGTAAAGGAAATGTTTCAAAATTCAGGGATTTTTTTGGCAGAGTTAAATACAAATTCATATGGTCTGAAATTTACATATGCATTAGAAAAGCATTCAATTTAATTCTTGGATGTGGAGTTATACGTAGTTTATGATGGGACTGTGCGGCATAAATCGTATAGAAAAAGTACAGTCTACACTTACCATAAATGTAGATGTTAGAGTGTATTCACTGCTGCAGTCATCACATTTGGGGTTATCTGCCTGCAGGTAGCCCTCAGCCGGCCTGAATACCACAGTCTTCGGATTTCTGCGTCGGATGCTGTCACTTCTTCCATGACGTCAGGTTGTCAGGGGGTATAAAACATGCAGCTGACACCATTACATAAGTTTTTCTTGCCCCAAATGTCAGGTGCCCCCACAACAGGAAGCAATTATATGGTATGTAACACTCCCAGCAAAAAGCAAATACACATGATATAATATATGCCAAACAAGGAGGAAAGGTAAAAGTCAAGAGAAGTCAAGGGGCTGGAAGGGGGTAACCAGGACTGCAACAGTGAATACACTCCATCATCTACATTTATGGTAAGTGTACACAACTGTACTATGTTCTTCATGTTTCATTGTTGCAGTCACCACATTTGGGTTAATTCCCAAAGCTAAGGGAAGGATGGAGGTAGTTAAAGAGCATTAGGGCCAGCAATAAGGCCCTGTAAGACTGCTGTGGCAAATCCAGCTCTGGATTTAGAAAAGATAGGCAGGTGGTAATCCTTGGTGAATGTACAGTGCTCTCCAGGTTGCAGCTTCCAGGATGTCCCTGGTAGGGACTCCTCTGAGAAAAGCATTAGAGGTAGATGCAGCCCTGGTGAAATGTGTTCTTATCCCCTGTCGGGTAGGTTTTCCATGGTATTTGTAGCAGAAATGGATGCAATGTGCTATCCATCTGGAAATGGTTTGCTTTGAAATGGCCTTCCCCTCTGCCCCTACAGCAAAGCTAACTAGCAGCTATTCAGATTTTCTGAGGCGCTTAGTCCTGTCCAAATAGAATCTAAGCTGTGTACGTCCAGAGAATACAGTATCCTTTCCCCTTTATTCTGAGGATTAGGGGAAAAAAGTAGGCAAACGAATGATCTGGTTTAGAGCCACACTTGACACCACCTTGGGCATAAAGGATGGATTAGTCCTGAGGGAAACCCTGTCCGCATGGAAGATAATGAAGGGCTCCCACTGCCATAAGGGCCTGCAGTTCAGACACTCTTCTTGCTGAAGTGATGGCTAGAAGTAAAGCTGTTTTCCAATAAAGGAATTTCAACTCTGTTGTAGCAGCTGGTTCAAGGGGGGGGGGGGGGGGGGGGAGTTTTTCCAATACAAAGTTAAGGTCCCAGGCTGGAGTGGGAGCCCTACTGGGGGGTCTTAAATGATATGGCAGAGGCATGAATCTTACTCGAAGAGAAAGATAAGCCCTTGTAGAGCATTTCTGTTAAATAATCTAGAATATGAGGTAAGCTGGGCACCATTGTGACCATCCCCTGAGCCTGGCACCAGGAACAGTATCTTTTCCACTTTTCTGAATAGGCGTTCCTAGTACTAGGCCTACTTGCCTCAAGAATGACATCCATCACCTGCTTACTGTGGGTTGCTGGAGGCGAGTTCAGCACATTAGCCAGGCTGCAAGGTTCAGGGTTTGAAGCTGAGGGTGCAGAATCTGGCCTGCCTGCTGGGACAGCAGGGAAGGGGTCTGAAGCAGGTGCCAAGGTTGTAGCACTGTCAGACTGTGCAAAAGGGGGTACCAGTGCTGGCTTGGCCAGTCTGCTGCAATCAGTATTGTCCTTGGCTTGTCCTGTTTGATCTTTAGTAGAACCTTCGAGAAGAGAGGCAGAGTGGGAAAGGCATAAACTGAGAGGCTTTCCCAGGTAAAGGACAGGGCATCCACTTTCCAAGCTTGACTGTGGGGAGTTCTGGTGCAGAATTTGTTCAACTGGTAGCTCTGAGGGGAGGCAAACAGGTCTACCACTGGTGTCCCCCATTTGTTGCTCAAGAGCACGAATATTTTAGGTTCCAGTTTCCATTCGTGTGGGTCCATGAAATTTCTTCTTAAGTCGTCTGCCAATGAATTTAGTTTGTCTGGTAGGAATTGAGCTTGTAGGTGCACTTGGTAGCTGAAGGCTGTGTTCCACAGAGCCATGGCTAGTCTGCAGAGTGGGTAGGAATGGGATCCCCCTTGCTTGTTTATGTACCACATAACTGTGGCATTGTCTGTCTTTACCAAGAGTTGTCCTGGAAGAATAAGGTCTTTAAAGGCTGTCAGAGCATTCTGTACAGCTAACATTTCTTTCTGACTGATATGCAGGTGCATCTGTTTTGGGTTCCATTTACCCTAAATGCAATGCCCTGCCATGTGAGTCCCCGCATGCATAGTCTAATGTGTCTGTTAGGGTTTGGGCGGCAGGGGGTACAATGAAAGGGAGTCCCTTGTTGTGGTAGCAGGCCTCTGCCCACCAAAGGAACTCTGCCCTTAGACAAGGAATGATAGGAA
This sequence comes from Protopterus annectens, assembly GCF_019279795.1. Taxonomy (NCBI): domain Eukaryota; kingdom Metazoa; phylum Chordata; order Ceratodontiformes; family Protopteridae; genus Protopterus; species Protopterus annectens. The sequence continues at coordinate 466,654,802 of NC_056725.1, forward strand.
TCATTGTTTCCAGGTCCTGAGAATGTTAACACCATTGACTTTTTAGATACCATTGAAGTTTCCTCATATGCAGTCTTGTATATGGAATTAACAGAATGCAAGAGGCCATGAACCCCAGGGCTTGCAGGATTTTCCTTGCAGATAGCTGGGTTTTTGCGGCCAGTAGCTTGAAGTAGGTTGTCAAATGAACTTGTTTCTCTGGAGTGAGGAATGCCATCTGGGAAGCTGTGTTCCAGCTTGCTCCAAGGAATACAATCTGTTAGCAGTGTAATAGGAGTGATTTCTTCTCGTTGATGGTGTAACCCCAGTGAAGTTAGAAGTCTCTTTACAAATGCCAGACACTGTAATAGCAAGTCCTGACACTCTGCTTGAATCAGGCAATCGTCCAAGTATAGGTAAATCCGAATATTTCTCTGCCTGCAAAATGCAATGGCTGGAGCCAGGCACTTTGTGAACACCCTGGGCACAGTAGATGAGCCAAAGGGAAGTGCAGAGAACTGATCGTGCATGGAACCTGCCCTGAAGCGTAGGGGTTTTCTGCAGGACTCCCTTACTTGGATGTGCAGGTAAGCTTCTTTTAAGTCTAGAGTTGCCAGTCAGACATCCTTGGCTAGCACAGGAAGAAGCTGCTAAGAGTTAGCATTTTGAACTTTGGAACCACCAGAAAAGTGTTGAAAATAGAAAGGTCCAGGATAGGATGCCAGGAGTTTTCTTTTCTGGGAACCAAGAACATTCTTGAATAAAAACCTTGTCCCCTTTGTTCTGCTGGGACAGGTTGAATAGCCCTGATACAGAGGAGAGAGAGCACTTGTTTTGGGCCTCCACCCACTGGTTTGGGGGGAGGTCTGGCCATCCACTTGGGGTTAGGAGTGAGTGGAAGTGGAATCTGTATCCCAGGGAAACTTATGTTTAAAACCCATTTGTCTTGGGTAATGAGTTCCCAGTTTTTTACATGCAGGGCGAGCTTTCCTCCTAAGGGAGCAAGTAGCTGAACAAGGCTTGGTAGAGTTGAGGATAAGTCACTGTGCCATTTTTCCATAGGGGGTGGCTTACTACTCCCTGCTTTAGAAGTGGGGGTCCCCCCACTGCTTAGATCTGTGCATAGCCTGAGAATGAAGTCTTGGTGGTCTGTTGCTCCTAGGTTTGGTCTGAGAAGGCCTGGAAAGGACTAGTTCTTTGATGGCCAATGACTACTGAATCTAGGTGGGTGTACTTGCAAGAAATCTTTAACAGTTTGCATAGATTTAGCTTTTTCCTCCATCCTTCTGAGGACTACTTCTACTTTGTTGCCAAAAAGGCACTTGATTGTAAGGGTGCATCCCATAAATTTAGCTTTAACATGATCCGGCAAGTTTTGTTTGTTAAGCCAAGCATGCCTTATAAGTACAGACACCGTGACAGCAGCCCTGCAAGATGCTTCTAAAGCATCAAAACCACATTGCAAAGTACGTTTACCTACTTGGTCAGCAGAATGCATTAAGTCTTGTAAATCTTTGAATTCAGCACAGTCAGGAATCAACATCATTTTCTGTTTAAGTAATCCCATAATATGCTGCTGATACTTTAACATATGAAACTGGCAATTTAAAGCCCTAATGGCCAAAGTAGCAGAAATATATACCTTCTTACCCCATCTGTCTAAAGCTCTAGAATTCCCTATCAGAGGGGGAGGATTTTTGGCAGTAGAAGCCTTGATGCCTTTTGGTCCTTGGGAAATGGTCTCTGGATCCGCAGTAGAATTCTTGAAAAGGAATTTGTGAGAGTCAGGTAACTCTGTAGTACCTGTCAGGTTTCCTGGGAGCTGAAGGCAAAGTGTCTGGGGTAAGGCTGGATTCCAAGAAAACATCACCTACAATCTCCAGAACAGGAGGGATAGCTAGAGGCTTGTGTTGAGGCAGGTTTAAAAACTCCCTAGGTCTCTTTTTGGACTGAGAATAGTCCTGGCTTTCCCAGTGGAGATGCTCTCTAAGGGCATGCAAGGTTTCAACAAAAGAAAAATCTTCTGGAGGGGAAGCAGAGGGAATGGAATCCTCTGCATCAGAATCCTCATAAGTAGATAACGGTAAATCCTGGTAGTTAGAAGGAACAGAGATATCAGATTCCTTATCAGAAGGATCAGAAAAAAAATCAGTTCTAGGTCTCTTAGAGGGGGAAGGCTGGCTTCCCCTAATTAAGGTAATAAGGTCTTCAGCCATTCTAATCATTTTTTTTTTTTTTTTTTGAGGCATATGGACCCGAGAACGTGCTTTGGTCATCTGTTTTCTAGGCTTAGTGTGAGTTTTAGACCTGAGGAATTTGGTAGTCTTAGCTTGAAACAAAGTCGTTGACTTGATATGAAAATCGGTAGGCCTGAATACACCCTCCCGGTGCCTGCACAGCGGCTGCAGACCCATCCAAGGTAGAGACAGCGACAGGTTCCACAATCGAAGAGACATCTTGCGACATACCAGACTGCAAATCGGTCTCAGTACAGGCCTGCGAATCTGTAGTAGCGGGCATCAAGGGCTGCGAAATCGCCTCGCTGAGTACTGGCAGACTGGCGACTAGCTTATCGGAAGAGACATTGGCAGTTTTCGACCTATGCGGTCTGTCTCTGTTTTTATCCTTACGTTTTTTCAGAAATCAGTAGTCGGATGGCTTAACGAAGCCATTTCGGAGTACGGAGATCGAGAACGAAAGTACTTAGCTACAGAAATAGCCAGACGAATAGTTCAGACATTGAACAAGGCACAAAACTGACAGCGAGGGACAGCGTGGTCTGTGCCTAAACAGGTGACGCAGTAAGAATGAAAATCTCTATGAGGTATTTGCTTTCCAAAGATAAGACAATTGTTAATTTTTTTCTGACATCGGTTAGAGCAAGAAAAAAGGATTCCCAATGGGGTACTTATCTTTTTGAAGACTTCAGGTCTGAAACACAGAAATTAAAATTTCAGGAGTCGGATGACCGACACTTGCGAACTGCTTCGGGCAACACACGGCAAGAAAGACTGATGTAATGGCATCGGCTGCATGTTTTATACCCCTGACGACCTGACATCATGGAAGAAGCAACAGCATCCGACGCAGAAATCCGAAGACTCTGGTATTCAGACCGGCTGAGGGCTGCCTGCAGGCAGATAACCCAAATGTGATGACTGCAACACTGAAACACGAAGAACATCCTACAGCAGTGAATCTTTTTATTTATTTTTTTTAATGTGCTAGCAGCATGCATCCCACACACCTGATTAGTTACTTACAATATGGTGAATTTAAAAGGATTTCCACTAACACGTCTGAAGCAAAATTAAGTGGGAATCTGGTGGAAGTGAGAGAGAGGCTAGAGGCCAGAGGGTATCCTGCCCACGTTTTAGATAAAGCTAAGAGAAAGCTAGACGTAAGCATGGGAAATAGGAAAGTAAGTGTTTGGAAAAGTAAGGAACAGCTTGGAAAGGATGTTGAGAAAGGAGGGGATAAGATTTGTTTTGTTACCAAGTATTCCCCCTTTTCGGACATTCTCAGGAACATTTTGGATGACTTATGACCTGTAGTACACAAGGATGATGTAGTGGGTATTTTCTTTCCCAAGACACATTATGTTTTTTTTACAGGAGATTTTTGAACCTAAAGGAACTATTAAATTTGAAAGCTAGTTTTATGCCACCAGAGTGGGACCACATGGGTTTATTCATTATTATTGTAGAAGGTGTAAAGTGCGCAAAAAGATTAAAAAAAATCTGTCGGGTACTAAAATAAATGGAAGGAAATTCACTTCTTTTGAAAAATTTAGTTGCGATTCATGAGGGGTGGTTTACATTACAGGGTGTGGATGTAAACATAGTAAATACTATGTGGGGCAAACCAAGAGGAAGGTACAAGTACATACCTTAGAAAGTACAGTTGTGTACACTTAGCATAAATGTAGATGTTAGAGTGTATTCGTTGTTGCAGTCATCACACTTGGTTACCTGCCTGCAGGTAGACCTCAGTCAGCCCGAATAGCAGAGTCTTAGTATTTCTGCGTCGGATGCTATCGCTTCTTCCATGTCGTCAAGGGTATAAAAACAGGCAGCCGATGCTATTACATCAGTTTTTCTTGCCCCAAATGTCAGAAGCCCCCAAATAGGGAGCTAGTATATGGTGTGGAAACCACCACCAGTAAAAAGTAAATACCAATACCATTAGGAATAGCCATAGAGAGGAGAGAGAGAAACAGAGAAAAACAGAGGGCTGGAAGAAGGGAAACCAGGAATGCAACAGTGAATACACTCGAACAGCTACATTTAAGTGTACACAACTGTACTATGTTCTTTGTGTTTCATTGTTGCAGCCATCACATTTGGGTTGATTCCCAAAGCCGAGGAAGGGCAGAAGCAGTCAAGAACAGTTAGGGCTGGCTAGTAGGCCTTGCAAGACTGCTGTAGCAAATCCTGCCCTGGATTTGGAAAAGATAGGTAAGTGGTAATGCTTGGTGAAGGTGTGTACAGAACTCCAGGTTGCAGCTTCCAAAAAGTCCCTGGTAGGGACTCCCCTGAGAAATACTGTAGAAGTAGAAGAAGCCCTAGTGGGATGTGTTCTGAGCCCCTGAGGGGTTGGTTTTCCATGGTGCTTGTTGCAGAAATGGATGCAGTGACCTATCCAGGTGGAAATGGTTTGTTTAGAAATGGCCTTGCCCTCTGCCCCTGTTGCAAAGCTGACTAGCAGCTGGTTAGATTTTCTGAAAGGCTTAGTCCTATTCAAGGTAGAACCTGAGCTGTCTGTGCACGTCCAAAGAGTGGAGGATCCTGTCTCCTTTACTCTAAGGGTTAGTTAAGAAGGTTGGCAAATGAATGGATTGGTTTAGGGCCACCCTGGACACCACCTTAGGCATAAAGGACGGGTTAGTCCTGAGGGGAAACCCTGTTAGCGTGGAAGATAAAGAGTTCCACAGCCATCAGTGCCTGCAGCTCAGACACTCTTCTAGCTGAAGTGATGGCTAGATCCAAGAGAAGAACTTTAACTCTGCTGAAGCAGCAGGTTTAAAAGGGGGGAAGTGTGAGCTTTTCCAGTACAAAGTTATGGTCCCAAGCAGGGTGGGTGCTCTCCATGGGGGTCTTAAGTTATTGGCCCCTCAGGAACTGTTTGATGAGAGGGTGAGAAAATAGAGGTGGCGCAGTGTTCTAATGAGCTGAAATGGGAGAGGCATGAATCTTAATGGAGAAGGATAGGCCTCTCTGGAGTAGTTCTGCTAGGTAATCCATGATTAGAGGTAAGGAGGGCACAGCTGTCTCCTTTCCTTTAGACTGAATCCAAGAACAATATCTTTTCCACTTTTCTGCATAGGATTTCCTAGTACTAAGCCTTCTGGCTTCAAGAATGACGTCCAGGTTGCTGGTGGAGTATTCAAGGATGAAGCCAGGCTGCATGATTAAGGGTTTGTAATTGTGGATGCAAAATCTGTCCCTCCTGCTGTGACAGCAAGGTAGGGAACTGGAGATGCCAGGGTGGCACAGTTGTCAAGCTGCACAGGAGTGGGTACCACTGCTGGCATGGCCAGTCTGGGGCAACTGGAATTGTCCTTGGCCTGCCTTTTATGTTGAGTAGTACTCTTGAGAGAAGGGGCAGAGGTGGAAAGGTATAGATTGAGAGGTTTTCCCATTGAAAGGATAGGGCATCCACTTTCCAGGCCGTGCTGTGAGGGTTCCTGGTGCAGAATTTGTTAACTGGTGGTTGTGGGGGGAGGCAAAGAGAGCCACCTCTGGGGTCCCCCACCTCTGGATCAGGAGGTTGAAGGTGCTGGGCTCCAATTTCCACTCGTGTGGATCTAGGAGATTTCTGCTCCAGTCATCTGCCAGTGAATTTTGTTTGCCTGGCAGGAATTGAGCTTAAAGATGGGACTTGGTTGTCCAAAGCTGTGCTCCACAGAGTCGTGGCTAACCAGCAGAGTGGGTAAGAATGGGTTCCCCCTGCTTGTTTATGTACCACATACATGTAGTGTTCTCTGTTTTTATCAGCAGTTGTCCTGGAAGGAATAGGTATATGAAAGCTGTCAGAGCATTTTGTACAGCTAGCATCTCCTTTTGGTTGATGTGCAGAAGAATTTGGCTTCGGCTCCAGTGGTCCTGAATGCATTTGCCAGCCCTGGGGGATCCCCCCATGCATAGTCTGATGCATCTGTGGTCAGGGTTTGGATGGCGTGGGGTAGACTAAAATGCAGTCCCCTGTTGTGGTAGCAGGCTTCTGCCCACCAAAGGAACTCTGCCCTCAGACAAGGTATGATAGGAATGACTGTTTCCAGGTCCTGAGAATGTTGGCACCAAAGACTTAAGTACCTTTGAAGTTTCCTCATATGCAGTCTTGCATATGGAATTATCAGAATACATGAGGCCATGAACCCTAGGGCTTGCAGTATTTTTCTTGCAGTTAGCTGGGGTCCGGTGGCCATTTGCTTGAAGTAGTCTGTCAGACTTGTTTTTCTGAAGTGAAAACATGCCATCTGGGAAGTTGCGTCCAAGCTTGCTCCCAGGAATACAATATTTTGACTGTGCACCAGTTGTGATTTCTTTTCATTGATGGTGTACCCCAAAGAAGTGAGAAGGCTTTTTACCATGATTGGAGGAACTCCCTGGTCAGCCTCAGTAAGAAGCTGAGATCCCTCATAAAAATCCTCCAAAGCTAGTTATGAAAACAAAATCGCCACTGATTCTAAGGACAACCACAAAGCATTCTATAGCTATGTTAAGAATCTCAAGGGCAAGACTCAAATCTGCTCTGAGTTACAGCACAATGGCACTAAATATACAGAACCAACTGATATTGCCAACATCCTGACAGATAGGTTCAGTGTTAACTTTACCCCTCTCTCACCGCCTAAAAGACCCATCTATATACCGGAAGAATGTAAAGTTCCTGTAATCACAGCTGCACAGGTAAAAAAACATTCTCCAAACCCAAGAACACAGCATCCATGGCACCTGACAACATCCCAGTCTGCGTTCTACACGAACTATGGAACGAACTGGCACCCCACTTAAGTAACGTGCTCAATCATAGCCTCACCTCAGGCTTTGTGCCCACTGAATGGCACACAGCAACGGTTATCCCACTCAACAAAGGGGCAGCCACCACGGACACTGGGAACTACCGCCCCATTAGCCTGACTAGCATGGTCTGCAAGGCTATAGAACATATAATCATGGAACTTATAAACAATGACATTGGTAATCTCCAAACTCTGGACCCTACCCAGTTCAGGTTTTTAAAAGGCAGACCATGTCTCCTAAACCTGATAGACTTCTTTGAAGCGGTCACCAAAGACATAGATGAGGATAAGGTGGGTTCACACAGCCTATCTAGATCTTGCCAAGGCTTTCGACACCATCCCCCACTCTGGAATTATAGATAAACTCACTAAACTAGGTATAAATCCCTATGTCACAAGATGGGTTGACCAATGGCTCAATGACAGAACCCACACTGTGAAAGTAGTAGACTCTAAATCCAACTTCAGACCAGTGACAAGTGGAGTACCACAGGGTTCAGTCCTGGGTCCTCTCCTGTTTGGTATCTGCTTCTTTGAAGTACAGGCTAACACAGAAGGTCTTTGGCTAACTAAGTTCACAGATGGCTGCAAACTAGGAGCCATAATCGAAACTCCTAACGATGTGGACATCCTACAAAAGGGCCTCACTGAGACAGATTCCTGGTGTCACAGCCATGGTCTCAAGCTCAATGCCAAAAAGTGCACTGTCATCCCTTTTGGCAATAACTCTGTACCCATGAACTACCACATAGGTGGTAGTCTACTTAAAGTACAGTTGCGTACACTTACCATAAATGTAGATGTTCGAGTGTATTCACTGTTGTAGTCATTACATTTGGGTCATCTGCTTGCAGGCAGCCCTCAGTCGGCCTCATTAACAAAGTCTTGGGTCCTGCGTCGGTTGCTGTCCCTTCTTCCATGACGTCAGGGATATAAAACATGCAGCCGATGCCATTACATCAGTTTTTCTTGCCCCAGATGTCAGGTGCCCTTCCTAATTGGATGCAATTAAATATAAAAGTACGATGATATACCTCCAACAAAAAAGCAAATACACCAAAAAGGCTTTTAAGCATAGTAAAGGAAAGGAGAGGTATAGCCAAAAAGAAGTTAGGGGGCTGGAGGAAGGGTAACCAGTACTGCAGCAGTGAATACACTCAAACATCTACATTTATGTTAAGTGTGCACAACTGTCCTATGTTCTTCGTGTTTCACGGTTGCAGTCATTACATTTGGGTAGATTCCCAAAGCTATGGTTAAGAGGAGGAATTTAGATAGCATTACGACCAGCTATAAGGCCCTGCAAGACTGCAGTGACAAAGTCAGCTCTGGATTTAGAGAAAATTGGCAAATGATAATGCTTGGTGAAAGTATGTACAGAACTCCAGGTAGCTGCTTCTACGATGTCCCTGGTAGGGACGCCTCTGAGAAAGGCTGCAGAGGTATATGCAGCCCTGGTGGAGTGAGGTCTGATCCCCTGGGGCATAGGTTTTCCATGGTGCTTATAGCAGAAAATAATGCAATGGCCTATCCATTTAGAAATGGTTTGCTTTGAAATAGCCCTCCCCTCTGCCCCTGCAGCAAATGCCACCAGCAGTTGTTCAGATTTCCTTTGAGGTTTAGTCCTGTCCAAGTAGAATCCAAGTTGTCTGTGCACATCTAAGGAATGCAGTATCTGTTCCTCTTTGTTCTGTGGATTGGGAAAGAAGGTTGGCAAATGAATGGACTGATTAAGAGCAACACTAGATACCACCTTGGGCATGAAGGATGGATTGGTTCTGTGGGACACCCTGTCTGCATGAAAGATGATGAAAGGCTCCATTGCCATAAGGGCCTGTAATTCAGATACCTTTCTAGCTGAAGTGATTGCTAAAAAGAAAGCGGTTTTCCAAGAAAGAAATTTTAGGTCTGCAGTAGCAGCTGGCTCGAAAGGAGGTAGAGTGAGTTTCTCCAAAACAAAGTTAAGGTCCCATGCTGGGGTTTGAGCTCTCCTGGGAGGTCTCATTTTTAGCCCCTCTGAGGAACTGCTTGAGCAGTGGATGAGAGAAGAGGGGAGGCTCTGTGTTATAATGAGCTGAAATGGCTGAGGCATGGATTTTAAATGGAGGAAAAAGACAGGCCCTTGTGAAGCATCTCAGTTAAGTATTGTAAAATCTGAGGTAAATTGGGCGCTGCTGTGCTCATCCTTTGCGACTGGTTCCAAGCACAGAATCTTTTCCATTTTTCAGCATAAGATTTTCTAGTACTAAGCCTCCTTGCCTCTAAAATGATATCCATCACAGGTTTACTGAGGGATGGTAAAGGAGAGATTACGCAATTAGCCAGGCTGCAAGGTTCAGTGTTAGAAGTGAGGGTGCAGAATCTGGTTCTCCTGCTGAGACAACAGGGAAGGAGTCTGAGGTAGGTACCATGGGGATAACCGTTACACACTGCACAGGAGGGGGTACACCAGTGTTGGCGCGGCCAGTCTGGAGCAATCAAAATCATCCTTGGTTTGTCCTGTTTGATTTTTAGTAGTACTTTGGAGAGCAGAGGCAGAGGGGGGAATGCACAGACTGATAGGTTTTTCCAACTGAAGGACAGATCATCCACTTTCCAAGCTTGTTTGTGGGAAGTACTTGTGCAAAATTTGTTCAATTGGTAGTTTTGGGGAGAGGCAAACAGGTCTATATCTGGGCTCCCCATTTGCTTGTCAAAATGTTGAAAATCCTTGGTTCCAGTTTCCACTCGTGTGGGTCCATGAGGTATCTGCTTAGTCCGTCTGCCAGTGTATTTAATTTTCCTGGCAGGAATTGAGCTTGTAGGTGCACTTGGCAGCTCAAGGCTGTGTTCCACAAATTGAATTTGTTTCTCTGGTGTGAGGTAAGCCAGCTGGGAAGTTGTATTCAGCCTTGCTCCCAGGAACTTAATTTGTTGACAAGGTACCAGGTGTAATTTCGTTCCGTTTATGGTGTACCCCAGACAAGTTAGAACCCTTTGTACAAAGGCCAGATGATTCAAAAGTATGTCCTGGCTTTCTGCCTGAATTAGACAATCATCCAGGTATGGGTATATTTGAATATTTCTTTGTCTGCAAAATGCAATAACTGGAGCTAGGCACTTTGTGAATACCCTGGGCGCAGTATATAAGCCAAAGGGCAGTGCAGAGAACTGATCGTGCATGTAGCCTGCTTTGAAGCGTAGATATCTTCTGCAAGATTCCCTGATAGGGATGTGCAGGTATGCTTCTTTTAAATCTAGTGTTGCTAACCAGGCATCTTTGCCTAGCATAGGAAGTAACTGAAGAGTCAGCATCTTGAATTTTGGAATCTCCAAAAAGGTGTTTAGAGTAGACAGGTCCAGGATAGGACGTCAAGAATTGTCTTTTCTGGGTACCAGTAAAAGTCTCGAGTAGAAACGTTGTCCCTTTTCCTCTTCTGGTACCAGCTGAATAGCCCCCATACTTGAGAGAAAGTACTTGTTTTTGGGCCTCTGCCCACTGATTTGGGGGTAGGTCTGGCCACCCGCTTGGTGTTGGCAACATGTTGAAGTGAAATCTGTATCCCTGGGACACTACATTTAAAACACATTTTGTCCTGGGTAATGAGTTCCCAATTCTTCGCATGAAGAGCAATCTTTCCCCCCAAAGGGGCAGTCAGTTAATAAGTGCTTGGAAATTTTAAAAGGAAGTCACTGAGACAGTTTACCATAGGGGGGAGTCTTATTCCCAGATTTGGAAGTGGAGGCCCCCCACTGCTTAGTTGGGTCTCCCCTGGGACTGAAACCTGAGGTTTTTGCTGTGTCTGGGTTTGGCTTGAGAAGACCTGGAAGGGGCTTGAAAGGACCAATTCTTAGAGGGTCAACAACTACTAAATCTAGGAGGCTGAACTTGTAAGAAATATTTAACAGTTTGCATAGATTTAGCATTAGCTTCCATCTTTTTAAGAACTTCCTCAGTCTTGTTGACTAACAGGCAGTCCTGATTTAAGGGAGCATCCAACAATTTAGCTTTAACATGATCAGGCAAAGATTGCTCCCTACGCCAAGCATGCCTTCTGAGCACAGAACCAGTAACAGCAGCCCTGCAAGAGGCCTCTAATGAATCAAAACCACATTGCAAAGTATGTTTTCCAACTTGTTCAGCAGAATGCATTAGATCCTGTAATTCATTTTCCACAGTCAGGAATCAACATAATTTTCTGTTTAAGCAGTCCAATAACATGTTGATGATACCTTAACATATGAAACTAGCAGTTTAAAGCCCTAATGGCCAAGGTTGCAGAAGTGTAAACCTTCTTACCTCAACTATCCAGCGCCCTGGAGTCTCTATAAGAATGGGTAGGATTTTTAGCAGTAGAAGCCTTAATGCCCTTGGGCCCCTGTAAAATAGTCTCTGGATCTGCAATAGCATTTTTAAAAAGGAACTTGTGGGACTCAGGGACCCTGTAGTATCAGTCAGGTTTTCTGGGAGCAGGAGGCAAGGAATCAGGGGCCAAACTAGATTCCGAAAAAGCATCATCAACAATGTCTAGTACAGGAGGAACAGCGAAAGGCCTATGCTGAGGTAGAAGGAAATCCCTAAGCCTCTTTTTTGAATCAGACAAATCCTGGCTTTCCCAGTGGAAATGCTCCCTTAGAGTATGTAAGGTTTCTCCAAAAGAAAAATCCTCAGGAGGGGAAGCAGAGGGAATGGAGTCCACTGCATCAGTATCTTCATAAGTAGATAAGGGCAAATCCAGATCATCAGAAGAATCAGAAAAAAACAGAATCCTGGTCAGACGATTCATAATCAACTTCAGTCCTATGCCTCTTAGAGGGGGGGGGGGGTTGGCTACCCTTGATTAGAGTTATTAGATCTTCAGCCATTCTTATCATTTGTTTTTTAGGCATAGAGGCCTGAGCATGTGGCCTGGGCATCGCCTTTTTAGGCATGGTTCGAGATTTAGGCCTAAGTAAAGAGGAGGAGTCAGTTTAATATGCAAGTCTGTAGGCCTAAATAAACCTTCAGAAGCCGGTGCCTGCACAGCGGCTCCGGACCCATCCAAGGTAGACACATTTGCGGGTTCCATAGTTGAAGCATCTCGCGGCATACCGGACTACAAATGGGTCTCAGTAGAGGCCTGCGAATCAGAAGTAGCGGGTATCAGGGGCTGCAAAAGCGCCTGCGTATTGGCAAAATGGCGACTGGCTTAGGAGAAGCGTCGTCGGCAGTTTTGGACCAGGGCGGCCTGTCTCTGCCTATCTTTGTGTTTTTTTGGAATCCCAGTAGTTGGATGGCTAACAGACGACATTTCTGGATAATTAAACCGAGAACAGAAATATGTAGAGGCGAAAATATACAGACGACAGATAGTGCACTGATTAAATAAAGCACAAAACTGACAGCAAGGTACGTCGTGGTCAGGGCCTAGGCAAGGAATACAGTAACAAATGAAAATCTTTAGGGGGTATTTGCTTTCCACAAGTAATGCAATTATTAACTTTTACTGACATTGGTAAGAAGCAAGAAAAAGTTTCCTCAACAGGGTACTTAGCTTTAGTTGAAAACTTTGGTTCTGAAACTCGAAAATGAAAATTTCAGGAGTCGGCTGACCAGCACTTGCGAACTGCTTCTGCTTCGGGCACCGCACGGCAAGAAAGACTGATATAATGGCATTGGCTCCATGTTTTATATCCCTGATGACCTGATGTCATGGAAGAAGAGACAGCAACCGATGCAGGACCCAAGACTTTGTTAATCAGGCCGACTGAAGGCTACCTGCAAGCAGATAACCCAAATGTAATGACTAACAGTGAAACACTAACATCACCAAAAGCGTGATAAGGGACCTTGGGACACAGGTGGACAGTAGTCTCCTTTGATAATCAGGAAATCCTTCTACATGGCACACATCACAAAAGGTTTCTCATCCAGGAAAAAAAGAGGTCATTGTTCCCCTCTACTTATCACTCAGACCCATTAGAAAGTACAACCCCTTTTGGTATGTACCTCACAAGACATCTACAACTGGAATGACCGCAGAAATACTTCACAAAGAGGATTACCAGCCTCATACAGATGCCCTACACAGACCGTCTCAAAAAACTCCAGCTTTACTCAGTTGCATATCGCCTACTCAGAGGCGATCTCTGCCTAACATACAAAAGCTGTGTCAAACCCAGAGCTGCTGGACATGCACCACCTAAAAAAATCCCAATCCTCCCGAGCTACACACTCTAGGGACCTAAACCTCGTCACCACAATAAACAGAACATGCTGGAGGGCTAGATTCCTGTCCCAGAGACTTCCCATACTCTGGAACAAACTACCTATCTATACCAAACCAAGCTCATTAGCACTCTTCAAGAAAAATCTTGATGATTGGATGGGAGATGGGAAAATTCACCCCGGGGATCACTTCTGTGGCTCTGCTCAATAGGGGCACATGAAAATAATTTTCTTGGGTGGCGAAAGCCAGGGTACCATTTGGCTAGGCTTATATAGGCCCTAGGGCCAACAGCCTAGTACTTACCTATGAACAAATGCCAGGTGCTGAAGCAACAATTCCTGGCTGTTCGCCTGAATCAGGCAGTCGTCCATGTATGGGTAAACTTGGATATTTCTCTGCCTGCAGTATGCAATGGCTGGAGCCAGGTGTTTTGTGAATACCTTGGGAGCAGTAGATAAGCCAAAGGGAAGTGCAGAAAACTGATGATGCATAGACTCTGCCCTGAAACGTAGATATTTCCATCATGATTCCCTGATGGGGATGTGCAGATAAGCTTCTTATAAGTCTAGGGTGACTAACTAGGCATCCTTGGCTAGCATAGGGAGGAGCTGTTGCAAGGTAAGCATCTTGAATTTTGGGATTACCAGGAAGGTGTTGAGAATTGAAAGATCCAGGATTGGGCACCAAGAGCCCTCTTTCCTGGGTACCAGGAATAGTCTGGAGTAGAAACCCTGACCCCTTTGTTCTACTGGAACTGGCTGAATAGCTCTGATGTTGAGCAGGGAAAGAACTTGGTTTTGAGCCCACTGATTTGATGGGAGGTTTGGAAACCCGCTTTGAGTTGGCAGTGAATGGAAATAAAATTTGTACTCATGAGATATAATGTTGAGGACCCATCGGTCCTGAGTGATGGACATCCAGTTTTTTTGCATGAAAGGCAAGTTTTCCTCCTAGGGGCATAAGCAATTGGGCGGGGCTGGGAGGTAAAGTTGAGAAGTCATTGTGAATTTTTTCCATAGAGAGGTGGCTTACCACTCCCTGTTTTAGGGGTGGGAGCACTCCACTGCTTAGATCTCTGCATACCCTGAGACTGTAGTCTAGGTGGACTGTTTCCCCTGGGTCTTGTTTGGAAGGCCGGGACGGGGCTGGAAAGGACCGGTGTTTTGAAGGGCAATGTCTACTGAATCGAGGCGGTTGCACTTGTAAGAATTCTTTAACAATCTGCATAAATTTAGCTTTTTCTTCCATCTTAAGTTCTTCTTCTGCTTTGGTGCCAAACAAAACGTCCTTACTTAAAGGAGCGTCTAGTAATTTGGATTTGACATGATCTGGCAAGGTCTGCTCCTTCAGCCAAGCATGTCTTCTCAGTACAGAGCCACTGAATGCAGCCCTGCAAGATGCTTCTAGGGCATCAAAACCACACTGCAAAGTATGCTTAGTAACTTGGTTTGCAGAATGCATAAGCTCTTGCAAATCTTTATTTTCTGCACAATCTGGAAATATTACCATTTTTTGTTTAAGGAGATGCATAATATAGTATATATAAGGGCATCCAACAGAAACAAATCAATCTTTTTGTATGCAATATTGATTTCATTTCTGGATACCCTTTTGTATGTTTTTTCATCTTCAAGTATAAACATCATAGATGCAATATAATCAATCTTACTCATTAACACCATTCCACCACCTTTATCAGGTTTCATGCACCTGATATCAGCAGCATTTTTTAATTCTCTCAACAAAATAATCTAGATTGGCCCTTAACTCTACTTCCTGCTCCCAGAAAACCTGATAGGTATTACAGAGTTCCTGACTCTCACAAGTTCCTTTTTAAAAATCCTACTGCGGATCTTGAGACTGTCATAGTTTGAAAAAGTTTGTCAGGAGAACAGACTAAAGTGCTTACTACTACTATTTTGTGTTTGGATTATTTGTTCTTCGTACTTTATTGTGGTTATTACACTGCGGACTCTGTGATTTTTAAAGTGTATATACATGCTTGAAATGGGTTTAGTTGTATAAAATTGGTGCAACAATTTGTTAGTTGATTGAATGGGTGTGTGCACTAAACAATTGAATGGGTTTGTGATGTCATTTAGTTTTTTGTATAAAATGGTTATGTTGTTTTGTAGACATTGACTCTGAAGAAGCCAATTATTTGGTGAAAGTGCTTAGTCAGTGTGTAATAAAAACATACTTTCCTAAGCTTGGTGTGGTTGCTGGTCACTGGAAGCAGTTGTCGTGGATTTTTTATTCAGAGATCCATAATATGTTACTGGTACTTCAGCATGTGAAACAGGCAAGTCAATGCCCTGATAGCAAGAGTTGCAGAGGTATATGCCTTCTTACCCCATCTGTCTAAAGCTCTGGAATCCCTGTCCGAAGGGATAGGATTTTTGGCTGCAGTAGCCTTAATACCTTTAGGTCCCTGGGAAATGATCTTTGGATCAGCAGCAGGATTCTTGAAAAGAAACTTGTGGGAATCACGTATTCTGTAATACCTATTCGGTTTCCTAGGGGCGGGAGGGTAAGGTGTCTGGAGTAAGACTGGATTCCAAGAAAACATCATCCACAACATCTAGGACAGGGGGAATAGCTAAAGGCTTGTGCTGAGGTAGCTCTAAAAATTCTGTCTCTTTCTGGACTGAGGATGGTCTTGGCATTCTCAATGGAAATGCTGTCTTAAAGTATGCAAGGTTTCACCAAAAGAAAAATCCTCTGGAGGGGAAACAGAGAGAATGGATTACTCTGCATCTGAATCCTCATAGGCTGATAAGGGCATGTCCTGATGATCAGTAAGGTCAGAGTCATCGGACTCCTGGTCTGTAGAATCTGAAGGCAACTGAATTCTTTGTCTCTTAGCAGGGGAAGGCTGGCTTCCCCTAATTAGCATTATAAGGTTTTCAGCCATTCTAAGCATTTGTTTTTGTGGCATGGGGGCCTGAGCATGTGCTTTGGTCGTTTTCTAGGCGTAGTGCATACTCTCGGCCTAAGAAACTCGGTAGTTTTGGCTAAAAAAGTAGTCTGTCTGATTCGAACATCGGTATGTCAGAAAACACCCTCAGAAGCCGGTGCCTGCACAGCGGCTCCAGACCCATCCAAGGTAGTGACATCTGCTGGTTCTATAGTCTAAGAAGCATCTGGCGGCATACAAGACTTCAAATGGGTCTCAGCAGAGGCCTGCGAATCCAGAGAAGTGGGCACCAGGGACTGCAAAGCAGACTAGCTTACCGGAAGCCTCGTCGGCAGTTTTGGACCTATCTGGTCTGTCTCTGTCTTTATCCTTACGTTTTTTAGGAAGATAGGTAGTCGGATGGCTTACTGAAGCCATTTTGGAATACGGAGATCAAGAACGAAAGAATTTAGCAAAAAAATAGCACGACGACGAATGGTTTGGTCATTAAACAAGGCACAAAACCGAAAGCGAGGGACATCGTGGTCTGGGCCTAAACAGGTGACACAGTAAGAATGAAAATCTCTGAGAGGTAATTTGCTTTCCGCAGGCAAGATAATTAACTTTTTCTGACATTGGTTACAGTAAGAAAAAGGATCCCCAATGGGGTATTTAGCTTTAGAATACTTCAGGATTATCAACTCGAAAAACGAAAATTTGAGATAGCGGCCGACCGGCACTTGCGAACTGCTTCTGCTTCGGGCTCCTCCTCGGCAAGAAAGACTGATGTAATGGCGTCGGCTGCCTGTTTTTATAACCCTGATGACCTGATGTTATGGAAGTGACAGCATTCGATGCAGAAATACTAAGACTCTGGTATTAGGGCCGACTGAGGGCTATCTGCAGGCAGATAACCCAAGTGCGATGACTGCAACAGTGAAACACGAAGAACATCCAGGACTGCAACAGTGAATACACTTGAACATCTACATTTATAGCAAGTGTACACAACTGTACTATGTTCTTCATGTTTCACTGTTGCAGTCATCACCTGTCGGGGGATCCCCAAAGCTAAGAGGAGGGGTGGTAGGCTCAGAAAAAGATCTAGGAATGGGTCAGAATGCCCTGCAGAACTGCAAAGGCAAACTCTGCCATAGCCTTAGAAAATAGAGGTAGGTGGTAATGGTATGGATAGAAGTCCAGGTGGCAGCTTCCAGGATGTCCTTGGTGGGAACTCCTCTGAGGAATGCTGTGGAAGTGGAGGCTGCCCTAGTGGAATGGGTTTGAATAAACCTTGAGGGGGGGGGGGGTTCCCATGCAAACTGTAGCAGAAATGGATACGGTGTGATAACCATTTAGAAATGGTCTGTTTGGAAATGGGCGCCTTCCTGAGCACCTGGGGCAAAGATGACAAGAAGTTGGTCCATTTTCCTGAAGGGTTTACTATGGTCCAGATAGTATCTGAGCAGTCTGTGCATGTCTAGTGAATGCAGACTTTTGTCCCCCTTGTTTTGAGGGTTAGGAAAGAAGGTGGGAAGATGTATGGCCTGGTTGAGAGTTACATCAGATACCACCTTGGGCATAAAGGAGGGATTGGTCCTCAGGGAGACCCTCTCTGCATGGAAGTAGATGAAGGGCTCAATTGTCATCAGGGCCTGTAGCTCTGAAACCCTCTTGGCTGAAGTGATAGCTAGGAGAAAAGTAGTCTTCCAAGAGAGGTACCTTAGTTCTGCTGAAGCAGCAGGTTCGAAGGGAGGTAAAGTAAGTTTTTCCAAAACAGAATTCAGGTCCTAGGCTGGAGTGAGTGGCTTTCTGGGAGGTCTGATATTAGAAGCCCCTCTGAGAAATTGTTTAATTAAAGGATATGAAAATAGCGGCTGTTCTTTATCAAAATGGGCTGAAATGGCCGAGGCGTGGATTTTAATAGAGAAGGAGAGGCTACTGTAAGTAGCTCCGCTAGGTAGTCAAGAATTAGAGGGATGGAGGGTTGAGAGGTATTTCCCCCTCTGGACTGGCTCCAGGAGCAGAATCTTTTCCATTTTCCTGCATAAGATTTTTTGATGCTGGGCCTTCTGGCCTCTTGTGATGATGTCATGGACCTGTTTGCTTAACAGGGGCTCTTTGACTTTAGAGTATAAGCCATGCTGATAGTTTCAGAGTCTGCAGGTCTGGGTGCAGCACCCCCCCCCCCCCCCCCGAGTTAAGAGGTCTGAGATCAGAGGAAGCTGCCTGGGAATGCTGTAAGGTCAGGTTGCACAGTAATGGGTACCAATGTTGCCTTGGCCAGTCTGGAGCAATGAGGATGGCCTTTGGCCTCTCCTCTATTATTTTGATCAAAACCTTGGGGATTAGAGGCAGAGGAGGAAATGTGTACACAAAAAGGGTGTTCCAGGGGAAAGTCAAGGCATCCATCTTCCAGGCTAGGTGGTGGTACTCCCTAGTACAGAATTTTTTCAGCTGATGGCTGGCATGAGAAGCAAAGAGATCCACATCCGGGGTCCCCCAAGCCTGAGGGATCTGCAGAAAGATTTCTCTGTGGAGCTGCCATTCGTGTGGGGTCCATAAGGTTTCTGCTTAAGTGGTCTGCCAGAGTGTTGTTGATCCCTGGTAGGTATTGTGCTATCAGATGTAGTCCCATGGATGAGGCTCTCAGCCACAGGTTCATGGCTAGCCTGCACAGAGGGTAAAGACTGGGGCTCTCCCCTGTTTGCTGATGTACCACATTACTGTGGTGCTGTTTTGATAAGGAGAACCCCTGGCTTGAGATGGGGTTTGAAGGATTTCAGAGCCTTTTGTACTGCCATCATTTCATTCTGATTGATGTGTAAGGGAAGGTGCTGTGCATCCCAAAGTCCTTGGGTGCACCTGCCTTCTAGGTGAGCGCCCCAAGCTATGTCTGAGACGTCGGTGGGAACAGTTTGCCCGGTTGGGCGGAGGGAGAAGGGAAGACCCTTGCTCTGGGCACAGGCCCCTTGCCCACCATAGAAACACGGTCCTTATACAGGGAATCAGAGGTAGAGAAGTCTCCAAAGGCCGGGAGTCCTGACACCAAAAGTTCTTTACGTACCACTGAAGTTTTATCATGTGAAGCCTGGCCAGAGGAATTAGAAGGATGCCATGTACCCTAAGGGTTGCAGGAACTTCCTCGCAGTGAGGTGACTTTTGGAAGCCAGCTGTGTGAAACAGAGAGGCAGGAAGCTCTGTTTCTCTGGGGAAAAGGCCATTTGGGATGCTGTATCCAGCAGAGCTCCCAAGAAATTGATCTCCCTGGAGGGAGTTTGCTTTGATTGCTTCTCATTGATGGTGCACCTTAATGAGGTTAGAAGGGTTTTGACAAAGAGGAGGTCCTCAATGAGCTTTTCTTTGCACTCTGTCTGAATGAAACAGTCATCCAGGTAAGGGTAAATTTATATATTTTTCTGTCTGTAAAAGGCTATGGCCAGGGCTAAGCATTTGGTGAATACCCTGGGAGCAGTAGATAAGCCAAAGGGTAGCGCAGAAAACTGAAAGTGTTGTGAGCCTGCTCTGAAGTGAAGGAATTATCGGTAGGATTCCCTTATGGGGAATGTAGAGGTAGGCATCTTTTAGGTCTAGGGTCACTAACCAAGCATTTTTTTTGCCAGCACAGGCAGTAGCTACTGCAAAGTTAACATTTTGAATTTGGGGAACCACCAGGAAGGCGTTCAGAGAGGAAAGATCAAGGATGGGGGGCCAAGTGCCCTCTTTTCTGGAAACAAGGAATAGTCTGGAATAAAAGCCTTTGCCTGCTTGATCTGAAGGGACAGGTTCTACTGCCCTTGGGATATGACAGTTTGGACTTGTTTCAATGCCTCTGCCCACTGATTTGGAGGTAGGTCTGGGTACCCTCTTGGAACTGAGTTCACTGAAGGAGAATTTGTATCCCGGAGAAATGATCTTTAAGACCCACTGGTCCTTTGTTACAGAAAACCACTTCTCTTTGCATTAGTAGAGCCTTCCTCCCAGTTTTTGCTTAACGAAAACAGGACAAATGGGGGAGAGGGAGTTACTGAGAGCTTTTGCCATACAGGGATGGCTTATAACTCCCTGCCTTTGGAGCAGAAGCGGTCCACTGTTTGGTTCTTTGCTGTCCCTGAGATAGGAGTCTTGGTGGTCTGTCCCTGCAGGGCTTACCTCAACCTTGTCTGCTAGGTGCGGGAAAGGACCATTGTTTTGAGGGAAAATTCTTGCTGAACCTAGGAGGTTGCACCTGAAGAAAATCTTTTACTGTTTGCATAGATTTTGCTTTGTCTTTCATCTTTTTAAGCACCTCTTCTGCTTTTTCTCCAAACAAGTGGTCCTTATCCAAAGGTGCATCAAGTAATTTAGATCTGACATGATCAGGGAGAGGTTGTTTCTTTCAACCATGCATGTCTTCTAATGACAGATCCTGACACTGCTGCCCTGCTGTAGGCTTATCTGGGGTGTAAAGAGTGTTTAGCCACTTGACAAGTAGAGTGCAGTAAATCTGCTAGCTCTTTCAAAGTGGCACAGTCAGGAAAGTTAGAAATCTTTTGTTTTAAAAGTTCCAAAGTGTGTTGTTGATTTTTTAACATGTGGAACTGATAGTTGAGTGCCCTGACAGCTAAGGTTGCAGAAGTGTATATATTTTTCTTTACTCCATCTGTCCAGAGCTCTGGAGTCCTTGCTAGGAGTAGGATTCTTTGCAGAAGTAGCCTTAGACGCTTTAGGTCCTTGTGTAATAACCTCTGGGTATGCAGCAGGATTTCTGTACAGGTATTTGTGAGAATCCAGTACTCTGTAGTACCTGTCAGGTTTTCTGAGAGTTGGTGGGAGGGCATCAGGAGTTGAGCTAGATTCACAGAAGACATCAACCACCTCTACGATAGGGGGGATGGCCAAGAGTCTGCTGGGACAGGTCTAGAAACTCTGTCTTTTCTTAGACTGAGGGAAGTCCTGGGATTTCCAGTGGAAATGTTCCCTGAGGGTGTGAAGGTTTCCCCAAAGGTAAGATCTTCTGGTGGGGAGGCAGAAGGTATGGATTCCTCTGCATCTGAATCCTCCTAAGCAGTACGAGGTTGTTGTTCCTCTTCAAAAATCTGAATAATCAGACTCCTCAGTATCCTGTTCTGTCAGAATTTCAGGGGAAGGGTCTCTTTTCCTTTTAGAAGCTGCGACCTGACTACCCCTGATAAGGGTGATAAGGTCCTCTGCCATTTTAAGCATTTGAGCTTGGAGTGGTGGATTAGGGGTAAAATGGTGACTGTTGGCAATTTTCTTAGGGAGTGGCCTTGCCTCTAGGCCTAAGAGTATCCATCAGTCTGAGAGAAACAGTAGTCGGAGAAAAGGACGTCTGTTTTAGTCTAGATGCAGTAGTGCAAAAGACCTCCTCAGAAGCCGATGCCTGCATTGTGGCTTTGGACCCAACCAAGGCAGAGACAACCAAAGGCACAGAAGATGAAGATTTCTGCGACATACCGGACTCCAAAAGGGTCTCGGTAGAGGCCTGACAAGGTATCAAATCGGGCATCAGGGGTTGCGAAGGGACCTCACTGTATTCCGGAGCACTGACTACCTGCTTAGCAGTGGAGTTGTTGGAAGGTTTGGCCTTGTGTGGTCTGTCTCTATCTTTATACTTACTTTTTTTTGGAAAGTCTATGGATTGTTGGCTGACTGACACCATTTCGGAAGACGAAAATACCTGGCTACGAAAAGAGCTCTATGACCAATAGTTCTTGAGTTAAAGAGGGCAAAGAACCGGCAAAGGAGGACGTCGTGGTATGTGCCTAAACAAGTGACGCAGTAAGAGTGGAAGTCTCGGTGTGGTATTTGCTCTTCACAGGAGAGACAACTGTTAACTTTTTCGGACATCGATTAGTGCAAGAAAAAAGGATCCACAATGGGGTACTTAGCTTTAGATGTTTTCAGCTGTAATTCAAATGCTGGAAGCGACCGACCAGCACACTTGTGAACTGCTTCTGCTATAGGCTCCACAGCAAAAAAGACTGATGTAAAGTTGGCTGTCTTCCTTTATAGCACTGACGACCTCACGCCAGCCAGCAAGAGACAGCAGCTGACGCAGAAAAACATTGAATATGGTATTCGGGGACAGCAGAGGGCTACAAAAGCAGGGATAACCCACAGGTGATGACTGCAACAGTGAAACACGAAGATCATTTTTTTTTTCAGGACACTGATGGCTGGACAAAAGATACAGAAGACAGATTACAGAGCTTTGCTAAAGCAGGGTGAGTAAAAACACTCTACTTTAGTAGTACTAAAGTGGGGCTCGCTCACTGTACCTCCTTGAAACCCAAGACAAGATTCTCTGCAACAGAAGTAAAAAGCTAAAACAAGGATTTCTGATCAGGTCTGGTTCAGAAGATTAACTATTTAAAATGCGGAAGCCCATATGACTGAGATTTTAAAAAACTGAATCATTCTAGCTGAGATAGTGGTACAGTGGAGATCTGAGGATGTGCCCTTTCCCCACTGTACTGCAATCTTGGAGTTGGTGTATACAATTTAACAGGGGGTGTGGGGGGCACAAGAGAGCTTGCCCCCTGCAAAAACATGGTGTCGTCTTTCTTGGTTTTTGACTATTTAAAATGCCGACTACATAGTCTCGATCACATGGGTTTTGACATTTTAAATCACCATTCTTATGACCTAGATCCACCCAATCTTGATCCCTATGAAACAAATGCAAGTCTCTAGCAAAAGTGTGACCATTTCTTTCTCCATTTTTTCCTACCACTTAATATTGTACTGCACTTCTGCAGCATGGAATGATTAAGGCATTCTACCTTTTCATCTCCTCAGAGTATGATGGCTTAGTACACACACACTTCCTTTCCTTCTGTTTGGTACTACGTTCCTGTTCTTTAAGTGTCTTTACTTTCTGCAGCTTTTCCACTACCTCTACTTCCTCTTCTTAAGACTTACCTGGACACTCCAAAGTTTTTGTTTTGTCCACAGAGCATACAAAAACACACAAAATAACAATAGACAATTGTCAAAAAGTCTGGGCTAGGCATATGGGACACAGATATGAACATAATGATTCCATCTGGAAAGATACCTCAAATATTTTCAATTTCTTACTTTCCAAAATAATGTTTATAAAGGGGGTAACACTAACCCCTCACCAAGCTCTAAAGCAGGGGGATCTAAGAGGGATGCCAGCTCCCACAGAAAAAAATCTGCACAAAGTGTGAAATACTTTGAAATTATTATATAAACACACAAAGCACCTGTAATAAGTTTCGACAATTAGTGACTTAACCATACATCCTTTAAAATGAATTATGCAGCTGCTAACCCTCAAGAAAATACACAATAACCAAATAGGTGTTAAAATGTAATGATTTCCAAGATAAAATTCTAAATCAACTTAAACATTTACATAGTGCGCACAACTTAAAATCACATCAGTACCACTCTGCTTTTCTTCAGACAGTATTGTTTCATTTCTCTTTCACTGACTCAACTGCCCATTATAAAGCACAATGTTTAAGCCCTGCAAGCCTTCATCCCTAACTTTCCAGCTTAACGTGACACCCTTAAAATTTTTTCTTCTCAACTTCTACCGCCATTCCTTACACAATATTCCACTCTTCATATGATTATGCAATGGTATACCAAGATTTTCTATTGCAAAAGATTTTCCAGTCAGCTATTACATTGTGTGGTGCACTTATCTACATAACCCACTAAATGAGCAATGAAAGTTTTAAACTATGTGAGAGTTTGCAACATGACACCTCAATGGTATTATTCACCTTGCACATTTTTACTGTTATTTAAATACTAAGTGGTACAGATTACTGCAAATATCTTCATTTTTATAGGCTGTATATTTTATACCTTGGTTGTGGAGCATGTCTCCCTGAGCATCAAATGAAACTGTGCCATAACCCAGTTCAAATAAATAAAGGAAAACAGCTAAAATGCCACTACTACTTGACTTAGTAAAATAAATTAAACACTGCAATCTCTGTGCAAAGCCCTTGTCAGACAGCCAAGTAGTCATTTCATTAGAAAGACCTTCACTAACAAAGCTTCTCATGAATGTTTATGTCATAGCACAGTCAAGCATTATTAACAAGAGCCGAGCCTTAGGTCTGTAATCATATCTGTCAACTGTCGCCAATTTAGTCTCACGTTTTTGGTATGTTCTTCATAAAATGTGTGGTTTCCTGACAAGCCATTAAGTAATATAATCACTAAATGATAAACTATGATTTCACACTACACAGCCTTCAAACAATGTATGCGACTACAACACTGTTATTCTAGCAACTTTCTAACTATACAACAGCAATATGATTTTGGGCCTTTGTCCTCACATTATTTTTTGGCTTTATTCCTAATTTTTGAAGTTTGACAGCTACACTCCAACATCTAGTGCTGGTTTAATTTAAGACTTCAGATAAAGCAAAGTCTTCAGTGTGTAATAAATTTTTTTACTGTACAACCTTTTTACTCTTTGCTCCTAGCTTTTGTGCGTGACCTTTTACACTCTTTGTCTTGATGGTTGGTTGGGATATTTTACCATCACCATAACATTAAGAATATCAAATTATTTTTAGGCAGAGATTTCTCAGAGAATGACCAATCTAATCAGTCATCCTATACTGAAAAGCACACAAAAAGGGGAAAACATGTCATGTCTACAGCTAGTATCTGTTGGCTTTAAAGGCAGGACTGCACCATTAAAGACTTTTTTATACATAAAGTCAACAGGCATTCAGAAAGTACAGTTTTGTACCTACCATAAATGCAGATGTTAGAGTGTTCACCCTGCTGCAGTCATCACACTTGGGTTATCCTGCCGTCAGGCAGTCCCCACAGTCGGCCTGAGTTCCAAAGTCTTGGTCCGGCGTCGGTTGCTGTCGCTTCTTCCCTGACGTCAGTGCGCCAGGGGTATACAAGAGGCATCAGACGCCATTTTCTTCAGTTTTTCTTGCCCCAGATGTTACCTATATATATCTATATCTATCTCTATATCTCTATCTATCTATATCCATCTATATATATATCTATATCTATATATATATATCTATATCTATCTATCTATCTATATATCTATATATATATATATATATATATATATATATATATATATATATATATATGCTAATATAAAAATAAAACAATACCTTCAGGCACAAGCAAATACACCACAGAGGTTGTATAGGATAGAGTGGTACAGATAAGTTCAGCTAGTTCAGAGGGGATGGAGGGAGGGTAACCTGGACTGCAGCAGGGTGAACACTCTAACATCTACATTTATGGTAGGTACAAAACTGTACTATGTTCATCGTGTTACCCTGCTGCAGTCATCACACTTGGGTTGAATCCCAAAGCTAAGGATGGGTGGTGGAGTTGAACAGGGTTAGAAGAAGCTAGTAGGCCCTGCAAAACTGCAGTGGCAAAATCAGCTCTAGTCTTAGAATATAGAGATAAGTGATAGTGTTTAGTGAAGGTGTGCACTGAACTCCAAGTGGCAGCTTCCAGAATATCCTTGGTTGGCACACCCCTGAGAAAGGCTGCTGATGTATCTGTAGCCCTGGTGGAGTGGGACCTAATGTTAGCAGGTACCGGTTTCCCATGATGCTTGTAGCAGAAGCGAATGCAATGCCCTATCCATTTAGAAATGGTCTGTTTTGAGATAGCTTTTCCTTGTGATCCTGTAGCATAGGCTACAAAGAGCTGTTCAGATTTTCTGAAAGCCTTAGTTTTATCCAAGTAGTAACGTAATTGCCTGTGAATGTCCAAAAAGAGTGCAGGAGTCTTTCTCCTTTCTTCTGGGGATTTGGGAAAAAGGTGGGCAAATGAATGGTTTGGTTTAGGGCCACACTGGATACCACCTTTGGCATAAAGGAAGGGTTAGTTCGTAGAGAGACTCTGTCTTGATGAAAAACAAGGAAAGGCTCCACTGCCATAAGTGCCTGTAGCTCAGACTCTTCTAGCTGAGGTTATTGCTAGTAGCAGGTCAGTTTTTCATGAAAGAAATTTTAAATCAGCTGAAAAACCTGGTTCAAAGGGCGGCAGTGTAAGTTTTTCCAGAACAAAGTTGAGATCCCAAGTAGGTGTTGGAGCTCTCCTGGGCAGTCTTATGTTCTTAGCCCCTCTGAGGTACTGTCTTAGGAGTGGATGTGAGAATAAAGGAGGATCCATGTTGTAATGAGCTGAAATTGCTGAGGCGTGAATCTTAATAGATGAAAAGGAAAGTCCTTTGTGCAACATCTCAGTTAAATATTGTAGAATCTGAGGAATGTTTGGATCAAGGGGATTTTGGCCTTTAGCCTGGTTCCAGGTGCAAACTCTTTTCCATTTGTCTGGATAAGTTTTCCTGGTGCTGGGCCTCCTGGCCTCCAGAATGACATCCATAACAGCTTTGGATAGAGGTGTTGGCTGGTTGTTTAGGTAATTTGCCATGCAGCCAGGTTTAAAGTGTTGAGCTGGCTGTGTAGAATCTGATTGTCTCGCTGGGTGAGCAGGCGAGGAATTTGTGGTAAAATCCATGGTGGGCCGTGGGCCATGTTCCTTAGAATTGGATACCAATGCTGGCGTGGCCAGTCTGGTGCAATGAGTATCATTTGTGGCCTCTCTAATCTGACTTTCAGCAGTACCTTTGCTAGAAGAGGCAGTGGAGGAAAGGCATACACTGTTAATGTTTTCCAACTGAATGAGAGGGCGTCCACTTTCCAAGCTTGTGGATGGAATGTCCTTGTGCAAAATTTTTGAAGTTGGTAGTTTTGGGGGCTGGCAAACAGATCTATGTCTGGGCATCCCCATTTTTGAGCTATCATTGCAAATACTTGCGGATCTAGTTTCCACTCGTGTGGATCCATGATGTTTCTGCTTAGGTCGTCTGCCAATATGTTTTTCTTTCCTGGCATGAATTGTGCTTGTAATTGAACCTGGTAAGACAGTGCTGTGTTCCACAAGGTCATTGCTTGCCTGCATAGAGAGTAGGATTGTGTGCCCCCTTGCTTGTTTATGTACCACATTACTGTTGTATTGTCCGTCTTTATTATTAGTTGTCCTGGGTATAAGAGGTCCTTGAAAGCTGTTAGGGGATTCTGTACTGCTAGCATTTCTTTTTGATTGATATGCAGATGCCTTTGATCTGTAGTCCATTTGCCCTGAATGCACTGTCCTGCCATGTGTGCTCCCCAGGCACAGTCCGATGCATCCGTTGTCAGTTTGCCTGGCTGTGGGTAAGGTGAAAGGCTGACCCTTGTTGAGGTGACATGCCTGTGCCCACCATAGAAACTCCTGTTGAAGGCAGGGAATGAGTGGTATCACTGATTCCAAGCCGTGGCTGTGCAGAGTCCATACGCTTTTCAGGTACCATTGTAGTTTCCTCATATGCAGTTTTGCAAATGGTATTAGTAGTATGCAAGATGCCATGAATCCCAAGGCCTGCAGAATTTTTCTTGCAGGGAGTTGGGTCTTTGTTGCCATTAATTTGAAATATTGAGTCAGCTGTTGCTGCTTGTCTGGCATGAGATAAGTCATCTGGGCCATTGTATTCAAGCTGGCACCCAGGAATATTATGTTTTGTGAGGGCACTAGTTTTGATTTCTTTTCGTTTACGGTGTACCCTAGGCAACTTAGAAGGTGTTTGACAAATGCCAGATGCTTTAAAAGAATGTTCTTGCTTTCTGCTTAAATAAGGCAGTCGTCCAGGTATGGGTATATTTGAATTCCTCTTTGTCTGCAGTATGCAATTACTGGTGCCAGGCATTTTGTGAAGACCCTGGGCGCAGTAGATAAGCCAAAGGGCAGTGCAGAGAATTGATAATGCGTTGAACCTGCAATGAAGCGGAGGTATCTTCTGCAATTTTGTCTGATAGGGACATGCAGGTATGCCTCCTTGAGGTCTAATGTTACTAGCCAAGCATTCTTGCCCAGCATGGGAAGCTGCTGCTGTAGTGTTAGCATCTTGAATTTTGGTACTTGCAGATAGGTGTTCAGAATTGAAAGATCCACAATGGGTCTCCATGCTTTGTCTTTTCTTGGGACTAGAAAGAGTCTCGAGTAAAATCCTTGTCCTTGCTCCTGTGTAGGTACCTGTTGAATGGCTCTCATGTCCATGAGAGCTGTAATTTGTTTTTGTGCCTCTGCCCATTGATTTGGTGGCAGGTTTGGCATTCCTTTTATCCTTGGCAAGGTATGAAAGTGGAACCTGTATCCTTGTGAGACAATGTTTAGGACCCATTTGTCTTTTGTGATGATGTGCCAGTTGTCTGCAGAAAATGCTAATTTTCCTCCCAAGGGAGCTGCCAGGAGAGATTTGCTTGGTAGTTTGAGGATTGAGTCATTGTGTTTGTCTTCTGCTAGCTTGGGGCCTGTCTTCTCCTCCTTTATGGGTAGCAGAACCCCATTGGCGAGGTTTGTAAGGGCCTTGTGACTGACCTCTGCCCCTTGGGCATCTGTATTTGCCCCTCTGTGATCTGTCAGAAGCTGGAAAGGACCAGTTTTTTTGTTGGCCAATTTCTCCTGAAACGAGGAGGTTGTACCTGTAAAAAATCCTTGACCGTCTGCATAGACTTTGCCTTATCCTCCATTTTCTTTAAAACCTCTTCTGCTTTGACACTAAATACATCCTGCTGTAAAGGTGCATCCAATAATTTTGCTTTAACATGATCAGGTAGGGTTTTGTTCTTTTAACCAAGCATGTCTACGTATGACAGACCCAGTAACAGCTGCTCTACAGGAAGCTTCCAATGAATCAAATCCACATTGTAAAGTATGTTTGCCCACCTGTTCAGCTGCATGCAACAGATCCTGCATTTCCTTGAATTTAGACTGTTCAGAATGTGTGCTCATTTTTTGTTTTAATTGAGACATTAGGAATTGCTGATATTTCAGCATGTGAAACTGACAATTTAATGCTCTCATAGCCAGAGTTGCTGAGGTGTATATTTTCTTTCCCCATCTATCTAGGGCTCTGGAATCCCATTCAGAGGGCACAGGATTTTTAGCCATAGAAGCTTTAGCCCCCTTGGGACCCTGGGAAATTGTTTCTGGTTCACAGCCACAGGGCTTTTATAAAGGAATTTGTGCGAGTCAGGTACTCTGTAGTATCCATTAAATGCATTCTTAAACTGCTGTCACTGAAAAGATGATATGTATGTACTTGTTTTGATTTGATTTTATGGGTTTATTTGCAATTTATACTTTTGGGACAGAGTTGGTGGAATTCGAGATATTAGATACTTGATATTTTATATATACTTAATTTATATATTTGACAATATATTTTCTGGTTGGGTTACTTATATATAAAAATTCATAGTATAGTTAAATTATTGTGGGATGATGTAGATATAATTAAACATTGTGCTTGTCATAATGTTTAACACAATATAAAGTTGGGGATCTATTTGCATTAAATGCTGCATTATAATTAATATTAACATATCGATTTGAATAGAATAAATTTTATATTTATTTTTATATATACACATATGAAAAATATAAATTAGTTCATCTTAAAAGGTTTGTTCTTATTAGAACAAGGAATTTATATTAAGACAATTTATTAATGTAGTATGGTGCTTGGTTGCTTATTCTGTATTATTTTTATTATTATTTTTATTTTCATAATTATTTTTATTGTTTTTATGGTGTTTGTTCACCCATTTTTCATTGATGTAATGCGGCTTTAAATCTCTAATGGGATGTTCAATGAAAAATGTGTAATTAAATATAAAATGTATTTGTCTGTTGCTTGTTAACTGTTTTGTCTGAAGAAGGCTGGTTATTTTCTAGCTGAAAGCGCTCACATTAAACAGTTTTTACGTGAAGAACTTTTAAGCAACTTTATTTTTATAGTTGCCGGCTTTTATTGTTTTCGTTCACCTTTTACTAGTACTCTGTAGTATTTGCCTGGTTTGGCTGGAGCAGGAGGTAGAGAGTTTGGATTTAGACTAGACTCCAAGTAAACATCATCCACAATATCTAAAACTGGAGGGATAGCAAGTAGTCTGTGCTGGGGTAGTAAAAGGAACTCTCTGAGCCTTTTCTTAGAATCAGAGTAGTCCTGGCCTTCCCAGTGGAAATGTTCCCTCATGGTATGTAAAGTTTCCCCAAAGGAGTAGTCTTCAGGGGGAGATGCTGAGGAAATAGAGACTTCAGCATCAGAGTCTTCATAAGGGGGAAAAGTGTAATCCTGTTCCTCAGAAGAATCTGAGGAAATGGAAACCTGGTCAGAGGAAGCATAATCCTCCTCTTGTCTTGGTCTTTTATCTGGAGGGGGATGGGAACCCCTGATTAGGGTAATCAAATTTCAGCCATCTTAAGCATCTGTTTTCTTAGGCATGGGGCCTTGAACTGTAGGCTGATGTACAGTCTTTTTTGGTTTTAAAGGAGTTTTAAGCTTAGCATAAGATTGAATGGCGAGTGTAGTCTGTCTGAAGACACCTTCTGCAACCAAAGGTGTTTCCACTGCACCGGGGTCTCCTTCTGCTCCGGTGTCAGAAGGGCCTAATGAAGATGGCTGCGTCGGCCTAGTACACTCCGCTTGAGAATCCGCAGCTGTCTGGGGTTCCAAATCTGCGGTCACCAGGGGCTGCGTAGGCGCCTCACTGAAAACCGGAGAATTGGCGACAGGTCCAGCAGAGGCCTCGGAGTCTGGCTTGTTCCTAGGCTGCCTGTCCTTATCCTTGCGTTTTTTATGCATGCCGGTTGTCAGCTGCTCCGACGGCATGATATAATTAAATTTCCTACCAAAGTAATGTCGTGCGAAGTCGAAACGGCGTTTGATAGTTCGTTTATTAAACCTAGCACAAAACCGACAACCTGTGACGTTGTGGTCTGGGCCTAGGCAAGGAATACAATAAGAATGGAAGTCCTTATGAGGTTTTTGCTTCCCACAAGAAATGCAATTGTTAACTTTTTCTGACATCGGACTGAGGCAAGAAAAGATTCCTCAATGGGGTACTTAGCTTTATTGAAGACTTCGGACTGAAATCCGATTCGAAAATCTCAAGTATCGGCCGACTAGCACTTGCGAACTGCTTCTGCTTCGGGCACCGGGCGGCAAGAAAGACTGAAGAAAATGGCGTCAGATGCCTCTTATATACCCCTGGCGCACTGACGTCAGGGAAGAAGTGACAGCAACCAACGCCGGACCAAGACTTTGGAACTCAGGCTGACTGCGGGACCGCCTGACGGCAGGATAACCCAAGTGTGATGACTGCAGCAGGGTAACACGATGAACATCCCTTAAAGGTCTTAACAACTGCATATTAAGAGAGTATTTCATATAACCCATGGGTTTCCATCAAAGGACACAGCAACAACTCTGGTTTACATAATATCTATTTGTTAACTTTATTTTAGACTTCATAATCCTACATGGAAGTTTAAGGAAAAGGCAATCTACTAGCCAAACATTCAAAATCTTCTACACAAAAGGCACAAAAGCTGAAAACAGAAATATTTGTGGCAAAAAATTCAAAGATATGAAAATAAAATACAGTTAGCACAACTATACAAAAATAATAAGTTATGTACTCACCATAACGTTCAATGCAAGTTGTTCATATCGCCTTCATTCTTTACTGATGGGTTTGGAGCCAATCCATCGGCTCCGGTATGGCCATATGCAAAGCTTGAGGTCTTCCAGTAGCTCGAGGCCAAGTTCCTCTCTCATGATGCACTGTGAATCACCTCAGATCTTGTTTGCTGCATGTACTACAACCATATAATGAGCTATCCTCCTATGGAAAGGAAGAAGAAATTGAGCAACCAGGATGAGACCAACATCTAGGTCAACTATCAGCCAGGAGGGGGAAGGAGGGACGCAAGAATGAAGGTGAGATGAACAACTCACTTGGAACGTTATGGTGACTACATAACTTCTTAATGTGAAGTTGTCCAATCTCGCAGTTCATTCTTTACTGATGGGTAGCGCCTCTAGCACCATCAATCTCGGGTGGCTCACAGGAGAACATTCTTCAGAACCGCAGACCCAAAAGAAGCCCTGTCCCTGGAGGCCTTATCAACTTTGTAATGCATGATAAAGGTATGAGGTTTAGACCAAGTGTCTGCTGCACAAATGTTATCAAGGGGCAATTTGGCTTGGAACGCAGATGATGTAGAAACTGCTCTGCTTGAGTGAGCTTTAATCTTGTGCTGTAAAGGCATATTAGCAGCTGAGTAGACCAAGGTGATACAATCAGATAACCACTTAGCCACTGGTCTAACCCTTTCTGGCTTCAGAGAATGAAACAAACAGCTGGTCTGATTTTCTGATATATTTTGTTCTATCCAAATAAAATCTGAGCTGTCTGTGAACATCAAGTTTGTGCAGCATATAGTCCAACTTATTGGAATGATTAGGGAAGAAAACTGGTAACTCAATTACTTGGTTGATATTAGTTTCTGAACAAACTTTGGGCAAAAAAGGAGGGGTTTGTCCTAAGAGATACTCTGTCAGCATGAAAAATTAAACAAGGAGGGCTGATAGATGAAGCTTGAAGTTCTGACACTCTGCGGTCAGAAGTAATACCTACCAGAAAAATGGTTTTCCATGACAAATATTTGAGGTCACAAGATGATGCTGGTTCAAACGGAAGGATTATATGAGAAAGCATAAAATTTAGATTCCATGGAGAATAGGGAGTTTTCACAGGTGGTCTAGTATGAAATGTTCCCTTGAGAAAAGCCTTGGACAACTTGTGGGACATGATATTTAGCCTGTCAATCCTGAGATGAAAGTTAGATATAGCAGCCAACTGCCGCTCCTATATTAAAAATCAGTCAAGAATTCCAGTATGGATGTCAAGGGGGCTTGGTAGGGATCAATTTTCTGCTTAGAAGCCCATATAGAAAATCTCTTCCACTTACTAAGATATAATCTTCTAGTGGACAGCTTATGAGAAGACAAAAGGATCCGTTTTGTCTCATTGGAGAAGTTATGAAGCCTGGTTATGAGGGGAACTGGAGCAGCCAAGCTGTCAACTTCAGTGACTGCAGAGAAGGATGAAGGTCCCCCGATGGATGTCAGAAGGTCTGGAACTGGGTCCAGAATCCAGAGATCTTCCAAGAGATGACGTCGAAGGAATGGGAACCAAATCTGCCGAGGCCAATGAGGGGCTATAAGAATGATGGTCCTTCCCAGGGATTTTCCTTTCTGTAGAACTCGCGGTATCAATGGGATTAGTGGAAATGCAGAGAGGAGACCCGGGGGCCAATCTTGTACGAATGCGTCTCTCGGAGCTTCTCTCAGAGGAGGAATCAGGGCAAAGTAGCTTCTGCATTTCATGTTGATGTGGCTGGCAAAAAGGTTGCAGCAAGGCTGGCCCCATTTGCAGAAAATCCTGCCTGCAGTCTCTTTCTTGAGGGACCACTCGTGTGGCAACAATATTGCCCTGCTCAGTTTGTCTGCTATCACATTGGATCTCCCTGGGACATGCGTTGCCAACAGAAAGCACCGGGAGGAAACAGACCACTGCCAAACTCCGAGGGCTTCTTGGCAAAGGGGGTTAAAGACTTGGTTTCCCCCTGTTTGTTCAGGTACCAGACTACTGACATATTGTCTGTCTGAATTGAATCGTTCCTAGAGGAAGAGAGTCCTGGAAGTACTGCAATGCCAAAAGTACTGGTCTCATCTCCAGAACATTGATATGCAAATGTGACTTGATCTGTCCATGTGCCTTGGGCAGTCTTTCCCTGAAAACGCCCCCCCACCCTATCAGGGAATCGTCCGTGGCTACTAGAGGGGATAGAACAAAGGGGCATCCTATGGTGACATGAAGAGACATCAACCACCACTGGAAATCTTTCTTGCAAGAGCTCGTAATCAAAATAGTGTGATCTACTGGAAGTTCCGGATAAGACCACTGAGTAAACAGCCATTGAAGAATCCGCATATGCATTCTTGCTAATGGTATGGCTAGGACTGCTGCAGCCATCAAACCCAATACTTTCAGAACTTCTGAAGCTGGTGCTCTGTCTTTCCACACCAATGTGCTGACATGCTGATGAAGAAGGAAGACTGTTTCGATTGGTAGTCTTAGAGTGGTGGTTGAAGTGTCTAGCTCTGCCCCAATAAAAACGATACGCTGCAATGGTGACAAGGCAGACTTGTCTGAGTGGACTGTAATGCCTAAATAATTGCAGAGTGACAGAGTGTACTCCCTTGCCTGAATCAGTTGATGCCTGGTGGTGGCGGTAAGGAGCCAGTCGTCTAGGTACGGTAACACCTGGAATACTAGATGTCTCAAGTGAGCCGTGACCACAGCCATGCATTTGGTGAACACTCCGGGGACTGTAGTGAGACCAAAAGGCAGGGCTCGAAATTGATAATGATTGGCTCCCAGACGGAAATGCAAGTCATCTCTAGATGGCCAGGCCATTTTTATATGGTAGTACACATCCTTGAGATCTATCGAGCACATCCAATTGTCTTTCCCTAAGAAGGGAAGTAGAGACTGGAGCATGACCATCCGGAACTTCTCTTTCTTCACATACTGGTTGAATCTGCTAAGGTCCAAAATGGGTCTTCTGTCCCCTGTTTTGTTTGGAATCAAAAAGAACCTTGAGTAAGTCCTGGTTCCTGTTTGCTGGGACTGCCTGGATAACTCTCTTTCTAGCAACTTGTGGTCCTCTATGGTTGCTTGTTCCCTGTAACTGGGTGGAACGTCAGGGATACTTCTTGCCAGGAGTCTAGATACAAAGATAAGCAACCCCCGACTGCCTCCAGAGCAGGACAGTCGGGCCTCCTTTCAGGAGCGCTGGTAAGATTGACCAGAGAAGTGATCTCTCTCACCCTGATGTTGCAGACCCCCTCTGCCGCAAGGGTGGTGTCTTCCACTATTACCCCACTCCTCTGCCTCTAGAGGGGGGAGCTCACCACGTGTGTCCTGAAAGACTCCTTGTCTTTCCGGAACCACATTTTTCCTCCCCTTTGGCCTTTGGGATAAGGCTAGGTAGGGGGTGGAAATATGGACTCCGACGGCAGAGTCTTTTCCTCCTGTTCACACCTGGTCAGAGTTTCCTTCACTTTAGACCCAAAAAGGGATTAGCCATCAAAAGGGGTGTTTACGAAGATGACTTAAAGGGCTCAGAGAAGGAACACAAGTGCATCCAGGAATGTCTTCTAAGAGTGATTCCTGTACCCGCTGCCCTACTTGTTCCATCAGCTGCATAGGATACGAGACGCATGGATGAGTTGACAATAGAATTTAGGGTAGAAAGCTGGGCAACAACTTTCTCAGAGGCCCCGGCAGCTACTGTACCCTGAAGAGCATCCCCCAACTCCTTAAGATCTCTTCACAACTTAGTAAAATTGGTTAAGTAGTTTAGTGAATGGAGAGCAAAAGTCGCTGAACTGAACATGCATTTCCCATATCTACCCATGATCCTAGACTCTCTATTAGGAGGATGGATAGAAGTAGTCTCAGACATTTCCTTTTTGGTGGCCGCCACCATGGTATCAACAGGGACTCCTTTGGTTAAGTTTAATCTGGTGGGGCTGATATAAACTTGTTAGGCCTCCTAGGAACAGGCTCCCTGGACTCTGGTGACTCCCACGGCCTCCGAGAGACCAATGCAAGAGCTCATCAAAGGGCGGAGACACCCAAGAGGTGGACGGTTGTGACCAGACAGCCTTCAGGAGAACTGACATCCTCAGTAGGTCTTTTGGACTGCCAATATCCCCTCTGCCCAAGGATCTCAAGTATCTCAGCAAAGGAGATATCCTCAGAGGGGGACCACGGGGACCCTTCTGACTCATTCAAGTCAGTGTCAGATGTTAAAGACTCCTGTGGGGAGTCCAAGTGTCTCCTCTTGCACAATTTCTTCCTGGGAACTTCCTCAGTGGGAGCCTCTGGGGAGGTCTCGGAAGAGCAAGGGGCACCCTGTGGGGCTACCTGAGGCTCTGGGTCTCTACACCTAGCCTGGATGATGGAAGCAGAAGCAGACATAAGCACTTTAGGGGATGAGGAAGCAAGGCCTGAAGTAGAGGATGTCTTGGGGGACAAATCTCACCTTATGGCCTCGAAGGCACCACGGCTCCGATTCGGAGGAATAGACGGATCCAAAGGAACTGCCAAACCCCCCCCCCCCCACACACACACACACACAGAGGGCTCCGAGCCGGAGGTAGGAGCCAAGCTCATCAGAGCCGAAGCCCTGACAGGAAGACTCGGCACAGACAAGTCGGTCTGATTATCCTCCCTGGATCAGACTGGAGAGTGTCGGTGCCTAGATTCCCTGGTTGGCGCTGAGGACAATGGAGCAGGTCTCTTTTCCAAAGGCTCCACAATCAACAGGTCTGCTTCCTCTGGCTCCGAAGGCCTGGTACAGCTCGGAGGAGGAGTAAAAGCAGGAGTAGTGATTCCGAAGTCGCTTGGGTCGGAGCAGACAATTTATAGCAAGGCCTAGTGCCTATAAGAGCTTCTGCACCAATCGATCCATATCCAAATCCAACAGGCTGACAGAAGACCTAGAAGAATGCACCGACGGTGCCGATTGAAGCAATGGAGATAGAGGCACTTCGGATACTGGCTCCAAGGCTGTGGGCCGGCTCCGAAAGGAAAAGACAGTTGGCTCTGAGGTCTGGAGCGAATGTCGCAGAATCCTCCAATTTTTTTGATTTCTTAGACTGCTTAGAATCCTTAGATTCCACAGAAGATCTAGAGGACTTGGAAGACTTGCTGGTCACTCAACGCCTCTTGAAAAGTATGCTTTAACAGGCCTCTATTTCAACTTTCTTTTCCTCTCTAGCAACACTCTCAAAGAAAAGGAACATATGG
This sequence comes from Protopterus annectens, assembly GCF_019279795.1. Classification (NCBI taxonomy): domain Eukaryota; kingdom Metazoa; phylum Chordata; order Ceratodontiformes; family Protopteridae; genus Protopterus; species Protopterus annectens. The sequence continues at coordinate 466,691,648 of NC_056725.1, forward strand.
CACAAGACTCCTGAAAGTGGACAGCTCCTAAACAACAAACACAAATTACATGTCCATTCGTAACAGACATTTTTTGGTTGCAGTCTGGACACTTTTTAAAGCCAGATTTTTGGTGCTTGTCTTTATCATCCGCCATAATACTGCTACAACAACCCACAAAGCAAATAACAACACACACACACTACCGAGCCTATGAAAAAGGTATCTCAAATATTAAGAAGGCAATTAGGCTCTAAAAATCACACACACACACACACACGAAATGAGCCTGATAAAGAATTTAACAGCTAGCAAAAAGCTGTACAACACTAAATATCTAAACACACTTCTACAGCTAAGGCCCAAAATATACGAAGCCAACAATAGAAAAGGCTACTTAAAGCCACTGGAAAACTACTCAACACAGCAAGAAAACTAGGCCAAAAACATGAGGCCGTTATTTAAAAGATTACTAATCACACACGGGAAGGGGAGCTTCAGAGAAGCTATAAAAGCTAACTACCTAAGTAATCTATCTATGAAAGTTTAGAAAAAAGTTATTACTAAACAACTGGTAAATATGAAAATATTTAAGTTGTACTGGCCCGAGCTTGCACTGGAATCTCCGATCAGATGCCACGGCAAACTAGATCTGAGGTGATTCAGAGTGCATCATGGGATAGGGGCTTGGCCTCGAGCTACTGGAAGACCTCAAGCTTTACATATGGCTGTACCGGAGCCGATGGATCAGCTCCAAACCCATCAGTAAAGAATGAACGGCAAGATTGAACAACTTCACATTTACAATTTCTAAAAGTAAAGACTTAATAAAACCCAACTAGGTACGAACAATTACAAATGGAACATTTGTAACACTTTTGGTTAAAGTACAGCTGTTTGTGGAAAATATGCAACTAAATATGCCCAAGTTGAAAGGAAAGCTAAAGAATGATGATGTCTGACTACGAATTATTCAATGTGAACATGACTTCTTTGCAATTCTCAAATGAGACTGACAAAATTCTACATAAGATCATAAATCGTGCACAAAAAATAGTTGTTTGCTTTAAGACTACTGCAGTACTCCTCTACCTCAGGTTAATATCACTGTCAGCATTATTCATTTCAGTTTAAATAAACTGAACATTGCAATGGATTTAACCAACAGATGGTTTAGTCAAGTGATGACTACAAGCAGCTGTTGCATACACCATGGCTGTAATCCTGAAAACTTTTTATAGTAACACTGACATGGAAATGCAATATTAATTCAAAAATAAAGTAATTACAACAAGACTAAATAGCTAAGTAAAATGGGAAGGCATATGACGACTGAGAGTAGCCACATACACCTGTAAACCTTAAATGATATCACCAGGCTACCACTGATATGAAGTGCCATCAGCAAGACTACATAGACAGGTTTTCACCTAGTCGCAGTACCTGATGGTTACAAACTTTATTAGCCTATACAAATTAAAGCATTTAACAGTGAAAGTTGGTAGATACCACAGTGGAAACACTCTTCTGGTAATCCACACCATTAATCAAATGATTTTATATGCCATAGAGAGCTTAGAGGTTTTCAGTAAGATTAAAAATGAATGATGTAGACAAATTTAGACCTACCTTTGCTACAGGTTTTCTTGTAAACTGGCTGTTAGCAGCATTTCTTCGCAACCGTGTTGATTTTGTGGAGACAGTGTTTGAATTTTCACCATTTTCTTCTTCCTCCTCTTTAATATCGTAACAGAATTCTACAGTGCATGGCTCCAGTCGGATGTCTTCCATTGGCTCATCTTTTACAATCAAAGTAGGAGGGCATTCAGGAATATCTTTATCTGATTAAAAAAAAAGTTTTACAATTAGGTACAATCTCCAATCATATTTAGATCAATATTCCATGCAGAATAAATAAATTAAATAAAGCCAAGTAACTTCCTTAGTTTTGACAATCTACAATGTACCACAAAACACCTTAGTAATGAAGTTCAGGGTTCTCAAAATCTCTGCAGCTTCACTTTCCTAAATGCAAAGAATGAATGGCACAGCGCCTAGCAATGCGGTCTCACATAATGTGGTCATCCAAGTATGAGACTGAGGAGCTCTTTTCTGTGTAGAGACTGAATGTGCTCCCTGAATCTGTGCAAGTTTTCACTTGAGTTTGAGTTTCCTTCTTGCATCCCAAAGACATGCAACAGTTCAAAAGGTAGTTTTTTTAAGATGGTCTTGGGTGTAACTTGTGACTATATGACGTCTGTTACGTGCAACAGGGTGAGAGAGGGGAGTGAAAAGTTAGACGATCTCTAACAGTTCTTAAATCAAATCTGGAACAGATGCTCGTGTTTATAAAAAAGGGATAATTAGTAGGACATGTATAAAATGCTGCATGATAACTGTAAGAATATATCAAAAAAGATTAAAAAAGATCAGAAAGAGAGAAGCAATTTACAGAGAACAATGAGAAGCCATCTGTAATGTCCCTCAACTATGCAACAAAGTTCTGAAGATGTAGCATTTTTGCTTGAAAGAGTTTGCATAATAAGTAATTTTATACCCCAAGCAAACTTGAAAACAATTTTTCCTCAAGACGACAGCAAATGCCACTCTAATCTGTCAGAACTGTTGAAGAAGCAAATGGCTGTAACTTAAGGAAATTATTCTTTTGAGCTGGAACACATTATCTGAATTGTACAGACAGTAAACAAGTTCTAGAAAATGGAAAACACTCAAACTAATTGAAGTAATGAATATTTTAAAGATAAAAGAACAGGAGTGGGATCTTTAAAAAAAGGGAGGAACATTTTATATAAAAATATTAATTTGTGAGAACAATGCTTTTATAATACTGAGGAGGAGGAAGAGGAGTGAAGCTTAAGGAAAGACAGGAATTAAGCAACGTATGTAACGGAGTGAATTACAATTAAAAAGAAAATAAACGTATGTAAAATATAACGCACGTAAATGAAAAATGTTATATGGTTTGTTTTCATTTCTATTAATGTATGTGTACTTATGTCTTAAGTGAAAATTTTAAGGTTTTTAAAAATAATTGTGTGTGTGTGTGTGTGTGTGTGTGTGTGTGTATCCAGCAATGAACTGGTTCTTCATCTAAGACTGGTCCTTTGCTTTATGCCTACTGGTTAGTGGAAGAGGCTCCATCTCCCCCGCTACCTCAAACAGGATATGCAGGTCTCTGAAACTGAATACAGCAGGGATGGACCCCAACTGTTTAAGCTACTCTAACCACAGTAAGCTGTACATAAAGTTAGAAAAGGTAATCATAACAGCCGATCTTCAGAACCACATCAGGCACAGCAGGGACACGTTAGCAAGCAGCTAGCTTACCACCAGTCAACCTCACTCAGCCATATTCAGAAGCATGAAAGTACAGTTGTGTACTCCTACCATAAATGTAGATGTTAGAGTGTATTCATTGTTGCAGTCATTACATTCACGGTAATCTACTGGCAGGTTACCCTCAGTCAGCCTGATTAACAAAGTCTTGGGTCCTGCGTCGGCTGCTGTCCCTTCTTCCATGACGTCAGGTCATCAGGGGTATAAAACATGCAGCTGACGCCATTACATCAGTTTTTCCTTGCCCCAGATGTCAGGTGTCCCCCAAATGGGGAGCAAAATATATACACACACACATATATATATATATATATATATATATATATATATATATATAAATTAAAAACACAAAAATATACCTCCAAACAAAAAAAAAATACACCAAAAAGGCTTTTAAGCATAGTAAACGTAAGTAGAGGTATAGTAAGAGAAAAACAGGGGGCTGGTGGGAGGGTAACCAGGACTGCAACAGTGAATACACTCTAACATCTACATTTATGTTAAGTGTACACAACTGTACTATGCTCCTCGTGTTTCACTGTTGCAGTCATTACATTTGGGTAGATTCCCAAATCTATGGTTGGGAGGATGGATTTATACAGCATTAGGACCAGCTATAAGGCCCTGCAAAACAGCAGTGGCAAAGCCAGCTCTAGATTCAGAGAAAACTGGCAAGTGATGATGCTTGGTGAAAGTATGAACTGAACTTCAGGTAGCAGCTTCTAGAATATCCCTGGTAAAAACACCTCTGAGAAAGGCTGTTGAAGTAGATGCAGCCCTTGTGGAATGAGATCTGATCCCCTGGGGGATAGGTTTTCCATGGTGCTTATAACAGAAATGAATACAATGGCTTATCCATTTAGAAATGGTTTGCTTTGAAATAGCCTTCCCCTCTGCCCCTACAGCAAATGCTACCAGCAGTTCAGATTTTCTTCGAGATTTAGTCCTGTCCAAGTAGAATCTAAGTTGTCTGTGTACATCCAATGAATGCAAAATCCGCTCCCCCTTGTTCTGTGGATTGGGAAAGAAAGTTGGTAAATGAATGGACTGATTAAGAGCCACACTGGATACCCACCTTGGGCATGAATGATGGATTGGTCCTGAGTAACACCCTATCCATATGAAAGATGATGAAATGCTCCACTGCCATAAGGGCCTGTAATTCAGATATCCTTCTAGCTGAAGTGATTGCTAAAAGGAAAACTGTTTCCCAGGAAAGAAATTTTAAGTCTGCAGTAGCAGCTGGCTCAAAAGGAGGTAGAGTGAGTTTCTCCAATACAAAGTTAAGGTCCCAGGCAGGGGTTGGACCTCTCCTGGGTGGTCTCAAGATTTTGGCCCCTCTGAGATACTGCTTTAGAAGAGGATGAGAAAAGGGGGGATTATGTGTTGTAATGAGATGAAATGGCTGAGGCATGGATGTTTATGGAAGAAAAAGACAGTCAGTTAAGTATTGCAAAATCTGAGGTAAATTGGGCACTGTTGTGCTCATCCCTTGAGATTGATTCCAGACACAGAATTTCCATTTGTCAGCATAAGACTTTCTAGTACTAGGTCTTCTCGCCTACAAAATGACATCCATCACAGGTTTGCTGAGTGATGTTCAGGGGGAATTTAAGTTATTAGCCAAGCTGCAAGATTCAATGTTTGGAGCTGAGGGTGCAGAATTTGGTTCTCCTGCTGAGACAGTAAGGAAGGTGTCTAAGGCAGGTGCCACGGAGAAAAATGTGACACTGCGCAAGAGTGGGTACCAGTGTTGGCGAGGCCAGGCTGGAGAAATCAAGTCATTTTTGGCTTGTCATTTTTGACTTTTAGTAGAACTTTGGGGAGCAGAGGCAGAGGGGGAAAGGCATAGACTGAAAGGTTTTTCCAGCTGAAGGACAGGGCATCCACTTTCCAAGCTTTTTTGTGATGAGTTCTTGTACAAAATTTGTCCAACTGGTAGTTCTGGGGTGAGGCAAAAAGATCTATGTCAGGGCTTCCCCATTTGCGTGTCAACATGTTGAAAATCCGTGGTTCCAGTTTCCATTCGTGTGGGTCCATGAGATTGCTACTTAGTCTGCCAGAACATTCAGCTTTCCTGGCAGGAATTGAGCTTGCAGTTGTACTTGGTATCCCAAGGCCGTGTCCCACAATGCCATGACTAGTCTGCAGAGGGGGAAGGAATGTGTACCCCCCTGCTTATGTACCACATAACTGTGGTGTTATCCATCTTTATCAGTAATTGACCTGGATGAAGGTAGTCCTTGAAGGCTGTCAGAGCATTCTGTACAAAAAACAGTCAAAACAACTGACAAACTTTTTAAAAAACAAAAACGAAGCGAAAACAATGAGAGCCGGCCAAATACAATTAGTGTTATTTATTGTAAGTTACACTTTCAGCTAGGACAGTGCCTCACCTTCCTCAGACAAACAGTTAAAACGCTGTTAAAAATACGCTTTTATACAAACCAATTGATGATGTCATTAATTAGCTTTAATTAATGGTTGCTAAAGCAACATGTCAACACAGCCAAATGACATGCGCGATATTACAGCTGATACGTATAACCTTTTGATACAAGACAAGTACTAAATTTAAAATTTTCAGTTTTACAACATAGGGCTGAAAGTATTCAGGGGGTACCCTGGCAATTAATGCTTGAATTAGACGAATTGAAATGGCAAATCAGAACAAGGGCTTATATGTTCCCAGGGATCAATGACAACATTTCGATTAAATGTCTTCTGAAGCTTTTAACAATAGATAGATAATGAATTTTAGCAGGCAATTTTTAAAAGCTTTGTAAGTTTATTATACTGTGGGCTTAAGTATATTTAAAGTAGTGTTTGTTGTGTTATTTACTTTATGGAGTAAATATTTTTAGGTTGAGAATCTAACCAAATATTTTATTACATGGATTTGGTTATTTTAAATGCATACAACTTGAGAATATATTCATATTTTGTTATAATAGTTGCAATTTTTACTGGAGAATGGAATACATATCTTTTGAAGTTATTTTATTTGTTTAGTACTTGTCTTGTATCAAAAGGTATTAGCTTTAATATCGCGCATGTCATTTGGCTGAATTGACATGTTGCTTTAGCAACCATTAATTAAAGCTAATTAATGACATCATTAATTTGTTTGTATAAAAGCATATTTTTAACAGTTTTTTAACTGTTTGCCTGAGGAAGGCGAGGCACTGTCCTAGATGAAAGTGTAACTTACAATAAATAACACTAAGAGCATTCTGTACAGCTAGAATTTCTTTTTGATTGATATGAAGGTGCATTTGATTTGGACTCCATTTGCCTGAATAAACTTCCCTGCCAGATGAGCCCCCCATGCATAGTCTGATGCGTCTGTAGTTAGGGTTTGGGTGGCAGGGGGTGGTGTGAATGGCAGTCCCTTGTTTTGGTGGCAGGCCTCTGCCCACGATAGGAACTCTAGGCGCAGGCAAGGTATGATGGGAATCATTGTTTCCAGGCTGTGACAATGTTGACTCCATAAACCTTTTAAGTACCACTAAAGTTTCCTCATATGCAGTCTTGCATATGGAATTAGAAGAATGCAGGAGGCCATGAACCCAAAGTCTTGCAGTATTTGCCTTGCAGACAGCAGGGTTTTTGCGGCCACCTGTTTGAAGTCAGTCACCAAATGAATTTGTTTTTCTGGCGTTAAGAAAGCCATCTGGGCAGTTGTATTCAAGCTTGCACCCAGGAATGTAATTTTTTGAGAGGGTACCAGTTGTGATTTCTTTTCTTTTATGGTGTACCAAGACAAGTTAGAACTCTTTTTTTACAAACGCCAGATGTTTTAGAATAATGGCCTGGTTATCTGCCTGAATTAGACAATCGTCCATGTATGGATATATTTGAATATTTCTTTGCCTGCAAAATGCAATTACTGGAGCCAGGCACTTTGTGAATACCCTGGGCGCAGTAGACAAGCCAAAGGGCAGTGCAGAAAACTGATAATGCATGCAGCCTGCTTTGAAGCTTAGGTACCTTCTGCAAGATTCCCTGATTGGGGTATGCAGGTAAGCCTCTTTTAAATCTAGAGATGCCAACCAGGCATCCTTGTCTAGCATAGGAAATAACTGGAGAGTCAGCATCTTGAATTTTGGAATGTCCAGAAAGCTGTTAAGAGTAGACAGATCCAGGATTGGACGCCATGATTAGTCTTTTCTGGGAACCAGGAAAAGTCTTGAATAGAAACCTTGTCCCTTTTCCTCTTCTGGTACTAGATGAATAGCCCCCATGTTTAGGAGGGAAAGTACTTGGTTCTGAGCCTCTGCCCACTGATTTGGGGGCAGGTCTGGCCACCCGTTTAGGGTTGGCAGCATGTGGAAATGAAATCTGTATCCCTGGGACACTATATTTAACACCCATTTGTCCTGGGGTATAAGTTGCCAGTTTCTGGAATAAAGAGCCAGTTTCCCCCCCAAAGTGGCGGCTAAGAGGTAAGTGCTTAGTAACTGTAGAGGGAAGTCATTGAGACTTTTTACCATACGGAGGTGCCTTGTTGTTTCCAGATTTGGAAGTGGAAGCACCCCATTGCTTAGTTCTGAAAGTCCCTTGGGACTGAAACCAGGTGCTTTTGGAATGTCTGGGTTTGGCTGGAGTGGCTCTGGAAGGAGCTGGAAAGGACCAGTTCATAGTAGGCAAGTGCCTACTAAATCTAGGAGGTTGTACTTGTAAGAAATCTTTCACAGTTTGCATAGATTTAGCTTCATCTTCCATCATTTTTAGAACTTCATTCAGCCTTATTGCCAAACAGGCGGTCCTGCTGTAAAGGAGCATCCAAAGGTTTTGCTTTAACATGGTCAGGCAGAGATTGCTCCTTAAGCCAAGCATGCCTTCTAAGCACATACCCAGTAACAGCAGCCCTGCAAGAGGCCTCTAAAAAATCAAAACCACTTTGCAAAGTATGTTTGCCAACTTGTTCAGCTGAATGCAATAAATCCTGTAAATATTTATTCTCCAGTCAGAAATCAACATAATTTTCTGTTTAAGCAGTCCCATGATATGCTGTTGATATTTTAGCATATGAACTGACAGTTTAAAGCCCTGATTGCTAAAGTTGCAGAAGTATAAACCTTTTTACCCCATCTATCCAGCGTCCTGGAGTTTCTATCAGAAGGGGTAGGATTTTTAGCAGTAGAAGCCTTAATGCCCTTGGGGCCCTGAGAAATGGTTTCAGGGTCCGCAACAGGATTTTTGAAAAGGAATTTGTGGGACTCAGGAACCCTGTAGTACCTGTCTGGTTTGCTAGGGGCTGGAGGTAAGGAATCAGGGGCCATACTGGAATCCGAAAACACATCAACAATGTCTAGTACAGGAGGTATAGCCAAAGGCCTATGCTGAGGAAGAAGGAAATACCTAAGCCTCATTTTGGATTCAGAGAAATCCTGAATTTCCCAGTGGAAATGCTCCTTTAAGGAATGTAGAGTTTCTTCAAAAGAGAAATCCTCAGGTGGAGAAGCAGAGGGAATGGAATCCACTACATCAGAGTCCTCATAAGTAGGTATGGACAAATCCAGATCATTTGAAGTGTCAGAAGAAACAGAGCCCTGTTCAGAAGATTCATAGTCAAGTTCAATCCTAGTCCTCTTTTTTTTTTGGGGGGGGGGGGGGGTTGAATACCCCTGATTAGAGTAATTAAAATTTTAGCCATTCTGATCATCTGTTTTTTAGGCATAGGGGCCTGAGCGTCAGTTTTCTAGACATAGATCGAGATTTAGGCCTTAGTATTGAAATTGGAGTCAGTTTAATATGCACGTCTATAGGCCTAAACACATCCTCAGAAGCCAGTGCCTGTTCAGCGGCTCCGGACCTATCCAAGGTAGACATATCTGGGGGTTCCATATGTGAAGCATCTCACGGCATACCGGACTCCGAATGGGTCTCAATAGAGGCCTGCAAATCAGAAGTAGCGGGTATCAGGGGCTGTGAAAGCGCCTCACTGAGTACCGGTGAACTGGCGGCTGGCTTAGAAGAGTCGTCAGCAGTTTTGGACCTCAACGGCCTGTCTCTGTCTTTTTCTTTGCGTTTGTTTCGGTATTCCGGTAGATGGATGGCTAACCGACGTCATTTCTGGATAATTAAACCGAGAACCGAAATATTTAGATGCAAAAATGTACCGACGACGGATAGTGCGCTGATTAAATAAACCACAAAACTGACAGCAAGTTACGTCGTGGTCAGGGCCTAGGGCAAGGAACACAGTACAAATGAAAATCCTTATGAGGTATTTGCTTCCCACAAGTAATGCAATTATTAACTTTTACTGATATCCATAAGGAGCAAGAAAAAGTTTCCCCAATGGGGTACTTAGCTTTTAGTTGAAGACTTTGGTTCTGAAACTCAAACGAAAATTTCAGGAGTCGGCCGGCACTTGCGAACTGCTTCGGGCACCGCGCGGCAAGAAATACTGGTGTAATGGCATCGGCTTCATGTTTTTTTTTTTTACTTCTGATGACCTGACGTCATGGAAGACAGGACAGCAATCGACGCAGGACCCAAGACTTTGTTAATCAGGCTGATTGAGGGCAACCTGCCAGCAGATTACCCTGAATGTAATGACTGCAACAGTGAAACACAAAGAATATCAAATAAGGGATCCTCCTCCAACTCGTTTTCAGTCTATTTGCCAGAAATTCCTCCTGTAAACCTACATTAAAAAAAATGTAACCACAAGAAAAATGGAAGGGTCTCCCTTAATCAAAGCAATGTGGGAAGGAGTACAGGTTGTAATCTGTCACAACAGCTCAGTCTCAAATCAATAACTAATGGGTTAATCACAGACATCACTATATTTATGACATTTGTTTACTAGGAAAGTCCAATTGGGTTGCTGCCCATTTTCAGAAAAGGTCAAGGAAAAAAAAGCTTCTAACACTAAGCAATAAAGAAATTACACATACACATGAACATATGTCACTGTAATTTACACTGGCTAAGAAAACAGTATAGTGTAGAAATATAGCTTTGGTGTATACAGTAATTGAATGATAAGAAATTCAGTTTAAACACTGTTTAGGAAAAAAGCATACTATAGGACTATTTTGATATGTACAGTACTTTTATGATGTGCTAGGATAATGTATAAAGTAAGATCTGATGGGGAAAATGAAGTCTTAGAAGAGGGTCAAATAAAAAGAATAAAGTCAAAAGACATCAAGTTCTAAAGGTGGAGAACATGGGAAGAATCAAGAGAAGATTAGGGGGGTAGGAGGGATCAGTAAGCGGAAGAAGGATTAGAGTGCAAAATTAGAATAAGGGGAATAAGTGGAGGAAAGGGTGAGTGACAAAGGGGTACAGCGTAGTTAGCATAAGGGAGGGGAGAGTAGAGGGAAGGGCAAGTGAAAATGAGGATACAGTGCAGTTAGGAGAAGGTGCTTTTTTATCAAATTGCCAAACACTTTTCAGGTAGGTTCCTGAATACAGGAATAGAACTAGAAGCAGATTCCTTATGGGGGTGGAGATGCAAGTCAATCCAATCAAAACTAGATGGGCACCAGCAGTGCCAAAGGATGCAAAAATAAATCCATCACTGCCAAAGGATGCCAAACTACAGCCAGCTTACATTGTTTGTGTTAAGTACAAAAAAAAAAAAAGACAACAGTAGCTATGGCATAGACACTGTTTATGAAAACAATGTAAGGGGGGAGGGCAGCAGAGTCTGAAAATGCCCTGGGCTGACAACTCTTTAGAGGTCAAGTGTATAGGTTCTACATTGCTCATGGCAGGAACAAATGCAATTATTAACAATTCAGAAAGACACTGCTTAATCTATCTAAAGCTTGTGGTCATTAAACCCAGTGAGAGTGAGGCAACCCCCGGCACCTAACATACCTCAGCTCTAGTTGCCTGCCCATAGATATACAGAGCAGTGGAAATGAAGAAAAGAATGGAAATTGAAGCTCAAACAAGAAACAGAGAATTCTCCAATACTCTTTGATCTCTCCAGGAGTAAAACAAGGAGGAGTAGGTGGGTGGGAAGTTGAAGAAAGAAAATGGACAATACAAATGGAACAGTATGGTGAGTACATAACTGTTTTACATGATGTCACCTTCATTCATTCCTTAAAAGTTGGGACAGAGTCCCCAGCCACCTATATCCCGGAAGGACTCTAAGGAAGGATATCCCGGAGCACAGCTGAACTAAAGGCTGCTCTTCCTCTAGAGACCAGATCCAATTTGCAATGAGCAATAAATGTATGAGGATTACGACAAACAGCAGCTACACATACCATCCAAGGAAGTTCTATACAAAAAGGCTGAATAAGCTGCCATAGACCTCATGGAAAGGGATCTTCAAGGCTTTGGTAAAGGCAAACCCACTTTCTCATAAACAAAGGTAATAAGATCAGTCAACCATTTCATCAGTAATTTTAGATACTGGTTTGGCTATTTCTGAACCAGAAAAGGAAAAAGTACAGTTGTGTACACTTACCATAAATGTAGATGTTAGAGTGTATTCACTGTTGCAGTCATCACACTTTGGTTATCTGCCTGCAGGTAAGCCCTCAGTCGGCCCAAATACCAGAGTCTTAGTATTTCTGTCTCAGATGCTGTCGCTTCTTCCACATCAGGGGTATAAAAACAGGCAGCCGATGCCATTACATCAATTTTTCTTGCCCCAAACAGGGAACTAGTATATAGTGTGGAAACCACCACCAGCAAAATTTAAAAACCAATACCGTTAGGAATAGCTATAGAGAGGAGAGATAGAAAGAGAAAAACAGGGGGCTGGAGGGAAGGAAACCAGGACTGCAACAGTGAATAGACTCGAACATCTACGTAAGTGTACACAACTGTACTATGTTCTTCGTGTTTCACAGTTGCAGTCATCACATGTGGGTTGATCCCCAAAGCTGAGGAAGGGTGGAAGCAGTCAAGAAGAGTTAGGGCTGGCTAGTAGACCCTGCAAGATTGCTGTAGCAAATCCTGTCCTGATTTTGGAAAAGATAGGCAAGTGGTAATGCTTGGTGAAGGTGTGTACAGAACTCCAGGTTGCAGCTTCCAGAATGTCCCTGGTAGGGACTCCCCTGAGAAATGCTGTAGAGGTAGAATTAGCCCTAGTGAAATGTGTTCAGACACCTTGAGGGTTGGTTTTCCATGGTGCTTGTAGCAGAAATGGATGCAGTGTGCTATCCATTTGGAAATGGTTTGTTCAGAAATAGCCTTCCCCTCTGCCCCTGTTGCAAAGCTGACTAGCAGCTGGTCAGATTTTCTGAAAGGCTTAGTCCTATCAAGGTAGAACCTGAGCTGTCTGTGCACGTCCAAAGAGTGCAGGATCCTTTCCCCTTTATTCTGAGGGTTTAGGGAAGAAGGTTGGCAAAAGGATGGACTGGTTTAAGGCCACACTGGACACCAACTTAGGCATAAAGGACGGGTTAGTCCTGAGGGAAACCCTGTCAGCATGGAAGATAATAAAGGGTTCCACAGCCATCAGTGCCTGTAGCTTAGACACTCTTCTAGCTGAAATGATGGCTAGAAGCAAGGCTGTTTTCCAAGAGAGGATTTTAACTCTGCTGAAGCAGTAGGTTCAAAATGGGGAAGTGTGAGCTTTTCCAGTACAAAGTTAAGGTCCCAAGCAGGGGAGGGTGCTCTCCTTAGGGGGGCTTAAGTTATTAGTCCCTCTGAGGAACTGTTTGATGAGAGGGTGAGAAAATAGAGGTGGCTCAGTGTTCTAATGAGATGAAATGGCAGAGGCATGAATCTTAATGGAAGAGAAGGATAGGCCTCTGTGGGGTAGCTCTGCTAGGTAATCCAGGATTAGAGGTAAGGAGGGGACAGCTGTGTCCTTTCCTTTAGACTGAATCCAAGAACAATATCTTTTCCACTTTTCCGCATAGGATTTCCTAGTACTAGGTCTTCCGGCTTTAAGAATGACATCCAGCACCTGTTTATTTAGGGTTGCTGGTGGAGTATTCAAGGAATAAACCAGGCTGCATGATTTAGGGTTTGCAATTGTGGATGCAAAATCTGTCCCTCCTGCTATGACAGCAGGGTAGGGGTCTGGTGTAGGTGTCAGGCTGGCAACGTTATCAGGCTGCACAGGAGTGAGTACCAGTGCTGGCGTGGCCAGTCTGCAGCAATCAGAATTGTCCTTGGCCTGTCTTTTTTTTATCTTGAGTAGTACTCGAGAGAAGGGGCAGTGGGGGAAGGCGTAGATTGAGAAGTTTTCCCATTGAAAGGATAGGGCATACACTTTCCAGGCCCTGCTGTGAGGGTTCCTGCTGAAGAATTTGCTTAACTTGTGGTTGTGGGGGGATACAAAGAGATACACCTCTGGGGTCCCCAACCTCTGGATCAGGAGGTTGAAAGTGCTGGAATCCAATTTCCACTCGTGTGGGTCTAGGAGATTTCCGCTTAAGTTGTCTGCCAGTAAATTTTGTTGTCCTGGCAGGAATTGAGCTTGTAGATGGACTTGGTTGTCCAACGCTGTGCTCCACAGTCATGACTACACTGCAGAATGGGTAAGACTGGGCTCCCCCTGCTCGTTTATGTACCACATAACTGAGTTCTGTTTTTATCGGCAGTTGCCCTGGAAGGATTAGGTATCTGAAAGCTGTCAGAGCATTCTGTACAGCTAGCTTTTCCGAGAATTTGGCTTGGGCTCCAGTGGCCCTGAATGCATTTGCCAACCATGTGGGCCCCCCATGCATAGTCTGATGAGCCTGTGGTCAGGATTTGGGTGGTGTGGGGTAGAGTAAAATGCAGTCCCTTGTTGTGGTTGCATGCTTCTACCCACCAAAGGAACTCTACTCTCAGCCAAGGTATGATAGGAATGACTGCTTCAGGGCCTGAGAATGTTGGCACCAAAGACTTTTTAAGTACCATTGAAGTTTCCTCATATGCATTCTTGCATATGGAATTAGCAGAACACATGAGGTCATGAACCCTAGGGCTTGCAGTATTTTTCTTGCAGTTAGCTGGGTTCTGGTGGCCATTTTCTTGAAATAGTCTGTCAGATAGACTTGTTTTTCTGAAGTGAGAAATGCCATCTGGGAAGTTGTGTTCAAGCTTGCTCCCAGAAAGACAATCTTTTGACTGGGCACCAGTTGTGATTCCTTTAGTTGATGGTGTTTCCCAAAGAAGTGAGAAGGCGTTTTACAAATGCAAGGTGCTGAAGCAGCAATTCCTGGATGTCTGCCTGAATCAGGCAGTTGTCCAAGTACGGGTAAATTTGAATATTTCTCTGCCGGCAGTATGCAATGGCTGGAGCCATGCATTTTGTGAATACCCTGGGTGCAGTAGATAAGCCAAAGGGAAGTGCAGAGAAAGTACAGATGTGTACACTTACCATAAAATGCAGATGTTAGAGTGTATTCACTGTTGCAGTCATTACATTTGGGCAATCTGCTGGCAGGTTGCCCTCAGCCTGAATTCCAAAGTCTTGGGTCCTGCATCAGTTGCCATCTTCTCTTCCATGACGTCAGGGGGTATAAAACATGCAGCCGATGCCATTTTCGTTTTTCTTGCCCCCGATGTCAGGAGCCCCCCAAAAGGTAGCAATATTATAAATATTTATATATATACATGCATCAAAATAAAGTTTACCTTCATCTACAAGCAAATACACCACATAGGTTGTAGAAGATAGAGAAGGAGAGAAAAACTGTAGAATGACAGGGGGGTGGCGGGAGGGTAACATGGACTGCAACAGTGAATACACTCGAACATCTACATTTATGGCAAGTGTACACAACTGCACTATGTTCTTAGTGTTTCACTGTTAAAGTCATTACATTTGGATAGAATCCCAAAGCTATGGTTGGGAGGCTGGAGCTAAACAGCATTAGGTGAGGCGATAAGGCCCTGCAGCACTGCAGTGGCAAAGACTGCCCTGGACTTAGAGTAGAGAGGCAAATGGTAATGCTTTGTAAAGGTGTGAACAGAACTCCAAGTAAAGTACAGTTTTGTACCTACCATAAATGTAGATGTTCGAGTGTACACCCTGCTGCAGTCATCACACTTGGGTTATCCTGTCGTCAGGCGGTCCCCGCAGTCGGCCTGAATTCCAAAGTCTTCGTCCGGCGTCGGTTGCTGTCGCTTCTTCCCTGACATCAGTGCGCCAGGGGTATATATGATTCATCAGACGCCATTTTCTTCAGTTTTTCTTGCCTCAGATGTCAGGTGCCCCCAAAAGGGTGGTCAGTAATTAGTACCAATCTAAAAAGTTTAGCACAATCACAACATCCCTCCAGCTGTAAACAAATACATCACAAAGGTATTGAAAGGTTTTAGTTAGGTCAGAGGGGATGGAGGAAGGGTAACCTGGACTGCAGCAGGGTGTACACTCGAACATCTACATTTATGGTAGGTACAAAAAGTACAGTTTTGTACCTACCATAAATGTAGATGTCCGATAGGTATGCATCTGCAGTCATCACATATGGGTTGTCCTGCCTCAGGCAGCCCTTCGGTCGTCCAGATTCCAAAGTCTGGGTCTGGCCTCGGCTGATGTCACACTTTCCCCGACGTCAGAGCATCTGGGGTATAAAAGCATCAGCCGACGCCATTTTCCTCAGTTTTTCTTGCCCCAGATGCCAGGTGCCCTCTAAGGAAGGCTAAAATTTGGAGATATGCATTGTAAAAACAAATCCAAACATGCACAGTACTATAAAAACAAATACACCATAATAGATCCCCCCAGCTAGCTATAAGAGGGGTAAGTACCCAAGAAGTATACCACAGAGGGGAAGGAGGGTAAACCTGACTGCAGATGCATACCTATCGGACATCTACATTTATGGTAGGTACAAAACTGTACTATGTCCTTCAAGGATGCATCTGCAGTCATCACATATGGGTAGAATACAATAGCCAATCTGGGGGGTGGAGGTACTAAGTAAAGAATGGTGTAGCTAAGATACCCTGCAGGACTGTCGCAGCAAAGCCTGATTGCTCTGGATCTGGAGTATAAAGGTAAATTGTAATGCGTGGCAAATGTATGCACGGAGCTCCATGTAGCAGCTTCTAAAATGTCCTTGGTAGCCACCCCTCTTAGGAAGGCTGTGGTGGTGGCTGTGGCTCTCGTGGAATGAGGTCTAATGTTAGCTGGCACAGTTTTTCCATGAAAGGAGTAACAAAAACGAATGCAATTTCCTATCCATTTTGAAATTGTCTGTTTGGAAATTGCTTTTCCTTGTGCCCCAGCAGCATATACTACAAACAGCTGGTCAGTCTTTCTGTAACTTTTAGTTCTGTCCAAGTAGTAGCGCAACTGTCTGTGTATGTCCAGGGTGTGCAGAAGTTTCTCCCCTTTATTTTGTGGTTGTGGGAAGAAAGTAGGCAAGTGAATAGCTTGGTTCAAAGATACCCTGGATACCACCTTTGGCATAAATGTAGGATTGGTTCTCAATGAAACTCTGTCCTGATGAAAGATAAGAAATGGCTGTACTGCCAGAGCTTGTAACTCAGATACTCTTCTTGCTGAGGTTATGGCCAGAAGGAAGGCAGTTTTCCAAGACAGAAACTGTAGATCTGCAGATGCTGCTGGTTCAAAGGGAGGAAGTGTTAGTTTTTCCAACACGAAGTTAAGGTCCCAAGAAGGTAGAGGTGGTTTCCTTGGAGGATTGATGTTTTTGATTCCTCTTAGAAACTGTCTCAGGAGAGGATGAGAGAAGACAGGTGGATTAACATTGTATTCTGCTGAAATTGCTGAGGCATGTATCTTAATGGAAGAGTAAGACAGGCCGTTGTGGAACAATTCTGCCAAATATTCCAGTATATGTGCCATGTTCATCACTGTCGCATCTAGGCCCTTTGTTGTGTTCCAAGTGTGAAATCTTTTCCATTTTGCTGAATATGCCTTCCTTGTGGAAGGCCGGCGAGCTTCCATAATAATATCCTTCACTCTCTGGGATAGCTTATCCTGAGGAGGAGTCATGGTATTTTCCAGGCAGTTAGCTGCAAGGTTTTCAGGTTGGAATGCAGAGTCTTGAAATTGTGCTGTGTCAGTAGAAGTGGCCATAGGGGGAGAGGCCACGGTTTCGTCTGTGACATGCTCTTTAACAGTGGGTACCAGTGCTGTCTTGGCCAGTTTGGAGCTATCAGAATTACTCTGGGCTGCTCTGTCCTGATCTTCAGTAAGACCTCGGTCATTAATGGGAGGGGTGGAAAAGCATACACTGTTAGAGCTTTCCAGCTGACAGAGAGAGAGCGTCCACTTTCCATGCTTGTGGGTGGTATGTCCTTGAGCAGAATTTCTTCAGTTGATGATTGTGGGGGGAAGCGAACACATCTATTTCCGGCCTTCCCCATGATTGTGTTATGAGTAAGATGATGTCTGGGTGCAGCATCCATTCGTGTGCATCCATGGTATTTCTGCTTAAGCTGTCTGCCAGTATATTGTCTTTCCCTGGCACGAACTGGGACTGCAGCTGTATATTGAGTTTCAGGGAAAGTTCCCATAGGTTCATTGCCAGTCTGCAAAGAGGGTAGGAATGGGTGCCTCCTTGCTTGTTTACGTACCACATAACTGTGGTGTTGTCTGTCCTTATGAGTAGGTGGCCTTGATGAAGAAAAAGTTTGAAGGCCTCTATTGCGTGTATCACTGCCAGCATTTCCTTTTGGTTTATGTGCATGCAGCTCTTTGTGACCATAGCCCTTGGATACATCTGCCCTCCATGTGTGCTCCCCAACCTTGGTCTGAAGCGTCCGTAGTGACGGTTTGGTTGGCTTTTGGCTTGCTGAAGGGCAACCCACTGTTCGACTGGCAGGCTTGAGCCCACCACAGAAATTCTTTTTGAAGGCATGGAATGAGTTGTATCAAAGTTTCTAAGCTGTGACTGTGCTGAGTCCATAAACTCCTTAGGTACCATTGTAATTTTCTCATATGCAGCCTTGCTTGTGGAATCAGAAGAATGCAAGATGCCATGTAACCCAGGGCCTGCAGGATTTTCCTTGCAGTCAGCTGAGTTTGTCTGGTCAGATTCTTGAAGTAATCCGGTAGTTTTTGTTTTTCTTCTGTGAGAAAGGCCATTTGGGTGGTTGTGTCGAGATCCACACCCAGAAAAGTTATTCTTTGGGATGGAACGAGTCTTGATTTGTGGATGTTGACTGTATATCCCAAGGCCTGCAGTTGGTGGATGGCATAATCCAAGTCCTTTAACAAAGTTTGCTTGCTGTCCGCTTGTATAAGGCAGTCGTCCAGATATGGGTAAATTTGAATCCCCTGAAGTCTGCAGTGTGCAATTACTGATGCCAGGCATTTCGTGAATACTCTGGGCGCAGCAGATAAGCCAAAGGGCAATGCTGAGAATTGATAATGCTCTGACCCTGCAAGAAATCTGAGGAGTCTTCTGCAACTTTGTCTGATAGGGACATGCAGGTATGCCTCCTTGAGGTCTAGAGTCACCAGCCAAGACCCCTTGCCCAGCATGGGAAGGAGTTGCTGTAGAGTCAGCATTTTGAATTTTGGCACAATGAGGTAAGTATTCAGTGCAGACAAGTCGAGAATAGGCCTCCATTGATTTTCTTTTCTTGGAACAAGGAATAATCTGGAGTAAAATCCTTGGCCTTGTTCTGAAAGAGGTACCTTTTCTATAGCTTTCATTTGTATTAAGTTGGAAATTTGTTTCAAAGCCTCTGCCCTCTGATTTGGTGGCAGGTCTGGCATGACTTTTCTTTTTGGTAATGTGTGGAAATGGAACCTGTATCCTTTGTCTATTTGCAGTGTCCATGTGTCCCTTGTAATGCTGTGCCAATTTCTTGAAAATAAAGAAAGCTTTCCGCCCAAAGGTGCTTCTAATTGAGCCCTGGTCGGCGGAGTCAAAACAAAGTCATTGAGTCTGTCCTGGTGTAGCAGTTGTAGTTCCTGCACTACCTCTCTGGTTGGGAGGCTGCCATTGACGGCCTCTGTAGGAGCCTCTAGCTTGCCCTCTACCTCTGGCACGCCTATTCCTGCCTCTCTGACATCTGTCTGAGTCCGGAAAGGACCAATTCTTAGTAGGCCAATTTCTGCTGAATCTCGGTGGTTGGACTTGCAGAAAGCCTTTGACTGTTTGCACAGATTTTGCCTTTTCTTCAAATTTCTTTAAGACCTCTTGAGCCGTGGAACCAAATAATCTTTGCTTTTCCATAGGAGCATCCAAAAGCTTAGCTTTAACATGGTCTGGCAGAGATTGTTCCTTCAGCCAGGCATGCCTACGTATGACTGCACCTGTCATAGCTGACCTACATGAAGCTTCCAATGCATCATAACCACACTGCAAGAAATGGTTACTAACCTGCTGGGAGTTATGTACCAGATCCTGAAGGGATTTGCGATCAAGGGGTTCAGAAGACAGTTTCTTATGCAATTCATCTAACAAATACTCTTGGTACTGTATCATATGAAATTGACAAATTAATGCCCTCATGGAAAGAGTTGCAGAAGTATACACTTTCTTACCCCATCTCTCTAAGGCTCTGGACTCCCTTTCAGAGGGTAGAGGATTTCAAGCAGTGGCAGCTGCAACCCCTTTGGGCCCTGGGAAATAGTTTCTGGATCAGCAGAGTGGGCCTTTGTACAGGTGTAGATGTGAGTCTGGGACCCTGTAGTACCTATCAGGTTTGGCAGGAGCCGGAGGGAAAGAGTCAGGGGCTGTACTAGCATCAGAGTACACATCATCAATGACATTCAAAACAGGAGGTATAGCTAAAGGCCTATGCTGAGGTAAATGTAAAAAGGTCCTTAATCTCTTTCTAGAATCAGGAGAATTCCTGACCCTGCCATTGAAAATGTTCTCTCAGAGTGTAATGTCTCTCCAAAGGAAAACTCTTCAGGAGGGGAGGCCGCGGGAATAGATTCTTCAGCATCAGAATCCTCGTGGCCGAATAAGCCTCCTCCTGGTGGTCAGAGTAGAGCCATCAGTGGACTCATCTGAGGAGTGGGGGTCAGAGGGCTCAACCCTGGGCCTTTTGTCTGGAGGTAGTTGAGAGCCCCTGTCCGGATGAGGTTGAGAACCTCTAATTAAGGAGATAAGATCCTCTGCTAAGCTAAGAATCTGTGAGCCAGTAGAGGGTCTCTGAGAGGTAACCTTGGGAGGCAAAGCTTTAGAAAGTTTAGCAGCTTTAGCCCTAGAGAAAGCCTTAATGGACATGGATGCAGGAGGTCTGGCCGCACCACGTGCAGGAGTAGACTTGTCTAAAGGAATGGTGTCGGAAGGTTCCTGGACACCAGTTTCAGTAGGTAATTCAATAACCGACTCGGCCGGGGCCTCCGGGGCTGAGGTAGTCGGTTGTGTGGTTTCTGTAATCGGAAGTACCAAGGACTCAGTTTCAGCCGAGACAGACACACTCGCGGTAGGCCTGACCGTGGTTTCAGCCGAAACCGCGGCCCACGTGTGTCGGTCCTTGTCCTTCCGTTTCTTAACTAAATGCGAAGTCGGAGTCTCTGACGGCATCTTGTAAGCAAAAAGTACAGTTTTGTACCTACCATAAATGTAGATGTCCGAACTGGATAGCATCTGCAGTCATAACAAGTGGGTTGTCCTGTCGTCAGGCAGCCCTGCAGTCGGCCGGATTCCAAAGTCCGGGTCCGGCTTCGGCTGATGTCGCACTCCACCCGACGTCATCTCTGTTGGTCTTCGGGTATAAAAGCATCAGCCGACGCCATTTTCCTCAGTGTTTCTTGCCCCAGATGCCAGTAGCCCTCTTGCAGGCTAAAAATTTGGATAGATGCCAATGTTTCCAAATAGATAGAGGTAAACACAACAATAAGCATATATGTACATATATACAAACAAATACACCATAAAAGACTCCCCAACAGCTAGCTATTAGGAGGGTAAACACCCTAGGAGTACCACAGAGGGAAGGAGGGAGGGTAATCCTGACTGCAGATGCTATCCAGTTCGGACATCTACATTTATGGTAGGTACAAAACTGTACTATGTCCTTCATGGATGCATCTGCAGTCATAACAAGTGGGTAGAATACCATAGCCAACTAGCGTAGGAGGATAAAAGTAGATTATGGTGTGTTTAGGATCCCTTGCAGTACAGCAGTGGCAAACCCTGCTCGGGATCTGGAATATAGAGGCAAATTATAATGCTTGGCAAATGTATGCACGGAGGTCCAAGAAGCCGCCTCAATAATGTCTTTGGTTGCCACTCCTCGTAAGAAGGCTGTGGTAGTGGCTGTTGCCCTTGTAGAATGAGGTCTTATGTTCTGTGGAATTGGTTTTCCATGGAAGGAGTAACAGTATCGTATGCAATTTCCTATCCATTTGGAGATTGTCTGTTTGGAAATAGCTTTTCCTTCCCTTCCTGTTGCATAGGCTACAAAAGTTGGTCAGTCTTTCTGCTATTTTTGTTCTGTCCAAGTAGTAGCGTAGCTGTCTATGTACATCCAAGGTATGCAGTATTCTTTCCCTCTGTTTTGTGGGTTGGGAAAGAAGGTAGGTAGGTGGATTGCCTGGTTTAAAGACACTCTGGATACCACCTTGGGCATAAATGTAGGATTAGTCCTCATGGACACTCTATCTTGGTGGAAGATTAGGAAGGGTTGCACTGCCATTAAGGCCTGTAGTTCTGAAACCCTCCTTGCTGAAGTAATTGCCAGTAGGAAAGCAGTTTTCCATGACAGGTGTTGTAGGTCTGCTGTTGCTGCTGGTTCAAAGGGTGATAGTGTCAACTTTTCTAGCACAAAGTTTAAATCCCAAGCTGGTAATGGTGGTTTCCTTGGAGGTTTTACATTCTTGATTCCTCTGAGGAACTGCCTGAGCAAAGGGTGCGAAAAACAGGTGGATCAAAGCTGTATTCTGCTGAAATAGCTGATGCATGTATCTTGATGGAGGAGTAGGACAGGCCTGAATGAAGAAGTTCGCCAGATACTCCAGAATGTTAGGCATATCTATGTTTGACACATCTTTTCCTCTTTCCGCACTCCAAATGACAAACCTTTTCCATTTTCCAGCATAGTTCCTTCTTGTTGAAGGTCTGCGTGCTTCAAGAATAATGTCTTTAACTCTTTGGGAAAGTTCTGGATTAGCTGCTGCTATGTGATGTTCCATGCAGTCAGTTGCAGCGTTTTAGGTTTGGATGTATGATGCTGTAGTTGTTCTGAGTTAACATCAAAGGCATCAGGGTATTGGCCACATATTGTTCGAGACATGCTCTTCAGTAGTGGGTACCAGTGTTGTCTTGGCCAGTTTGGAGCTATCAGGATTATCCTTGGACGTTCTTCCTTGATTTTTAGTAGTACCTTGTGTATCAAAGGAAGAGGTGGGAATGCATATGCTGTTAGGCCTTTCCAGTTGAAGGAGAGTGAGTCCACTTTCCATGCTAGTGGGTGGAATGTCCTTGTGCAGAATTTTTGAGCTGGTGATTGAGAGGTGATGCGAATAGGTCTATCTGTGGCATTCCCCATTTCTTCGAGATGGTCTTGAAGATGTCCGGTGCAGCTTCCATTCGTGGGCATCCAGTGGTTCTGCTTAATATGTCTGCTAGAGTATTGTCTTTCCCGTACAAATATTGCCTGTAACTGAATGTTGTAGCTGAGTGCCAGGGTCCACAGCTCCAAGGTCATTCTGCATAGGGGGTATGAATGAGTGCCTCCCTGTTTGTTGATGTACCACATGACTGTGGTGTTGTCTGTCCTTATCATCAACTGGCCCTCTTTGAGAAAAGGTTTGAACTTTTGGATTGCCAGTTTTACTGCCAGCATTTCTTTTAGATTGATGTGCAGGTGAAGTTGATCCTGTGTCCACAATCCTTGCACGCATTTGTCCAGCATGTGGGCCCCCATCCTAGGTCTGAAGCGTCTGTTGTGATGGTCTGGCTTGGTTGACATCTGCGAAAGGGTAGGCCTGGGTTTGACTGGCATGCCTGAGCCCACCATAGGAACTCCTGTTTTAAGCATGGAATTAGTGGGATTTCTGTTTCTAGACTGTGTCTGTGTTGGGACCATAAATTCTTTAGGTACCACTGTAGTTTCCTCATATGTAGTCTGGCAAATGGGACCAAGATTATGCATGATGCCATGAAGCCCAAGGCCTGCAGAACTTTTCTTGCTGTTAACTTGTTCAGTTTTGTTAGTGCCAAGAAGTAAAGAGGAAGTTCTTTTGTTTTTCTGTAGTCAGGAATGCCATTTGTTGTACTGTGTCCAATTCCGCCCAAGAATGTCCTTGTTTGGGATGGTATCAGCCTTGACTTTTGTAAATTGACTGTGTATCCCAGTCCTTGTAGCAAGTAAATGACCCTTTGTAAATCTGTTGTCAGCTTGCTTTTGTTGTCCCCTTGTAGCAGGCAGTCGTCCAGGTATGGGTAAATTTGAATTCCCTGTAGTCTGCAATGGGCGATTACTGATGCCAGGCATTTTGTGAATACTCTGGGCAGTAGATAAGCCAAAGGGCAATGCTGAGAATTGATAGTGCTCTGATCCTGCAAGAAATCTGAGGTATCTTCTGCAGATTGGTCGAATGGGGACGTGCAGGTATGCCTCCTTGAGATCTAGAGTTACCAGCCAAGACTCCTTGCCCAGCATGGGAAGAAGTTGCTGTAGGGTCAGCATTTTGAATTCTGGGACAATGATGTATGTATTTAAGGTGGACAGGTCGAGAATTGGTCTCCAACTTTTTCCTTTCTTGGAACTAGGAATAGTCTGGAGTAGAACCCTTTCCTTGTTCTGCTGTTGGCACTCTTTCCACAGCTCTTATGTTTGCTAACTCCATTATCTGGCGTAGAGCCTCTGTTTTTGATTTGGAGGTAGATTTGGCATTCCTCTTTGACTGGTAAAGTGTGGAAGTGAAACCGTAACCTTGATCTATGGTTTGTAAAATCCACTTGTCTTTTGTTATGTAGTGCCAGTTCTTTGAAAATAAGGTTAACTTTCCGCCTAGAGGAGCTGCTATTTGTTCCCTGGTAGGCGGATTTAGGATTAAGTCACTGTGGTTGTGCTGATGTAGTGGCAGTGGCTGTGTCTGTGCCTCTGTTGTTACCTTGCCACTGTCGCCCTCTGTAGGCACCTCCTCTGGATTGGTTTCTGCCTCTGGAACGCCTATTCCTGCCCCTTTGAAATTTTGTGGAGTCAGGAAAGGACCAATTTTGGCAGGCCAGTTCCTGCTAAACCTTGGGGTTGAACCTGCAAGAAATCTTTAACAGTTTGAACAGATTTTGCCTTTTCTTCCATTTTCTTCATAACCTGCTGGGCAGGTGTACCAAACAAACTTGTCTTGTCCATAGGAGCATCTAGCAACTTAGCTTTAACATGATCCGTAAAGCTTGTTCCTTTAGCCATGCATGCCTTCTTATCACTGTGCCTGTCATGGCTGATCTAAATGAAGCCTCCAGTGCATCATAGCCACATTTTAAGGAATGGTTGCTAACCTGTTGTATGTTATTTACCATCTCTAATACATATTTCTTGTCAAGAGATTCATCAGTGGTTAGTTTTTTAGTTAACTGATCAAGCATAAACTCTTGGTATTGTATCATGTGAAACTGACAGTTTAAAGCTCTAGCTGAGAGAGTAGCTGAAGTGTAGACCTTTTACCCCATCTGTCTAGTGACCTTGCTTCCCTTTCAGAAGGAATAGGGTTTTAGCTGTGGTCGCTGCTACTGCCTTGGGACCCTGGGATATAGTTTCTGGGTCTGCAAGTGGGGCCTTGTAAAGGTGGTGATGAGTATCTGGCACCCTGTAAAATCTGTCTGGTTTGGCAGGTAAAGAATCTGGAGCGGAGCAAACATCATTGAAAGCATCATCCACCACAGAGAGAACAGGAGGTATAGCTAAGGGCCTGTGCTGTGGGAGGTGCAGAAAGGTCCTAAGTCTTTTCTGGAGTCTGAAAAATCCTGTTGCTGCCATTGGAACTGTTCTCGCATGGCATGCAAGGTTTCCCCAAAGGAGAATTCTTCTGGTGGGGAAGCAGCTGGAATGGATTCTTCAGCATCAGAATCTTCAAAATTGGAGAAGGGAGCCTCAGGCTGGTCAGTTATGTCTGATTCATCAGCAGAATCATCAGAAGACACTGGCTCAGGGGCTCTGCCCTAGGTCTCTTCTCTGGGGGCTGAGAGGCCCTGTCTGGGTGAGATTGAGATCCTCTAATTAAAGAAATTAAATCTTCTGCCAAAGAAAGCATTTGAGAACTAGAAGAGGGCCTGGATGTGGGGGTTTAACAGGCACTGTTTTAGTAGTCTTGGCTGCTTTAGCCCTGGCGAAGGCCTTAATGGACATGGCAGCTGGAGGCCTAGCAGCACCACGTGCTGGGGTAGAGACATCCAAGGGGATGGTGTCTGATAAGTCAACCACCGTAGTGGGTAAAATTTCTGAGGTCGATTCAAGAGTTGTAGCAGGGCCTCAGTTGTAAGAATAGGTTCAGCTGTACTTTGAGCAGTTTTCTCGGTTTCGCCGAAACCGAGACACTCATGTTTGCTTTACCGTGGTTTCAGCCGAAACCGCGGACCGCGAGTGTCGGTCTTTATCTTTGCGTTTTTTGGGGGTAGTCGGAGGATCCGACGGCATAATGTACGCAAAATCAGAACCGAAAAACTGTTCTGCAAACTCCGACCGACGCCTAAGCGTTCGTCGGTTGAAAGAGGCACAGGCCGAACAGGCTGCTACGTCGTGGGCTGGGCCTAAACAAGGCAGACAGTAAGAGTGGAAATCTTTATGAGGTATTTGTTTCCCACAGGTTAAATTAGAAGTTATGTACTCACCATAACGTTCCATCTGAGTAGGTGTATTCATTTGTCTGCAACCTGTGGGTTATGGATCCGATATCGGATCCGAACCGGCATGGTTTTCCAGCTATGGATCCAAGCTCTCAGCTCCTCCCCTCACCCATAATGCCCTGCTCTACCCTCATGACCTCAGATCGAGTTTGCCAAAGCAACAATACCCTAAAAAGGGTAACAAGGAATATGCAGGAAACTGAAAGGCCAGGGGGATAGGAGGCGGGATGGTTGCAGACAATGAATACACCTACTCAGATGGAACGTTATGGTGAGTACATAACTTCTAAATCTGAAGTAGGATATTCATTTGTCTGCAACCTGTGGGACAGAGTCCCCAGCTACCTGAATCTTGGGCGCCATCATGGAAGGATATTCGAGCACCGCAGAGCCAAAGGATGCTCTACCCCTAGATGCAAGATCCAACTTATAGTGGGAAATAAATGTATGAGATGAAGCCCACGTGGCTGCTGCACAAATATCATCTAGAGGAATCCTAGCCTTGAAGGCTGCCGAGGTAGATACTGACCGGGTTGAATGGGCATGAACACCCCCCGGTGCGGGCCTTCCTGACGCTTGATAAGCCAATAAAATGCACTGTGAAATCCAGCGGGACAGAGAAACTTTAGAAATTGGCTTGCCCAAATTGAATTTTGCAAAGGAAATAAACAGCTGGTCGGATTGCCTATGACCAGCTGTCCTGTTGAGATAAAATCTAAGTTGCCTGTGAACATCTAGTGAGTGAAGCTTATATTCACCTTTGTTTTCATACCTAGGGAAGAAAACAGGGAGGTTAATGGATTGATTGATGTTTGCTTCAGAAGCGATTTTAGGAAGGAAGGACGGGTTGGTCCTGAGGGAGACACGGTCCGGATGAAATACCAAGTAAGGAGGTTTAGCTGATAAAGCTTGAAGTTCAGAAACTCTCTTGGCTGATGTAATGGCTACCAAAAAGGCTGTCTTGTAGGACAAGAATTTGAGATCCACCGTAGCGCTGGCTCGAAGGGGAGCGGTCAAGGCCTGTAGGACCAAAGAAAGGTCCCAAGGAGGAACTGCTTGTTTTATAGGGGCCTGAGAAGGAAAGTACCTTTAAGAAATGTTTTACACAATTTGGCTGACATAAGAGGATTAGAATCTTGACCAATGTGATAGTGAGAAATTGCCGCCAGTTGAACTTTGACTGTGGAACTGCTGGCACCATCATTAAAGAGAGAGGTTAGAAAATCAAGCACTACAGGAGAGGAACCGTGAAGGATTTAGGCCTTGCCGCCCGCCCACACAGAGAAACGTTTCCATTTGCTTCGTAAACCTTTCTAGTGGATGGTTTATGAGCCGCCACTAAAATAGCCTTTACCGTGAAGAAATACCGAGTCCTTATCATGTGGAACTGGAGCAGCCAAGCGGTCAGCTTCAGGTTGTCCAGGTTCGGAGGAGGAATGCAGGATGGATGGGATATCAGATCCGAATGGGATCTAGAATCCAAGGAGGATTCACCGAGTGAGACCTTAGGAAGGGGAACCAGATCTGTCGAGGCCAGAATGGAGCAATGAGAATCATTCTGCAACCCACCCGAGAGGCTATCTGAAGAACTTGAAGCATCAGAGGCAAGGGTGGATAGGCATACAGAAGACCGGGTGGCCAAGCATGCACCAGAGCGTCTCTTGGGGTACCTCCGGAGGAGGTATTAGAGCGAAAAACTGTCGCACTTGGTGTTTGAGGGAGAAGCAAAAGATCGCATGAAGGGGTTCCCCACCGTGCGAATATGCCCGCTACTTGACAATTGAGAGACCACTGTAAGGGGTCAGAATGGTGCGACTGAGCTTGTCCGCTAGGATGTTGGACCGACCGAATGTGCGTTGCTATGAGAAAGCGATTGGTGGAGATTGCCCATTCCCAAACTCTCATGGCCTCTCGACAAAGAGGGTAAGACCTTGTTCCCCTTGCTTGTTGATGTACCAGACAACAGACATATTGTCCGATTGAATCGCAATTGTTCCCAAGGGAAGAAAGTCCTGAAGTGCTAGCAACGCTAAGAGCACTGCTCTCATCTCTAGAACATTGATATGCAGTAAGGTCTCTGAATCGCTCCACGTGCCTTGGACTGTCCGCCTCAAAGTGCCCCCACCCGAGGCGGGAGGCGTCCGTGGTCACCGTGGCGAGAGGGGAGAAGCACAAAATGGGCGACCCTCGTGGAGATACGGGGAGTGGAGCCACCACAAGAGGGACCGCTTGCAAGCCTTGCTGATCGCTATGGGATGATGCATGGGGAGAGCAAGGAATGACCACTGTACTAAGAGCGTCCACTGTAGAATGCATATTGAGCCTGGCAAGAGGAAGAAGTGCTATAGCCGAAGCCATGGACCCTAGAGCCCTCAGGACCAACTCCGCTGGAACAGAACTTGAATGGAGAATGGCCCGCACCTGGAGCTGCAGATTTAGAACTCTGTCCGCAGTGAGGAAGGCTCAGAACTCCTTGTGTCTAGTCTGGCCCCTATGAAATCTAAGAGCTGTGTGGCCAGGTTGGACTTTTGTATTTATTGTGATGCCCAGAAATGGAGCAAGATGGAGAAAGGAGTCTCAAGGCCAAGAGAAGTAGATGCCTTGTTGGGCGGTAAGGAGCCAGTCGTCCAGGTAGGGAAAGACCTGCACCCCTGAAGCCTCAGGTGGGCCGCTACCACTGCTAGTACTTTGGTAAACACCCTGGGGCTGTGGTGAGACCAAAGGGAAGGACCCGAACTGGTAGTGACTGGCTCCCAGCCGAAGCGGAGAAACCTCCTGAGCCTGTCCATCAGGATGTGGTAGTACGCTCCTTGAGATCTATCGAGCACATCCAGTGATTTTCTCCCAGAAGGGGAGAATAGATTGCAGAGTGACCATTCGAATTTTTCTTTGGGGACTGCCAGATTCAAGAGAGAGAGGTCTAGGATTGGTCTTAGTTCCCCGTCTTTTTGGCACTAAAAGAATCTGGAGTAGAACCCTGATCCGATCTGGTCTGGGGAACGGGCTGGATGGCTCTTTCTTTAGCAGATGGCCAATTTCTGCCAAAGCGGCCTCCGCTGACCGGTGGGACGCCTGGGAGGGACTTCAACTTTGGAAGGTGAAGGAAAGGAATGCGATATCCCTGGATATGATTTGGAGAACCCAGCGGTCCGATGTTATGGACTCCCATGCCGCTAGGTGCCCCGAACGCCCCGACTGCCTCCAGAGTAGAGCAGTCGGGCAACCCTCAGGGTTGCTGCGGGCCGCTCAGAGAAAGGTTCCCTGGACCAAGTTTCTGGGAGCCCCTCTGCCTCTAGGGCGGCGTCCTCCCTGTCCTCCTCTGCCACGGAAGGACTGGTTGTCCGAGCAGGCTGGGACTGCTGCGACTTCGAACCACATCTTCTTCTGACCCTTTTGGTTCCTAGAATAGGGCCTCTGGGGTGCAGAGAAGCGGATTCCGACGGCAGACAGCGTCTTCCGTCCTTCTCGCTCTGGGTCAACGCCTCGAACGGTCTTGCCAAACAGAGCAGAACCATCAAGGCGTTCGCAAACGACGCCTTGAAGGGCTCAAAAATCACAGTGACGGAGCCAGGCCTGACGCCAGTGACCAGTCCTGTCCCGCAGCTCTAGCGGCGCTCCGTAGCATGGGAGAGTAGCCGCAGAAGTATTTGTGACTGACCTAAGAGTGGCCATTTTGGTGGAGTGCAGAACTCTGTCCTCCTCCAAATGGACTCAGGGGATGCAGCGTATTCCTTAATAAGGTCTCGCTGCATCCGAATAACATGTGCCAAATAGTTCAGCGCCTTACCGAGAAGGTCGAACTGAACATCCGCTTCCCAAGCGGTCCATCATCCGAGACTCCTTGCTCGGTGGGTGGACTGAGGGACTCTCCTGAGCCAGTTCCCTCTTGGCCGCCGCCATCAACATGGCATCTACAGGAGGCCCCTTACTCCAATGGGTCCTGTCGGAGGGCGGACTAAGGATCCTATCAGGTCTTTTGGGAATTGGCTCCACGGTGTCCGGTTCCTTCCACGCCCTGGTGGTAATAAGGTCCACCAGGGGTCGGCAGGGGACACCCAAGAGGTAGACGGGCCCGCTTCAATGCCTCCAAGAACACGGACTCGTCCGAGGAAGACTTGGGGCAGACCACCCCCTAATACGGAGCATTTCCATGATGTCTCCGAAGGAGACATCCTCGGGGTGACCGTGGGGAGCCTTCCTTCCTCCAAGTCCGTGTCTTCAGTGAGAGACTCGGGAGTCAATGTGCCTCCTTTAGACGCATGCTTGCGAGGGGCCTCTGGGGGCTGTCAGAGGAGTCCTCGCAGCAGCAATTTGCTCCATGGGAGCAACTTGGGGCACAGAAACGGGCTGTCCCAGGGGCCGGATGGTGGAAGCCTGGCCCAGTGCAGAGGGAGCGGGACGAAGCAAGTGCCGGGGTCCGAGACCTCAACAGAGCCCTCTCCACTACATCAAAAGCTGAAGGGGAGCCGACTCACCAAAGGATCCGACAATCGGCTCCCCTCGGATCCGAAGAGTGGATCGAGCCGGCGCCAAGCACTCGGATCCGGCGACAGTGCGCCCGACACAGACGGCGCCAAGGAGCACTGATCCCCGGATCCGGCTCGGATCCAGGCTCCGAGATCGGGTCCGACGCACTTTCGGGCAGGGTCGGATCCGGCACCAAGTACTATCGGCTCCGACCTCCCGCCCGGCTGCTCGGCTCAGTTGCTCAACCCGGATAGCGGGTCGGAGAAGGAGCAATAGGCTTAAAAGGGTGTTGAGCTCCCCGAGGGGAGGCAAGAGCACTCCCATCTGCATCTGGGCCTGGATGAACCTTCTCATCATCCGGTCCAGATCAGCATCAGAAAGGCTATGGGTAGATTCGACGAGGCTACCGAGGTAGGCCTGGAATGCCTCCTCGATAGCCTCGACGGAGATCGGGTCTCCTCCTCCTCAGGACCCGTGAGAAGCACACAGGGGACCGGAGCCGAGAAGGAGGAGACCGAACGGAGCCGGGAGAAGCCGCTTGGCTGGCGGGCCGAACAGAGGTCTCGGCCCGCCAGGTGCTTCTCCTCCGTCCTTTGCTGCATCCTCTCCTCTCCAGAAGCGGGAGTTTGAGTCCCAGGAGCAGGAGGGGTGCCACAGGGGAACAACTGCAGCCGCAGGAGTCCGAAGGAGCGGAGGTCGGAGCCGAGTCCGCGGTAAAGACCCGCCAAGACCAGCTTGGACCTCCGCTCCCTCAGTGCCCTGGGGTTGAACCCTGCACAAATGGAACAACCAGATGTGAGGTGTTCAACCCCAAGACACTTAACACACCGAGTGTGGCCATCAGCCGGTGAGAGCTTATGGCCACACTCGAGCATTTTGAAAATATAGACTTAGGCTGTTCAGCCATAATCTATAAAACCTAAAGTTACAGAAAAGTAACTTAAACAACAAAAAAGAAAGCACACAGGCCTACACACACTCTACAGCTTAGGGAGGGAATAAAATTATTACTGTAACTTAAAATAAACTTAAAACAGTCTATATTAACGGGAAACCTACTACTTTCACACAAATTTAGTTAAAGAAACAAAAAATTCTCTGTTTTTAAACAAGAAAATAGTCCACTTAGCTGAGAGCTATGTATCCACATCCAGTTACCAGCGCGGCAAACAAGATCTGAGGTCATGAGGGTAGAGCAGGGCATTATGGGTGAGGGGAGGAGCTGAGAGCTTGGATCCATAGCTGGAAAACCATGCCGGTTCGGATCCGATATCGGATCCATAACCCACAGGTTGCAGACAAATGAATATCCTACTTCAGATCAATTGTTAACTTTTTCTGACACCGGCTGAGGCAAGAAAGAGTCCCCAACGGGGTACTTAGCTTTAGAAGTCTTCGAAGTAGTATTCGGTAGAAGTAATCTCTGGATCCGACCGACCGGCACTTGCGAACAGCTTCTTCGGGCGCCACGCGGCAAGAAAGACTGGGGAAAATGGCGTCGGCTGATGCTTTTATACCCGAAGACCAACAGAGATGACGTCGGGTGGAGTGCGACATCAGCCGAAGCCGGACCCGGACTTTGGAATCCGGCCGACTGCAGGGCTGCCTGACGACAGGACAACCCACTTGTTATGACTGCAGATGCATCCATGAAGGACATCTAGCCCCAAAGAATTCCTCTGCAAACTCCGACCGACGTCTAAGAGTTCGTCGGTTGAAGGAAGCACAGGCTGAGCAGGCCGAGACGTCGTGGTCTGGGCCTAGGCAGGGGCGGCAGTAAGAGTGGAAATCCTTATGAGGTATTTGTTTCCCACTAGTTAAAGAATTATTAACTTTATCTGACATCGGCTGAGGCAAGAAAGAGTCCCCAACGGGGTACTTAGCTTTTTCGAAGTCTTCGATAGCTGAATCACAGGAGCTGGCCGACCGGCACTTGCGAACTGCTTCTGCTTCAGGCACCACACGGCAAGAATGACTGAGGAAAATGGCATCGGCTGATGCTTTTATACCCCAGACGCTCTGACGTCGGGGAAAGTGCGACATCAGCTGAGGCCAGACCCAAACTTTGGAATCCGGCCGACCGAAGGGCTGCCTGAAGCAGGACAACCCATATTTGATGACTGCAGATGCATCCTTGAAGGACATCTGTACTATGTTCATCGTGTTACCCTGCTACAGTCATCACACTTGGGTAGAATCCCAAAGCTAAGGATGGGAGGTGGAGTCAAACACGGTTAGAGGAGGCTAGAAGGCCCTGCAGAACTGCAGTGGCGAAGCCAGCTCTAGTCTTAGAGTAAAGTGGTAGTGTTTGGTGAAGGTGTGTACTGAACTCCAAGTTGCAGCTTCCAAAATATCCTTGGTTGGCACCCCCCCTGAGGAAGGCTGTAGATGTAGCTGCTGCCCTGGTAGAGTGGGGCCTTATGGTAGCAGGAACTGGTTTTCCATGATGGGTATAGCAAAAATGAATGCAATGTCCTATCCATTTGGAAATGGTTTGTTTTGATATAGCCTTCCCTTGTGAAGCTGCAGCATAGGATACAAAGAGCTGGTCAGATTTTCTGAAAACCTTAGTTTTATCCAAGTAGTAACGTAGTTGCCTGTGAATGTCCAAGGAGTGCAGGAGTCTTTCTCCTTTGTTCTGTGGGTTTGGAAAGAAGGTGGGTAAGTGGATGGTTTGATTTAGAGCCACACTGGATACCACCTTAGGCATGAAGGAGGGATTAGTTCGTAGAGAAACTCTGTCTTGATGGAAAATGAGGAAAGGCTCTACTGCCATTAGGTGCCTGAAGCTCTGAGACCCTTCTGGCTGAAGTTATTGCTAGCAGCAGGGCATTCTTCCATGATATAAACTTTAGATCAGCAGAGAAAGCTGGTTCAAAAGGAGGTAGTGTAAGTTTTTCCAGAATGAAGTTGAGGTCCCAGGTTGGTGTAGGTGCTCTCCTGGGGGGGCCTAATGTTTTTGGCCCCTCTGAGAAACTGCCTTAGAAGCGGATGTGAAAATAAGGGAGGATCCGTGTTGTAGAGGGCTGAAATAGCTGAGGCGTGGATTTTAACAGATGAAAAGGAAAGTCCTTTGTGCAACATCTCAGTTAAATACTGTAGAATCTGAGGTATGTGAGGTTGAAGGGTATTCTGACCTTTAGCTTGGTTCCAGACACAAAACCTTTTCCATTTGTTTGAGTAGGCCTTCTCGGTGCTGGGCCTCCTAGCTTCCAGAATAACATCCATAACTGCTTGAGGAAGAGGAGCTGGCTGGTTGCTTAGGTGATTTGCCATGCAGCCAAATTTAAGGTTTTGAGCAGGCTGTGTAGAATCCGATTGTCTTGCTGTGTGAGCAAATGAACAATTTGTGGTAAAATCCAAGGTGGGCCCTGGGCCATATTCCTTAGTAGTGGATACCAGTGCTGGCATGGCCAGTCTGGGGCTATGAGTATCATTCTGGGTCTCTCCTTCCTGACTTTCAGTAGCACCTTTGTGAGAAGGGGCAATGGAGGGAAGGCATATACTGTCAGGTTTTTCCAACTGAATGAGAGTGCATCCACTTTCCAAGCTTGATGGTGGAGCGTCCTTGTACAAAATTTTGTTAGCTGATAGTTTTGGGGGCTGGCAAACAGGTCTATGTCTGGGTGGCCCCATTCTTGAGTTATCATTGCAAATACTTGTGGATCCAGTTTCCACTCATGGGGATCCATGATGTTTCTGCTGAGGTCGTCTGCCAGTGTGTTCTTTTTTCCTGGCAGGAATTGAGCTTGTAGCTGAACTTGTTAAGCCAGTGCTGTGTTCCACAAGGTCATTGCTTGCCTGCATAGAGGGTAGGTGTGTGTACCCCCTTGTTTGTTTATGTACCACATTACTGTGGTGTCCATCCTTATTGTAAGCTGTCCTGGATGCAAGAGGTTCTTGAAGGCTGTCAGGGCATTCTGTACAGCTAGCATTTCTTTTTGATTGATGTGATGTGCAGATTCCTTTGATCTGCAGTCCATATACCTTGAACGCACTGTCCTGCCATGTGTTCCCCCCAGGCATAGTCTGATGCATCTGTTGTCAGTTTGCCTGGCTGGGGGCAAGGTGAAAGGCTGACCCTTGTTGAGGTGACATGCCTGTGACCACCATAGAAACTCTTGTTGAAGGCAGGGAATGAGAGATATCATTGTGTCCAAGCTGTGGCTGTGTTGAGACCATACGCTTTTTAGGTACCACTCTAATTTCCTCATATGCAGCTTTGCAAATGGTATTGGTAGTACGCAAGATGCCATGAAGCCCAAGGCCTGCAGAATTTTTCTTGCAGGGAGTTGGGTCTTTGTTGCCATTGTTTTGAAATATTGAGTCAGTTGTAGTTGTTTGTCTGGCATCAGAAAAGCCTTCTAGGCCGTTGTATTCAAGTTGGCACCCAGGAATGTCATATTTTGTGAGGGTACTAGTTTTGATTTCTTTTAGTTTACTTTGTACCCTAGGCAACTCAGAAGATGTTTTACAAAAGCCAGATGTTGTAAGAGAATGTCCTTGCTTTCTGCTTGGATGAGGCAGTCGTCCAGGTATGGGTATATTTGAATTCCTCTGTCTGCAATATGCAACTGGTGCCAGGCATTTTGTGAAAACCCTGGGTGCAGTGGATAAGCCAAAGGGCAGTGCAGAGAATTGGTAATGGGTTGAACCTGCAATGAAACTGAGGTATCTTCTGCAATTTTGTCTGATAGGGACATGCAGGTATGCCTCCTTGAGGTCCAACGTTACTAGCCATGCTTTCTTGCCCAACATGGGAAGAAGCTGCTGTAGTGTTAGCATCTTGAATTTGGGTACTTGTAAAAAGGTGTTTAGAATTGAAAGGTCCAGAATTGGTCTCCAGGCATTGTCCTTTCTGGGGACTAGAAAGAGTCTTGAGTAAAATCCTTGGCCTTGCTCCCATGTAGGTACCAGTTGAATGGCTCTCATGTCCATGAGAGCTGTAATTTGCTTGTGTGCCTCTGCCCATTGATTTTGTGGCAGGGTTGGCATTCCTCTTTTCATTGGCAAGGTGTGAAACTGGAATCTGTATCCTTGTGAAATTATGTCTAGGACCCATTTGTCCTTTGTGACGATGTGCCAGTTGTCTGAAAAAAGTGCTAATTTTCCTCCCAAGGGAGCTGCCAAGAGAGTTTTGCTTGGACATATGAGGTTTAAGTCATTGTGTTTGCCTTCTAGTAGTTTGGGGCCTGTCTTCTCCTCCCTTCTGTGTTGCAATGCCCCATTGTTGAGGTTTGTAGTGGGTTTGTGGTTGTCCTCTGCCTCTTGGGCGTCTCTGAGGTCTGTCAGTAGCTGGAAAGGACCAATTTTTTGTTGGCCAATTTCTGCTGAAGCGAGGGGGCTGAACCTGTAAGAAATCTTTGACCGTCTGCATAGATTTTGCCTTATCCTCCATTTTCTTTAAGACTTCTTCTGCTTTAACTCCAAATAAGACATCCTGCTGTAAGGGAGCATCTAGAAGCTTTGCTTTAACATGATCAGGCAGAGTTTGTTCCTTTAACCAAGCATGCCTACGTATAACAGACACAGTAACAGCTGCTCTACAAGAAGCTTCCAAGGAATCAAATCCACATTGTAAAGTATGTTTGCCCACCTGTTCAGCTGCATGCAACAGATCCTGCATTTCCTTCAATTCAGACTGTTGAGGGTGTGTGCTCATTTTTTGTCTTGAGACATTAGAAATTGCTGGTATTTTAGCATGTGAAACTGACAATTTAGTGCTCTCATAGCTAGAGTGGCTGAGGTGTATACCTTTTTCCCCCACCTGTCTAGTGCTCTGGAGTCCCTTTCAGAGGGTACAAGAATTTTTTGCCATAGAAGCCTTAGCCCCTTTGGGACCCAGGGAGATAGTCTCTAGGTCAGCAACAGGGCTTTATAAAGGAATTTGTGGGAGTCAGGCACTCTGATATCTGTCTGGTTTGGCTGGAGCAGGAGGCAGAGAATCTGGATTTAAACTAGATTCTAAGTAAACATCATCCACCAATGTCTAAAACTGGGGGGATAGCAAGTGGTCTGTGCTGGGGGAGTAAAAGAAACACTCTGAGCCTCTTCTTTGAGTCAGAGTAATCCTGACCTTCCCGGTGAAAATGTTCCCTTATTGTGTGTACGGTTTCCCCAAAGGAGTAGTCTTCAGAGGGAAAAGCTGAGGGAGTGGAATCCTCAGCATCAGAATTCTTCATAAGGGGGAAAGTAATCTTGTTCCTCAGAGGAGCCTGAGGAAATAGACACTTGATCAGAGGAGGAGGCATAATCTTCCTCTTGTCTAGGCCTTTTGTCGGGGGGGGGGGGGGGGTTGGGAACCCCTGATTAAAGAGATCAAATCTTCAGCAATTTTAAGCATCTGTTTCTTAGGCATGGGGCCATGAACTGGAGACTGAAGTGCAGTCTTTTTTGGTTTAAGCGGAGTCTTAAGCTTAGGATACGTTTTAATGGTGAGCGTAGTCGGTCTGAAGACACCTTCAGAAACTGAAGGTGTTTCTGCAGCACCGGCTTCTCTTTCTGCAATGTCATCGGTAGGGCCTAAAGAAAATGGCTGCGTCGGCCTAGAACCCTCCGCCAAAGGATCCAAAGCGGTCTCGGGATCCAATTCTGCGGTAGCCAGGGGCTGTGTAGGCGCCTCACTGAAAACCGGTGAACCGGAGACTGGCCCAGCCGAGGCCTCGGAGTCTGGCTTGGGTTTAGGCTGCCTGTCCTTATCCTTGCGTTTTTTGTGCACGCCGGTAGTCGGTTGCTCCGACGGCATGGTGTAATTAAATTTTCTACCGAAGTAGTGGCGTGCGAAATCAAAGCGTTTTATACTACGCTTATTGAACCTAGCACAAAAGCAACAACCAGTGACATCGTGGTCTGGGCCTAGGCAAGGTATACAATAAGAATGAAAATCCTTATGAGGTATTTGCTTCCTCAAGAAATACAATTGTTAACTTTTTCTGACATTGGTCTGAGGCAAGAAAAGTTTCCCCAACGGGGTACTTAGCTTTATTGAAGACTTCAGATCTGAAATTCGACTTCAAAAATCTCAGGAGTCGACTGACCGGCACTTGCGAACTGCTTCTGCTTCAGGCACCACGCAGCAAGAAAGACTTAAGAAAATCGTGTCTGATGCATCATATATACCCCTGGCGCACCGACGTCAGGGAAGAAGCGACAGCAAAAGATGCCGGACCAAGACTTTGGAATTCAGGCCGACTGTGGGACCGCCTGATGACAGGATAACCCAAGTGTGATGACTGCAGCAGGGTAACACAATGAACATCAGCCTCTAGGATGTCCTTGGTTGGTATTCCTCTGAGAAAGGCTGAAGTAGCTGCAGCCCTGGTGGAATGAGACCTAATGCCCTTGGGCACAGGTTTGTCATGGTGTAAGTAGCAGAAACGGATGCAATGGCTTATCCATTTTGAAATGGTCTGCTTTGAAATAGCCTTTCCTTCTGATCCTGAAGCACATGACACTAGTAATTGCTCAGTTATTCTTAGAGCTTTAGTTCTGCTCAAGTAGAATCTTAGCTGTCTGTGTATGTCCATGGAATGCAGAATTCTCTCCCCTTTGTTCTGTGGATTTGGATAAAAAGTTGGAAGATGAACTGTTTGGTTAAGAGCCACACTGGAAACGACCTTAGGCATAAAAGTAGGATTTGGCCTCAGACACCCTCTCTGGGTAAAATATGATAAAAGGCTTTACAGCCATGAGGGCCCGTAGCTCTGAAACTCTTCTTGCTGAAGTAATTGCTAGCAGCAGAGCAGTCTTCCATGATAAGAACTTTATATCAGTGGAAGCAACTGGATCAAATGGAGGTAGGGTGAGCTTTTCCAACACATAATTGGAGGTCCCATGCAGGTAAGGGTGATCTTCAAGGGGGCCTTAAATTTTTTGGCTCCTCTAAGATACTGCTTTAGTACAGGATGAGAAAAGATTGGTGGCTCTGTATTGTAATGAGCCGAAATGGCAGAGGCATGGATTTTGATTGATGAGAAAGATAGGCCTTTGTCAAGCATCTCAGTTAAGTATTGTAATATCTGAGGAATATGTGGTTCTGCTGTATCAGTTCCTTGTGCTCTATTCCAAGCACAGAATCTTCCATTTGTCAGCACAAGATTTTCTAGTACTAGGTCTTCCGGCTTCCAGAATGACATCCATCACAGCTTTACTGAGTGGTGTCATTTATATGATTACAGGATTAGCCATGCTGCCAGGTTCAGAGTCTGTAGTTGATTGTGCAGGATCTGACTGTTTTGCTGGGACAGTAGTTGTGGTTTTTGAGGCAAGGTCCAAGCTGGGTATTGAGACAAGTTCCTTAGGATTGGGTACCAGGATTGGTGGGGCCAGTCCGGGACAATTAATATCATCTTTGGCTTCTCTTGTCTGACTTTAGGAGGACCTTGGGTAGAAGAGGCAGAGGAGGAAAGGCGTAAACTGATAGGTTTTTCCAACTGAAGGATAGGGCATCCACTTTCCATGCTTGTCTGTGATAACTCCTTGTGCAGAATCTTTTCAGTTGATAATTTTGAGGAGAAGCAAACAGATCTATGGCTGGGCTCCCCCAGTTCTCTGTTATCATGCTGAACACTTGTGGGATTTAGTTTCCACTCATTTGGATTCATAAGGTTTCTGCTTAAATCGTCTGCCAGAGTATTTTGTTTTCCTGGAAGTAATTGAGCTTGAAGATGTATTTGGTAGGTCAAAGCTGTGTCCCACAGTGCCATGGCTAATCTGCAAAGGGGGTATGAGTGTGTGCCCCCTTGCTTGTTTATATACCACATGACTGTGGTGTTGTCAGTCTATCAGTAGCTGTCCTGGATGAAGTAAGTCCTTGAAGGCTGTTAGGGCATTTTGAACAGCTAGCATCTCTTTCTGGTTGATATGTAGATGCATTTGATTTGGTGCCCATATGCCCTGAATGCATCTTCCTGCCAAGGCCCCCCAAGGCATAATCCGATGAGTGTGTTAAGGTTAAGGTTTGGCTGGCAGAGGGTAGAGTGAAGGGTTGTCCCATGTTTTGGTGACAGGCCTTTGCCCACCATAGAAACTCCTGTCGCAGGCAGGGAATGAGAGGAATCATTGTTTCCAGACTGTGTGAATGTTGACTCCATAAACTTTAAGTACCATTGAAGTTTCCTCATATGCAGTCTTCCATATGGATTTAGTAGGATGCCATGAAGCCCAGAGCCTGAAGAATTTGTCTTGCAGAAGACTGGGTTTTTGTTGCCATCAGTTTGAAGAAAGTAGTCAGTTGCCTTTGTTTGCCTGGCGAGAGGTAAGCCATCTGGGCAGCTGTCTTCAAGCTTGCACCCCGGAATGTTATCTTTTGAGAGGGTACCAGTTGTGATTTATTTTAGTTTGTGTACCCTAGGCATGTTAGAAGCCTTTTCAAAAATGCCAGGTGCCATAGAAGAGTGTCCTTGTTCTCTGCTTGAATGAGACAGTCGTCCAAGTTAGGATATATTTGAATACTTCTTTGTTTGCAAAATGCAATTACTGGTGCCAGGCACTTTGTAAAGACCCTGGGCGCAGTAGATAAGCTAAAGGGCAGTGCAGAGAATTGGTAATGCATTAAGCCAGCCTTGAATCTGAGGCATCTTCTGCACGACTGTCTTATTGGGACATTCAGGTATGCCTCTTTTAGGTCTAAAGTCACCAGCCAAGCATTCTTGCCCAGCATGGGCAGGAACTGTTGCAAAGTAAGCATTTTGAATTTTGGAATGTCCAGGTATGTGTTCAAAATCGATAAATCCAGTACTGGCCACCAGGCCTTGTCCTTTCTGGGTACCAAGAACAGTTGAGTAAAAACCTTGTCCTTTTTCCTGTTCTGGTACTGTCTGAATGGCCCCCAAATCCATGAGGGACGTAACCTGTTTCTGTGCCTCTGCCCATTGTTTTTTTGGCAGATCTGGCCAACCATTTGTTATTGGCAAAGTGTGGAAATGGAATCTGTATCCTTGTGATATGATGTTTAGTACCCACTTGTCCTGGGTTATCAACTGCCAATTTTGAGCAAAAAGTGCTAATTTTCTCCCTATGGGTGCTGCCAATAGATAAGTGCTTGGTGTAGGCAGAGAGAAATCATTGGGATTGCTTTCTGTAGGTTTGCGCTTTATCTCCTCCAGATTTGGAGGTGGATGCGCCCCCATTGTTTTGACCTGTATGAGTCTTGAGCCTGGTACCTGAAACCCTTAGGGCATCTGGATTTGCCCCTTTGAGCTCTGCTTGACCCAGGAAAGGACCAATTTTTTGTAGGCCAGTGTCTACTGAATCTAGGTGGCTGCACTTGTAAGAAATCTTTAACAGTTTGCATGGACTTAGCTTTGTCTTCCATTTTCTTTAAAACCTCCTCTGCCTTAATGCCAAACAGAGAATCATGCTGTAAAGGTGCATCTAGCAATTTAGCTTTAACATGATCAGGCAAATTCTGTTCCTTTAACCAGGCATGCCTCCTAATCACAGATCCAGTAACTGCGGCCCTGCAGGAGGCCTCTAAAGAATCAAAACCATATTGCAAAGTATGCTTTCCAACTTGTTCAGCTGCATGCAATAATTCCTGCGATTCCTTATTTTCTGCACATTCTGAAATCAACATAATTTTCAGTTTCAGCAATCCCATAACATGTTGTTGGTACTTAAGCATATGAAATTGACAGTTTAAGGCCCTGATTGCCAAGGTTGCAGATGTATAAACCTTTTTTCCCCATCTGTCCAGTGCCCTTGAATCTCTGTCGGAGGGGGTAGGGTTTTTTGCTGTTGAGGCCTTAACTCCCTTTGGACCCTGTGAAATAGTTTCAGGATCAGCAGCAGGGTTTCTAAATAAAAATTTATGAGAGTCAAGGACCCTGTAATATCAGTCAGGCTTACTGGGAGCCTGGAGGTAAGGAGTCAGGGGGTCAGGCTTGACTCCGAAAACACATCATCCACAATGTCTAAAACAGGGGGAATGGCTACAGGTTTGTGCTGAGGGAGAAGGAAAAAATCCCTGAGCCTCTTTTTTGATTCTGAGAAGTCTTGACTCTCCCAGTGAAAATGCTCCCTCAAAGTATGCAAGGTTTATCCAAATGAATAATCCTCAGGAGGAGATGCAGAAGGAATAGACTCCTCAGCATCAGAATCCTCATAGGGAGGTAAAGATAATTCCTGATCAGAAGAGGAATCAGAAGAAATAGAAACCTTATCTGAAGATTTATAGCCAGTGTCTTGCCTAGGCCTCTTATCTGGAGGGGGATGGGTACCCCTGAACAAGGTAATAAGGTCTTCAGCCATTTTGATCATCTGTTTTTTTAGGCACAGAGGCCTGTGCATGTGGCTCAGGCGTCATTTTTTTAGATTTAGAAGATGTCGTTGCCTTTGGTTTTGCAGCTTTCGGTCTGATGTATAAATGTTGAGGTCTGAATACACCCTCAGAAGCCGGTGCCTGCTCAGCAGCTCCGGACCTATCCGAGGGAGATACATCCGTTGGTCCAATACCTTGAGTATCTAGTGGCATGCTGGACTCCACATGGGTGTCGGTAGAGGCCTGCGACTCGAAGGTAGTGGGTATCAGGGGCTGCGAAAGCGCCTCACTGGGTACTGGCGAACCGGCGAGTGGCTTAGGAAAAGCTTAGTCTGTTTTGGATCTAGACTGCCTTTCTCTGTCCTTTTCTTTGCGTTTATGTACTCCGGTAGTCGGATTGCTATCAGACGACATTTCTGGGCAGTTAAATGTTTCCAAAATACTTAGATGCAAAAATATACCAACGCTTAATAGTGCGTTGGTTAAATCTAGCACAAAACCGACAGCCAGGCACGTTGTGATCAAGGCCTAGGCAAGGAATACAGTATAAACGGAAATCCTTATGAGGTATTTGCTTCCCACAAGTAATAAAATTATTAATTTTTTTCTGACATCGGTAAAAGGCAAGAAAAAAGTTTCCCCAATGGGGTACTTAGCTTTAGTGAAGACTTCAGTTCTGAAACTCAAACTTGAATATTTCAGTAGTTGGCCGACCGGCACTTGCGAAATGCTTCCGCTTCAGGCACCATGCGGAAAGAAAGACTAAAGAAAATGGTGCCGGCTGCATGTTTTATACCCCTGACGACCCGACGTTATGGAAGAGAACAGCAACCAACGCAGGACCCAAGACTTTGGAATTCAGGCCGACTGAGGGCAACCTGCTAGCAGATTACCCAAATGTAATGACTGCAACAGTGAAACACGAAGGAAATCTGATAATGCATAGATCCTGCCCCAAAACAGATATTTCCTGCATGATTCCCTGATGGGGATGTGCAGATAAGCTTCTTTTAAGTCTAGGGTGACTAACCAGGCATCCTTGGCTAGCATAGGGAGAAGCTCTTACAGGGTAAGCAACTTGAATTTTGGGATCACCAGGAAGGTATTGAGAATTGAACGATCCAGGATTGGGCACCAAAAGCCCTCTTTCCTGGGTACCAGGAATAGTCTGGAGTAGAAACCCTGACTCCTTTGTTCTACTGGAACTGGCTGAATAGCTCTAATGTTGAGCAGGGAAAGAACTTGGTTTTGAGCCTCTGCCCACTGGTTTGGAGGAAGGCCTGGAAACCCTCTTGGAGTTGGCAGTGAATGGAAATAAAATTTGTACCCCTGGGATATAATGTTGAGGACCCACCAGTCCTGAGTGATGGACATCCAGTTTATTTTGCATGAAGGGCAAATTTTCCTCCTAGGGGCACAAGCAATTGGGCAGGGCTGGGAGCTAGAGTTGAGAAGTCATTGTGAACTTTTTCCATAGGAAGGTGGCTTACCACTCCCTGTTTTAGGGGTGGGATTATTCCATGGCTTAGATCTCTGCATACCCCGAGACTGTAGCCTGGGTGGTCTGTTTCCCCTGGGTCTTGTTTGGGAAGGGCTGGAAGGGACCAGTGTTTTGAAGGGCAATGCCTACTGAACTGAGGTGGTTGCACTTAATTTTTTAACAGTTTGCATAAATTTAGCTTTTTCTTCCATCTTTTTAAGAACTTCTGCTTTGGTGCCAAACAAAATGTCCTTATTTAAAGGAGCGTCTAGTAATTTGGATTTGACTTGATCTGGCAAGGTCTGCTCCTTCAGCCAAGGATGTCTTCTCAGTACAGAGCCAGTGACTGCAGCCCTGCAAGATGCTTCTAAGGCATCAAAACCACACTTCAAATTATGCTTACTAACTAGGTTTGCAGAATGCATAAGCTCTTGCAAATCTTTATTTTCTGCACAATCTGGAAATATTACCATTTTTGTTTAATGAGATCCGTAATATGTTGCTGGTACTTCAGCATGTGAAACTGGCAATTCAATGCCCTGATAGCAAGAATTGCAGAGGTATATACCTTCTTACCCCCACCTGTCTAAAGCTCTGGAATCCCTGTCCGAAGGGGTGGGATTTTTGGCTGTAGTAGCCTTAATACCTTTAGGTCCCTGGGAAATGGTCGCTGGATCAGCAGTAGGATTCTTGAAAAGAAACTTGTGGGAATCGCGTACTCGGTAGTACCTGTCTGGTTTCCTAGGGGCTGGAGGTAAGGTGTCTGGAGTAAGACTGGATTCCAAGAAAACGTCATCCACATCATCTAGGACAGGGGGAATAGCTAAAGGCCTGTGTTGAGGTAGT
The DNA here is from genome assembly GCF_019279795.1 of Protopterus annectens. NCBI lineage: Eukaryota > Metazoa > Chordata > Ceratodontiformes > Protopteridae > Protopterus > Protopterus annectens. The sequence goes on from NC_056725.1 coordinate 466,735,689, forward strand.
TCTAAAAAGTCGGAGTCTCTTTTTGGACTGAGGATAGTCTTGGCATTCCCAATGGAAATGCTGTCTTAAAGTATGCAAGGTTTTCACCAAAAGAGAAATCCTCTGGAGGGGAAGCAGAGAGAATGGATTCCTCTGCATCTGAATCCTCACAGGCTGATAAGGGCATGTCCTGATAATCAGAAAGGTCAGAGTCATCGGACTCCTAGTCTGTAGAATCTGAAGGCAACTGAATTATTTTTCTCTTAATAGGGGAAGGCTAGTTTCCCCTAATCAGTGTTATAAGGTCTTCAGCCATTCTAAGCATTTGTTTTTGTGGCATTGGGGCCCTGAGCATGCTCTTTGGTTGTCAGTTTTCTAAGCGTAGTGCATACTCTGGGCTAAGAAAAGTACAGTTTTGTACCTACCATAAATGTAGATGTTCGAGTGTTCACACTGCTGCAGTCATCGCACTTGGGTTATCCTGCCGTCAGGCGGTCCCGCAGTCGGCCAGAATTCCAAAATCTTGGTCCAGCGTCTGTTGCTGTCACTTCTTCCCTGACGTCAGTGTACCAGGGGTATACAAGTTGCATCCGACGCCATTTTCTTCAGTTTTTCTTGCCCCAGATGTCAGGTGCCCCCAAGTGGGTAGGCAATACATATTGCTAATCAAAAATATACATATAAAATAAAAAAAATACCTACAGTTACCAGCAAATACACCCCAAAGGTTGTATAGGATAAAAGGGCATAGATAAATCCAGCTAGTTCAGAGGGGATGGAGGGAGGGCAACCTGGACTGCAGCAGTGTGAACACTAACACCTACATTTATGGTAGGTACAAAACTGTACTATGTTCATCATGTTACACTGCTGCAGTCATCACACATGGGTTGAATCCCAAAGCTAAGTTTGGGTGGTTGTTCTATAAAGAGTTAGGATTGGCTAAGAGGCCCTGCAGAACTGCAGTGGCAAATCCTGCTCTGGATTTAGAGTAAAGAGGCAGGTGGTAATGCTTGATGAAGATGTGCACTGAACTCCAAGTTGCAGCCTCCAAAATTTCCTTGGTAGGTACTCCTCTGTGAAAGGCTGCTGAAGTGGCTGTTGCCCTGATGGAATGAGGCCTAATGTTATTAGGGACTGATTTTCCATGCTGTGTGTAGCAGTACCGAATACAGTGTCCTATCCATTTGGATATTGTCTGCTTTGAGATAGCCTTGCCTTGTGATCCTGCAGCATATGCTACAAACAGTTGATCAGTTTTCCTGAAAGCTTTTGTTTTGTCCAAGTAGAAGTGTAGCTGCCTGTGTATGTCCAAAGAATGCAGAAGTTTCTCCCCTTTATTTTGGGGGTTTGGATAAAAAGTAGGCAAATGGATGGTTTGGTTAAGAGCCACACTAGATACCACCTTTGGCATGAAGGTAGGGTTTTGTCCTTAAAGATACCCTATCCTGATGAAAAATTATAAAAGGTTCCATTGCCATTAATGCCTGTAGCTCTGAGACTCTTCATGCTGAAGTTACTGCTAGGAGCAGAGCTGTTTTCCACGATAAAAATTTTAGATCGGCTGTATTGGCTGGCTCAAAAGGTGGTAAGGTCAGTTTTTCCAAAACGAAATTGAGGTCCCAAGTTGGTGTTGGTGCTCTCCAGGGCGGTCTTATGTTTGTAGCCCCTCTGAGGTACTGCTTTAGCAAGGGATGAGAGAATAAAGGAGGATCCGTGTTGTAATGTGCAGGAATGGCAGAGGCATGAATCTTAATTGATGAAAAGGATAGGCCTCTGTTTAGCATCTCAGTTAAGTATTGTAAAATCTGAGGAATGTTTGGAACAAGAGGGTCAAGGCTGTGAGCCTGGTTCCAGGCGCAGAATCTCTTCCATTTTTCTGAGTAAGCTTTCCTGGTGCTAGGCCTCCTGGCCTTCAAAATGACATCCATAACAGCTTTAGAGAGAGGTGTTGCCTGTTTGACTAGTATCTGCCATGCAGCCAGGTTTAGGGTTTTGAGCTGACCATGCAGGATCTGATTGTTTTGTTGAGTCAGAAGGTGTGGAATTTGGGGCAAAATCCATGGTGGGCCCTGAGCCAAGTTCCTTAAGATAGTGTACCAGTGCTGGCATGGCCAGTCTGGGGCAATCAGGATCATCTGTGGTTTTTCTTGTCTGGCTTTTAGGAGTACCTTTGAAAGGAGAGGCAGTGGTGGGAAAGCATAGACTTCTAGGTTTTTCCAGCTGAACAAAAGAGCATCCACTTTCCATGCCTGTTTGTGATAAGTCCTTGTGCAGAATTTTTGTAGTTGGCAATTCAGAGGGAGGCAAAAAGATGTCTGGGCATCCCCATTTTTGTGTTATCATGCGGAAGATTTGTGGGTTCAATTTCCATTTGTGAGGGTCCATGATATTTTGCTTAGGTCGTCTGCCAGAGTATTTTTCTTTCCTGGCAGGAATTGTGCTTGCAGGTGAACTTGGTATGTTAGAGCTGTGTTCCACAAGGTCATGGCTTGCCTGCATAGGGGATAAGAGTGAGTGCCCCCTTGTTTATGTACCATATTACTGTGGTGTTGTCTGTTTTTAATAATAGTTGTCCTGGGTGTAGAAGGTCCTTGAAAGCTGTTAGGACATTTTGAACAGCCATCTCTTTTTGATTGATGTGAAGATGCATCTGGTCTGTGGTCCACTTGCCCTGAATGCATGTTCCTGCCATGTGTGCTCCCCAGGCATAATCTGAAGCATCTGTTAAGTTTGCCTGGCTGTGGGTTGGGTAAAAGGCTGACCCTTGTTTAGGTGACATGCCTCTGCCCACCATCGAAACTCCTGTTGCAGGCAGGGAATTATTGGAATTACTGCTTCTAGACTGAGAATGTTGAGTCCAAACCCTTTTTAGGTACCATTGTAATTTCCTCATATGCAGTCTGGCATATGGTATTAGTAGTATGCAGGATGCCATGAATCCCAGGGCCTGCAGAATTTTTCTTGCAGGGAGATGGGACGTTTTTGTCAGTAGTTGAAAATATTGAGTTAGTTGCACTTGTTTGTCTGGCGTGAGGTAAGCCATTTGGCCCGTTGTACTTAAGCTGGCACCCAGGAATGTAATCTGTTGCGAGGGCACTAGTTTTGACTTCTTTTCTTTACTGTGTACCCTAGAGAAATTAGCAATCATTTCACAAACGCCAGATGCTGTAGAAGAATGTCCTTTGTCTCTGCTTGAATGAGGCAGTCGTCCAGGTATGGATATACTTGAATTCCTTTTTGTCTGCAAAATGCAATTACTGGTGCCAGGCACTTTGTGAAGACCCTGGGCGCAGTAGATAAGCCAAAGGACAGTGCAGAGAATTGGTAGTGCATTGTACCAGCTTTGAATCAGAGGTATCTTCTGCAATTTTGTCTGATAGGGACATGCAGGTATGCCTCTTTGAGGTCCAGAGTAACAAGCCAAGCCTTCTTGCCCAGCATGGGTAGAAGCTGCTGTAATGTCAATATTTTGAATTTCGGAATATCCAGGTAAGTATTCAGAACTGAAAGGTCCAATATAGGCCTCCAGGCTTTGTCCTTTCTGGGGACCAGGAAGAGTCTTGAGTAAAATCCTTGTCCCTGTTGTGGTACTTGTATAGCCCTCATGTCCATGAGGGCTGAAATTTGTTTTTGTGCCTCTGCCCATTGATTTTGTGGCAAGTCTGTCATTCCTTTTAGTTGTGGTAAGGTATGGAAGTGGAATCTGTAACCTTGAGACACAATATTCAGGACCCATTTGTCTTGGGTGATTGTTTGCCAGTTTTGAGAAAAAAGTGCTAGTTTTTCCCCTAAGGGGGCTTCCAGAAGGGACGTGCTTGGCGTACGCAAGGGAAAGTCATTGTGACCGTTTCCTGTAAGGTTGAGACTTGTCCTCACCTCCTTTTGGGGTTGAGGTGCCCCACTGTCGTCTGTTTGAGCCTTGGGGTTGAGATCTGCCTCTTGGGCGTCTGTATCTGCCTCTGTGGCCTGCCGGACACTGGAAAGGACCAATTTTTTGTTGGTCAATTTCTGCTAAACAGAGGTGGCTGTACCTGTAAGAAATCCTTGACTGTTTGCATAGATTTAGCTTTATCCTCATTTTCTTTAACACCTCTTCTGCCTTAACACCAAACAAGGTATCATGTTGTAAAGGGGCATCCAATAACTTTGCCTTAACATGTTCAGGTAAACTCTGTTCTTTTAACCAAGCATGTCTTCAAATAACAGAACCTGTAACTGCGGCTCTACAAGAGGCCTCTAAAGAATCAAAACCACACTGCAGAGTATGTTTTCCCACCTATTCAACTGCATGCAATAAATCCTGCATTTCTTTACAATCAGGAGCTTCTGAGCTAGCATGCATTTTCTGTTTTAACTGAGCCATTAAATATTGTTGGTATTTAAGCATGTGAAACTGGCAATTTAAAGTTCTTACTGCTAAAGTTGCAGACGTGTATACTTTCTTCCCTCATCTATCCAAAGCTCTGGAATCTCTGTCAGAGGGTACTGGATTTTTTGCAATGGAAGCCTTAACCCCTTTTGGACCCTGGGAAATGGTTTCTGGATCAGCAGAAGGGTTTTTGTATAGACACTTGAGAGTCAGGGACTCTATAATACCTATCTGGCTTGGCTGGAGCAGGGGGCAAAGAGTCAGGAGATAAGCTGGATTCAGAGAACACATCATCCACAATGTCTAGTACAGGCGGAATAGCCAGGGGCCTGCGCTGAGGCAATAAGAGGAAATCCCAGAGCCTTTTCTTGGATTCTGAATATTCCTGACTTTCCCAATGGAAATTTCCCTCATGGTATGTAAAGTTTCCCCAAAAGAGTAATCCTCAGGAGGAGAGGCTGAAGGGATAGATTTCTCAGCATCAGAGTCCTCATAGAGGGGTAAAGAGTATCCCTGGTCTGAAGAGGAATCAGAGGAAATGGAAACCTGATCAGAGGAGTCATAGTCTGTATCCTGCCTAGGCTTTTTCTCAGGAGGGGGATGGGAACCCCTGATTATAGTAATGAGGTCTTCGGCCATTTTAAGCATCTGTTTCTTAGGCATGGAGGACTGTCCAGGAGAATGCTGTACTTGTTTCTTTGTCTTCGCTGTTGATTTAATGGTAAGTTGTGAAGGTCTGAAAACACCCTCAGAAGCCGGTGCCTGCTCAGCGCTCCGGACCCACCTGAGGGATTAGTTTCTGCAGGCCCAATACCTTGAGTTTCCAGAGGCCTAGTTGTCTCCACGTGGGAGTCGAGTCAGAGGCGGCCTGTGGCTCTGAGGTAGCGGGTGTCAGGGGCTGCAAAAGTGCCACACTGAGAACCGGCAACTGGTCTAGAAGAGGTTTCATCGTCTGTTTTGGACCTCGGATGCCTGTCTTTATCCTTGTTCTTTGCGTTTTTTCGGAATTGCGGTCGTCGGTTGATCCGACGGCATAGTATAATTGAACCTTCGGCCAAAGGAGTGCAAAACAAAATCAAAACGTCTTTTTATAGTGAGTTTTTAAATCTAGCACAAAACCGACTAGTGATGTCATGATCAGGGCCTAGGCATGGAATACAGTAAGAGTGGAAGTCCTTATGAGGTATTTGCTTCCCACAAGAAATACAATTAACTTTTTCTGACATCGGTCTGAGGCAAGAAAAAAGTTTCCCCAATGGGGTACTTAGCTTTATTGAAGACTTCTGATCTGAAATTCAACTTCAAAAATCTCAGGAGTCGGCCGACCGGCACTTGCCAACTGCTTCTGCTTCGGGCACCGCACGGCAAGAAAGACTGAAGAAATTGGCGTCGGATGCAACTTGCATACCCCTGGCACACTGATGTCAGGGAAGAAGCGACAGCAACCGACGCCGGACGAAGATTTTGGAACTCTGGCCGACTGCGGGACCACCTGACAGCAGGATAACCCAAGTGTGATGACTGCCGCAGTGTAACACAATGAACATCTCGGTAGTTTTTGCTAAAAAAAGAAGTAGTCGGCTTGATTCAAACATTGGTAGGTCAGAAAACACCCTCAGAAGCCGGTGCCTGCACAGCGGCTCAGGACCCATCCTAGGTAGAGACATCCACTGGTTCCATAGTCAAAGAAGCATCTCACGGCATACCGGACTCTGAATGGGTCTCAGCAGAGGCTTGCGAATCCATAGAAGCAGGCATCAGGGGCTGCAAAGGCTTCTCACTGAGTACCGGCAGACTGGTGACTAGCTTAATGAAAGCATCGTCAGCAGTTTTGGACTAATGCGGTCTGTCTTTATCCTTCTGTTTTTTAGGAAGATCGGTAGTCGGATGGCTTACCGAAACGGTGACAGACTGCGCAGTAGTGTGTACCAGTGTTGGCATAGCCAGTCTGGGGCAATCAGGATTGCCATTGGTCTTTCCTCCCTTATTTTGAGTAGTACTCTTGTAATAAGAGGTAGAGGGGGAAATGCATAGACTGAGAGGTTTACCCACTGGAAAGATAAGGCATCCACTTTCCAGGTCTTGCGAGGTTCCCTGGTGCAGAACCCTGGTGCAGAATTTGCTGAGCTGGTGGTTGCTGGGGGAGGCAAATAGGTCCACCTTTGGGGTACCCCATTTCTGGGTCACAAGGCTGAAGGGGTATTGGTTTAATTGCCACTCGTGTGGGTCTAGGAGATTTCTGCTTAAGTTGTCTGCCCCCGGAGAGAGTAAGGACCTGAAAGCTTAAGCTCAGAGACCAAATCAAACGAACTGAAATGGAAAGCTGTGGACTGCAGAATACCACTCACCCAAAAACACGAAGTAACTGTATCGTAGATTTAAAACATTTAATACAGATTATATAAAATGAATAAAAACGTATACAGGTTAAGCGCTTTTCGTCCCACATAATTGTGGGACTTCTTCAGACAGACACCTCGCAACAACTACAATTTATATCCTAGAGCAGTGGTGCCGGAAATACAAACACCACAGCTGATTGAAATACTCATTTAACATTGAATAGTTTTAAAAGGTAAAAACAAAGTAAGATTAATGTTAAACATGTGAAAGCATGTTTTCCATCAAATGCAGAACAGTTTAACCCTGTAATTCCCTAACATATACGAAAATATTTTTAATGATTTATTTTAAAATAAATGGTGTGTGTTATATACATTCTAAACTGTATATCTGTAAAATTAACCTAGGTCTAATAAATACAACCAATAAAAAAATAAAAATAAGAATATGTACACACAATGAAGCATTAAACCTATTCAGTAAACATAGATCAACTATAAACAAGCATTTAAAAATGGAAAAGGGCACAAAAAATGTAATAAAAGTAAACACGTGTTAATACAGAAATGTCCATCTGTAAAGCAAGTCTATATTAGTTAAAATAGTAGCCATCTATTTAAAAACATAAATGGGTAATAAATAGATGGGTCTCACCATAGTGTAGACCCTCGGTTATTCATTGGGTTAAAACCTAATATATACATATAGTTAAGGAACGTGAATATATAAATGTATGGGTATGTGAATCAAATGCACGGATATACCTATATGAGATTATATATAGTTGGTCTGAGTAGTGAATATGTACACATATATACCTACCTACTCAAACTTCTTAGCTTCAATATAGGATAAAGGGAGCATATTTCACCAAGTCCTGGAAAAATACTAGCATCACAACGTATCTGCCAGCATAGTTCCAAGACCTCTAATTGTACACAGTGTGGTCCACCCCTACCATCTGAGTGAGCACAGTCTATAGCTCTAAACAGGAATTTATGATTCAGGTGTTCTAATATGTGCTTTGCTAATGCATTTTCTGATCTACCTTTCGTGATAGCATACAGATGTTCATAAACACGTTCACGAAGTTTCCTGTCAGTTTTCCCAAAATAGAATGCTGGGCATTGTTGACACTGGGCTAAATACACTACACCTTTGGACTGACAAGTAAATTTGTGTCTCACCTCATAAGTAACATTCCTGATATAAAGTTTCTCCAGTATTCATGTAAGAGCAGTAATTACACATATTGCATTGGAACATGCCCTTCCTCCATGGTAGTCCCTGTATACTTCTCTCCAGGATTTGTTTCAAATTCCTACCTCTTTTCCAGACTATTTTTGGTTTTTCTGGTAGTTTACTTCTTAAATCTTTGTCACTATTGATTATAGGCCAATTTTTATTGATGATCAATGTGATGACCTCACTGTCAATGCTAAAGGGTGTAATGAATGCCAATCTTACTGGTGAGGCGTCTAGGTTTTGAGTCTGTACTGCTGTGTGTTTTGTACAACCAATAGCTTGGTATGTGCCTAACTCTCTCTGTTTTTACTTCATTAACCAAACTGTCTATGAGTAGTTTTGGATATCCACGTCTCAAACATTTCTTTAAGTAATTGGCACTCATCCAAAAAATCCACATCTCTGGAGACCATGCAGGCTGCTCTAACCAGTTGCCCTTTTACTACTGATCTCTTCTGGTACCAGGGGTGGTTGCTGCTGCAGTGGAGAAAACTGCTAGAATGTTTCTTTACTGTAGATTTTTGCACAAAATGATCTGTTCCTATGATCTTTCCATAAATCTACATCTAAATATGTGATTCTTTCACTACTGTATGTATAAGTGAAAGACAGAAAACTGGAACTGGCATTGAAGAATGAAGCCAGATCAAGTGCTGCTTTTTCGTCTCCTTCTATTAAAATAAAAATACCATCAAGGAAACGTGTATAAAATTTAAATTTTTTCATCATTTGGTCATTCTTCCCAATCACTTCTTGTTCCCAAAAAGCCATGACTAAATTTGCAAAGCTCCCCCAATACGGGGAACCCATGGCTACACCAATTTTCTGTAGATAAGTTCTATTGTTAAAGATCACAAAATTATATGATAAAACTATATCCAGCATTTCTTCTACAAAAGTTATTTCTGATTGTTTAGTCCTTCTTTTCCTTAACATAAAGCTCACCCATTCTATACCACCTTGGTGGGGGATGCATGTGTACAAATCCCTCACGTCGATGGTTAAGAAATTTACTGGGTTTTGGTGGCCAGTTGAGAGAAGTAGCCTGTCAGATAAGACTTGTTTTTCTGGAGTAAGGAATGCCATCTGGGATGCTGTGTCCAGGCTTGCTCCCAGGAATACAATTTTTTTTTTTTGACTGGGGACTAGTTTGGATTTCTTTTCATTTAGTGTACTCCAGTGAGGTTAGTAGGTCCTTTACAAATGTCAGGTGCAACAGCTTTTCCTGACTGCCCGAAGCAGGCAGTCATCCAAGTAGGCGTAAAGCTGAATATTTGTCTGCAAAAAGCAATGGCTGAAGCCAGACATTTTGTGAAAACTCTGGGAGCAGTGGATAAGCCAAAGGGAAGTGCACAGAACAGATAATGCATAGATCCTGCCCTGAAACCTAGATATTTCCTGCAATAGTCTCCGATTGGGATGTGCAGATAGGCCTCTTTTAGGTCTAGGGTGGCTATAACCAGGCATCTTTAGACAGCATAGGGAGAAGCTGCTGTAGGGTGAGCATTCTGAAATTTGGTACCACCAGGAAGGTGTTTAGAATGGATAGATCTAAGATTGGGTGCCAGGTGCCCTCTTTTCTGGGTACCAGGAAAAGTCTGCAATAGAAACCTTGGCCTATCTGTTCTGCAGAAACAGGCTGAATTGCCCTCATGGAGGGCAGGGAATGAATTTGGTTTTGTACCTCTGCCCACTGGTTTTGAGGAAGACCTGGGAACCCTTTTGGGGTTGGCAGCTTGTGAAAATACAATTTGTACCCCTGGGACACCATGTTGAGGACCCATCGATAGTTGGTGATGGAGGCCCAGTTTTTTGCATGGGAGCCAGGTTTTCCTCCTAGGGGCACAAGCAGATGGGCAGAGGTGAGAGGTGGAGTTGAGAAGTCACTGTGAATTCTTTCCATAAGGGGGTGGCTTAGCATTCCCTGTTTTAGGAGTGGAGGTACTCCATTGCTTAGATCTCTGCATACCCTGAGACAGCTGTCTGGGGGGGGGGGTCTGCTTCCCCTAGGTCTAGTCTGAGGTGGCCTTGAGGGGGCTGGAAAGGACCAATGTTTTGAGGGGCAATGCCTAACTGAATCTTGGAGGCTGGACTTGCAAAATTGTCTGCATAGACTTAGCTTTTTCTTCCATCTTTTTAAAAACTTCTTCTGCTTTGGCGCCAAACATATCGTCTTTGTTCAGTGGTGCATCCAATAATGTTGTCTTGACATGGTCTGGCAAGGTCTGTTCCTTAAGCCAAGCACGTATTCTAAATACAGAACCTGTGATTGCTGCCCTGCAGATGCTGCTAGGGCATCAAACCCACATTGCAGGGTATGCTTACTAACTTGGCTTGCAGAATGCATAAGCTCCTGTAATTCTTTATTTTCTGCACAGTCAGGGAAGGTAGATAATTTTGTTTAAGAAGTTCCATAGTATGCCGCTGGTATTTCAGCATGTGAAACTGACAATTTAATGCTCTAATGGCAAGAGTTGCAGAGATGTATACTTTTTTACCCCATCTATCTAAAGCTCTGGAATCCCTGCCCAAAGGGGTGGGATTCTTAGCTGTGGTCGCTTTTATTCTTTTAGGTCCTTGGGAGATGACCTCTGGGTCAGCAGTAGGATTTTTGAAAAGAAATTTGAGAGAGTCAGGGACTCTGTAGTACCTGCCAGGTTTTCTGGAAGCAGGAGGTAAAGCATCAGGAGTTGGACTGGATTCCATAAAAACATCTTCCACAACATCCAGAACAGGAGGAATAGCTAAGGGTCTGTGCTGTGGTAAATCTAAAAATTCCCAGTCTCTCTGTTTGGACTGAGGATAATCCTGGCATTCCCAATGGAAATGCTCTCTCAAGGTATGTAGGGTTTCACCAAAAGAAAAATACTATGGAGGAGAGGCAGAAGGAATGGATTCCTCTGCATCTGAATCCTCATAAGCAGATAAGGGCCATCTTCATAATCAGAAACTTCAGAGTCGGACTCTTGGTCAGATAAAGCTGCTGGAGACAAGTCTCTCTTCCTTTTAGCAGGGGTAGGCTGGCTTCCCCTAATCAACGTAAGGCCTTCCGCCATTTTAAGCGTCTGAAATTGAGGCATGGAAGCAGGCGCTTGAGGTTGGGTCGTCATTTTTTTAGATGTAGTTCGTACTCTGGGCCTTAGAAACTCTGTAGTTTTAGAAAAAACTGAAGACGTGAAAGACGTCGCCGGTTTGTGACGAATATCAGTAGTGCGAAGAACTTCCTCAGAAGCCGGTGCCTGTACAGCGGCTCCGGACTCATCCAAGGTGGAGACATCCGCAGGGTCCGTAGTCAAAGAAGAGTCTCGCGGCATACAGGACTCCGCACGGGTCTCTGTAGTGGCCTGTAAATCCACAGAAGTGGGCATCAGAGGCTGCGAAAGCAGCTCACTGAGTACCAGCAAACTGGCGACTAGCTTAACTGAAGCATCATCGGCAGTTTTAGACCTGCGAGGTCTGTGTGTTTATCCTTACGATTTTCAGGAGATCGGTAGTCGGATGGCTTACCGAAGCCATTTCAGAATACGGAGATCGGGAGCTAAAGTATTTAGCTATGATAAGGGCCCGACGATGTACAGTTCTGGCATTGAACAAAGCACAAAACTGACAGCGAGGGACGTTGTGGTCTGGGCCTAAAGAGGTGATGCAGTAAGAATGGAAATCTGTGTGGTATTTGCTTTTCCACAGGCGAGAGAATTAACTTTTTCTGACATCTGTTAGAGGAAGAAAAAAGGATCCCCCAACAGGGTACTTAGTTTAGAAGACTTGAACTTCAATTTCAGAAATGGCAGCGGCCGACCGGCACTCATGCAAACTGCTTATGTTTCAGGCTCCTCGGCAAGAAAGACTGATGTAATGGCGTCGGCTGCCTGTTTTTATACCACTGACGACATGACGTCAGTCCTGGATCAACAGAAACCGATGGAGAAATACTAAGCCTCTGGTATTCGGACCGACAGAGCTACCCCTGGCAGGATAACCCAAGTGTGATTACTGCAACAGTGAAACACCAAGAACATCTTCCTCGTCATCCTAGCCACATCTGCCTCAGATAGGCTCCTGGAAGACTGAAGAGTGGAAACCATGGATGAAGGTCTTGCATGACGGGAAGACTGCTCAAGAAAAAATAAAGGAAGCCTACATGTGATCAGCTCAGATATTAAAGATGGGGATCCGATCAGAGATCTTCTGGATCATAACTTCAACTCCAACACAGAGGCAACTTTTTATGTAGTTTATCTGGTGGGTCCAAGGATGGAGTTGAGGTTAAAGCTGAAGGGCATTCTGGGGATCTCTTATGAGACTTTGGAAATAGAATCAGCCTTTTTTCTTGTCTTTTTGGAGTCAGAGCCCAGCAGCCTTTGAGGAAGATTTAAAGGGAAGTAAGCCCCTGAGGATTAGCTTATTCTGTCTACCAGAGCGTGGGAATTGAATCTCTTACAAATATCACATTCAATGTCCAAATGCATCGTACCCAAACAAAAAACACTGTGTGTGTACAAATTAAGTATTTTGTGGCCACACTCCCCACATAAGAAAAGGATAGAAAACAAAATGTATTTTTTTTTTTTTTTTTTTTTTTAATTAACAAGAAGAAAGGAAAAGGAAAGGGAAAAGAATTACCAGCAATGTTAATTAAGAGTACTTTTGATGTACGAGAGAAAGAGAAATACCAGCAACCGTATTAATAGTACTCATGTATGTGAAACAAAGGAGAGCCAGTATCTGTGAAAGAGGGTTAAAGGGAGGAAAGAGTAATAACTACAATAGATTAGGCAACAAAACAAGTAAAACTCACTGACTTGCGAGAGATGGATGAAAAGGAAAAATAGTGAAAACACGAATGTTCGCAATCTATGTCCGAACGCTATGGCAGCAAACAAAATCTGGGGTATGTTAGGTGCCTGGGTCATTATGAGTAAAGGGAGGAGCTCTAGACTTAAAGTGTTCTACAATCTGGAAGAAGTAGCAGAGTCAGATCCAAAGATCAGATCTGAACCCAACTGTTAAGGAATGAATGAAAATGACATCAGATCAAAAGTAAAATAGCCATTAAATTAATTACCCACACACAAATCGGTTCAGTACCCATATTTGTGTGTACATAAGATGAAGTATATAGGAATGAAAACTAAAGTGACTTCTGTTGTGAAGGATATGTAGGAAGAGACTAAACAAAAGATAATACAACTGAGAAACTGGAAAAAAATAGTTGTGTAAGAACTTCCCATAACCTTAGATGTCCCTCTCTTCCATGTTGCAGTATTCATAAGAGTAGGGAGTTGCTGCCAGCAGCTCCGCCTTCCAGCCAGTACACCAAAATCTTTGCTTTTGAAAGGTTTATGTGACATCCCTTGCCAGGGCCAAAAACAGACATAGGGAATAAAGGTGACATCTGCACACACCCTCCTCAGAATGAACTGCCACATACAGTAGTACGCCTTAGGTAAGAAGGGTCCCAAGAAAGCCCTTAGAATTACATGTAGGCTGGAGTCAGGGTAGCAGGTAGTTTGTGTTTAGTGAAAGACTGGGGGATAGAAGGGTTATGGCCTCAAGTCTGTATGGTATGTTAGATGGTAAAGGTAGAGGGGTAGGCGGGAGGGACTGAATACTGCAACATGGAAGAGAAGGACATCTAAGGTTATGGTAAGTTCTTACACAACTATTCTATGTCCTTCAATTCACATATTGCAGCATTCATAACAGTAGGGAGAGTACCAGAGCTTTCAGGTATGGTCGTGGGTGGAGGATTGGGTTCCCTGGTCAATGAGTCCTTGGAGGATGGACCTGGCTCTAGAGACTAGGTCCAGTTTGTAATGTTTGGTTAAGGTGTGAACAGAAGTCCAAGTGGCAGCTTCTAGGATGGAAACAGTCAATTCCTTTGAAAAAGGCAGCTGAGGAAGCAGATGCTCGGATAAAGTAAGGCTTGACTTGACCATGCAGGGATTTTCCATGGTAAGAGTAGCATAAGGTAATGGATTTAAAAAAACGAAGAAATGGTCTGCTTGGAGACTGCCTTCCCTAGAGCTCTCAGGTGGAAGGAGATGAAAAGTTAATCTGACTACCTGATAGGCTTGGTTTTATGCAAGTAATACCTCAGTTCTCTGTGGACATCCAAGGAATGGAGAGTCCTTTCTGAGGAATTTTGCGGTTGAGTAGAAAACCAGTAGGTAAATGGTCTGGTTTAGTAAGAGTTCATTAACCACCTTAGGCATGAAGGAAGGGTTGGCCCTGAGAGCAACCCTGTCCTTGTGGAAAATAAGGTAAGGAGAGGTAGCCTTGAGGGCTTGTATCTCCGATACCCTCCTGGTGGATGTCAGGGGCCACTAGTAGAACTATTTTCAGTGTGTATAGCTTCAGGGATACTGAATGAGCTGGTTCAAAGGGTGGCAATGTTAGTTTTTCTAGTACAAAGTTCAGGTCCCAAGGGGGAGGGATAGGTTTCCTGGGTGGCCTGATGTGAAGAACCCCTTTGAGGAAAAAGTTTGACGACCTCTCTGGAAGCCAGAGGAGGGGAGATAGGCAGATATGGCAGATAAATGCACTTTGACCGATGAGTACATTAGTCCTGAGTGAAGTAGCTCACACAAATAGGAAAGGACCACAGGTATAGAGGTCGTCAGAGGGTCCTAGTTTTCCAGTTGACACTAGTAGGAGAATCTGTTCCATTTGGATACATAGTTTCTCCTGCTACTAGGTTTTCTGGCCTCTTGCAGAACATTTGAGTATGTCCTCTGAGTATAGGTGCCTGCAGGGGATCAAAACCCTATCACCCATAAGGTTAATTTCAGATTTTTCACCTGTGGGTGTAGTAGGGATCCCCTGTCCTGTGTGAGCAGGTCTATTCGGTGGGGTAACCTGTGGTGATTGCCCTTGGCTAGTAGGTGTAGGAGGGGAACCAATACTGTCTTGGCCAAAAAGGGGTCTCCAGTAGGCTTTTTGTGTTGTCCTTCTGTATTTTCAGGAGGACTTTCTGAATTAAGGTGAAGGGGGGAGGCATAGAGGTACATTCCCTCCCAGGAAAAGGAGAAGGCGTCCACTTTCCATGCTTGTGGATGCGGATTCCTTGTGCAGAATTTGGGCATCTGTCTGTTCTGGGCAGAGGCAAAAAGATCTGCTTGTGGAATACCCCACCTGTGGATTATGTCCAGGAAAACTTCCCTGTGAACCATCCATTCGTGACTGAGAGCTGAAGTTTTACTCAGGACGTGTGCCATAACATTCTCTTTTGAAGGAATATAAACAGCTACCAGATGAATGTGAAGAGACAATGCTAGGTTCCAGATCTGGATTGCCAGGCTGCACAGAGGGTAGGACTTTGTTCCGCCCTGCTTGTTCATGCATCATAGGACTCATCCTATTGTCTGTGATAACTTTCAGGGTTCCTGGCTGAAGGGCCGATTTTAAGGTTAGTAGGGCCAACAGTAAAGCCCTCATTTTTTTGATGTTGATATGGTCCTTGTGTCTTGGGTTGGACCATGTGCCCTGCAACGAGAGTTGTTTTTGGTTTGTAAGTAGCACTGCCCCCCATCCCAAGTCAGAAGCATCTGTGGAGACCTGCTGGAGGGGTGCTGGGACCTGAAGGTGGATCCCTTGGTTGAAGTGAAGAGCTGATACCCACCACTGGCGTTCCTTCTTCAAACACTGAAGTAATGGGAGAGGGGTGTCCAGGGGCTGGGAGTGTTGGCTCCATAAGTTTTTCAGGACCCACTGGATTTTTCACATGTGGAGTTTTGCCAGAGGCAACATGGGTATGAGTGATACCATGTGGCCTAAAATTCTTAAAAAGTTCTCGAGCTGGCAAGGAAGTGTGGAAGAAGAATTTTTGGAAGTATAGACAAAGGTCTAGTATTCTTTGATCTGGAATGAAGGCTTTCATTTTGTCTGTTCTGATCCCGCATCCCAGGAAAACCAGGTCTTGAGAAGGGATTAATTGAGACTTTTCGTAGTTTATGGTGAACCCTAACTGAGTTAGGGTGGAGATTACCTGTTGTAGATGTAGTAGAAGGACTAGGCAGTCTTGATGAAGAATGAGCAGGTCATCCAGTTATGGGTATATCTGAATACCCTGAGTCCTGCAGTGAGCAATGACGGGAGCCAGGCACTTTGGACTCTCCACTGCTCCCAGAGTATTCACAAAGGGCAAGGCAGAGAACAGCAAATGCCAAGAGCCTATTGCAAACCTGAGGTATTTCCTGTAATCTGGGTGGATAGGGATGTGCAGGTAGGCATCCTTCAAATCCAGGGCTACCATAAAGGCCTGAGTTGGAATTAGTGGTAAGAGCAGGGGTAAGGTTATTTTGAAACTGGGAACCTTGAGAAAGAGGTTTAGAAAAGTCTAGGATTGGCCTCCAAGGCCAGTCCTTCCTTGACACCAGAAACATTCTGGAGTAGAATCCCATGTTTCTTTGATGGCATGGTACCTGTTCTATGGTACCTTGAGCTAGAAGTTGTTGAATGACAGGTGAAAAAAGGTGGGTTTGGCTTGCAGGTGGTTGAGGGAATACCATGAAAAGGTGGTAGCATCACCAAGTCATGAAATAGCCCGACTGAAGGATACAGAGAACCCATTGTTCTGAAGTGATTATCCGCCAGGAGGAGAGGGTGAGATGGCGGGAAAGTGGGATGTTTGGGTTTAAGGGGGGGTAGTCACAGAGGAGGTGGTCTGGTGTTGTCAGATTGGCCTTGAAAGGGGGTGGTGGATGAACTGGTTGGAAATCTTGGAGTAGAGTTTTTCCTGGTTTGTCTGCGTACTTTAGACTGTGGAGCAGTGTGAGAGGACTGTCTTCTGACAAAAGGTTCTTGTGGATATATTCTGTGGTATCTTGGTATAGTAGACACCAATAGGTGCTTAAAGTGTAGAAGTTCCTTTCCCTTTTCTTAAAGGGACTTGGAGTTCTGCTGAGGCTTGCCCAAACAGAGCTTTATTGTCCAGGGGTGCATCCAATTTTGTGTCCATGGGTAGGGGTTGTAGTCTCACTCAGGAATATTGCCTCAAGACTGATCCTGATGCAGCAGACTTAGATGAGGCTTCCACAGCATCATAACTGCACTTTGATTGCCTTGTTACTTGGGATGCAGTGGAAAGGATGGTATTAATTTGTGCTTTTATGGGAGAATCTGGTGCCTCAGAGAGTAGTGTGGATGCCTTGGTAATGGTATCCAAGCCATATCTAGCCATATGTGTTTGGTAATTGAGAGCTCTTATAGGCAGAGTAGAGAAGGTATAAACTTTCTTCCCTATTCTGTCCATGTATTTGCTGACTTTGTCAGTGGGATAAAGAGCAGTCGAAGGGTAGTTGCCTAGATGATTTGTCAGCCGAGACCGGAATAAATGCTGGGCCTGCTGGTGGGTTCCTAAAGAGGAACTGGGTTTCTTGAGGGACCTTGTAAAATCAGCCCGGATGTTTAGAAGCTGGTGGTTGAGAGTCAGGAGACAGAATCAGCCAAGAAAGCATCCTGGAAGGCAGGTAGCAAGGGGGCCACTGCTGAAGGAGAGGGTTGCTCCATTTGTAAAAGGTCAAACTATCTTTTCTAAGTGTCAGATACTTCAGATGCCTGCCATTTAAAATGCTCCCTCATGAGGGAGATTGCATCTCCAAAGGTGATTTCTTCCCCTGGAGACTCAGGAGTAATGGAATCCTTCTCCTCTGGAGTGATGAAATCTTTTGGGGAATCTGTTTGGGATTCGTATGAAACAATCTGAAGAGTAGTCTTCCTCTGACACCTGTAAAGTTGGTTGAAGTGAAGGGGCTGGTGGAGCCTGTTGCATCTGTAAGGCCTGAAAAGCCTTTAAAAGCCTTTGAGAAAAAACTTCCATTCCAGGAACTGGTTGTGGTTCAGGGTGTTTAACATTTTGCTTTTTCTTTAAGGGAGTAGCTAGTGGGGACAGAATCGGTGCAGACATCTGCCTGGGTTGAAGTGAAGGAGTAGTGCCCTCTGACTGAATGATACATGGTTCCCCTCTGCCATCAGGATCTGATGGCTGAATAGCCTCAGCGGACATACTAAAGTTTTCTAACCCCAGCTTCCACTGAGGTTCCCCAGCCTGGCTTGGAAACAGATGTCTGGGAAGATGCCGGGCTTTCATCAGCCTCAAGAACTTTCTCGGACTCCTGAGGCGCAGCATGGGATTCAGACCTAATTTTCTTGGCCTTTTTCCTTGGCGGCTCTTTGGACATGCCTTTTCCCCCTTCCATACAGAGCACAAGACATCTGAGTGTCTGATTTTCCAAACACAATGTTAGTGCAGCAAGAAGGCTGCAAAGGGTTTTCGGGACGAAAGATTTGCAAATGGGGCAGGACGTATGGTCGTGGGATTCGCCTAAGCAAAAAAAATGCACTTCTCGTGTGTGCCCTTGTGAGGAATTTGTCTCCCACAAGCACATTTCCCCTTTCATGCTGACATAGTTAGACTTAGCAATAAGCAAGGCAAAGAAAAATCCCGACAAGGCACTTATCTGTATTGGTAGAAGAAACTGTAGTCTGGTCTGGAAACTTTTAACGGTCATCTGAAAACTCAATCTGCTTTCGGAACTGGCGAACAGGAGTCTGGCATTCACTGCGGCAGGAAATTTCTGAGGAGGGTGCATGCAGACGTCACCTTTATATCCTACGTCAGTTTATGGCCCAAGCAAGGGACGTCATATGTACCCTCCAGAACCAAAGACTTTGGTATATTGGCCGGAAGGCGGCGCTGCTGGCAGCAATTCCCTACCGTTATGAATACTGCAACATGTGAATAGGACATCTTTTGTTTATGGATACGGATAGCAAGATAAGAAGCAGTGAAAATGTTTTTAGTGCCTTTAGATTCATATATAGGTGAAACATTTTTATCAACCAAGGGAGAAGACAGAAGGAATTTAGTTGGGAGGGGAAGAGAGTAAGAGTTAAGTGGGATAAACTGACACTCCCAACAGAGCAAGGTATTTTAGGATTATCTGATTTGAAGGGCTATTTCAGAGCTATGCAGTTAAGGTTTGTATAAATAACACAAGCAAAATGTTTTATTTCAAAGTAGAAAGGGCTAATGATGAAGTGGAGGGGAATAGAATGAGATTCTGGATGCAGATCATCAAGGAGAACATACATACAGAGTACAGTCCCGAAGCAGCGAAAAGTATTCCAAGAACTAAGCCAATACCAGAATGGAAAAAGGAGATTTTGTCAAGAGTGGGAAATGCCAAGTGGGGGTACAGAAAATCGAAAAGAGGGGGCTAGAACGTACTGGAGAAAACTGGATAAAGAACCAAGGTACTGGGAGCAAATAACTAAAAAGGAGAAGGTAACAGATTGCGATGAAGCCAAAAAGAAGTTTGGCCTACAAGTTCAAGACTGCCTTCCCTACCACGGATTGATAAGAGTATAGGCAAACAGAAAGGGATGGGCGAGTCCTGAGTGAAAGACCTACTCTGGTAGACTTTTTAATCAAATCTAGAATACAGGCTTATGTTTGAAAAAGGAATAATTAGTATGTATAGCATATAAAATACTGCATGATAACAATGAGACTTAAATCAGAAAAGGTTAGAAAAGTTGGGAAGAGAGAAGGAAAAGCAATTTACAAAGGAACAATGGGAAGAGATATTTATGACTCCCATCCATGCAATAAAGTCCGGAAGACTTATGATTTTTGTTTAGAAGTGTCTGCATGGGTAATTTATGCCCCAAGCAGACTTAATTTTTCCTCAGCAGATAGCAAATGCTGGAGGTGTGAATGGGAAGAGCAAGGCAACTGGAAAAGTTTTGGGATTGTACTAAGCTGAATACCCTTGTCAGAAATATTGGGGGAAGCAAATGGCTGGAATTAAAGAAATGATTCTTTTGACCTGGGAAAATGGACTGGAATTGCTTTAGACATAGTAAAGTCTTATTCACTTTAATTCTACTGACTGCCAAAAAAGCAACAACTATAAAATGAAAATCAAAACTGAAACCAACTGTATTTGAAGTACTGGACATTGTAATAGACATAAAAGAATTAGAAGTGGGGTATTTAGAAAAAAGGAGCAAATTACATAAACATAAATGGAATTTATGGGAATAATGCACGTAGAATAATGTCCAGAAGTGAAGTTTAAGGGAAGGTAGGCATGGAGTCATTTTTGTAATGATAGGCATTGAGTAATTTTTGTAACGATAGACTGAGTAAAGTATTATTGTGTAAAAACTTACCATAACCTTAGATGTCCTTCTCTTTTATATGCTGCTGTATTCATGACAGTTTGTTCTGGTGAACTCTCGTACGTCCGGCCGTTATACAAAAGTTAAATGCTACCGCTAGGGTGCACATGTCCCACACCTCTCTCGGATATCGGGTGTAAACAGATGTCGGGTATAAAGTGGACGTCAGCACACACCTCTTCAGAACTGAATGCCACTGGATACAGCGACAGCGGATTGGTTACTCCAGGAATCAGGCAAGTGTGAGGAGGAAGACTGGGTGGGAAACTATACAGCAGCATACAGAAGAGGACATCTAAGGTTATGGCAAGTTCATACACAATACTATGTCCTATTTATATGCTGCTGTATTCATGACATCAGGGAGAGTGCAACAGCTCCTGTCCTAATGAAAGGGTGGTGGACCAGAAGCACCTTCCACAAACCAATGTAGGATGGCTCTGGCAAATCCTGTCGTGGCTCTAAAGACCACATCCAGTTTGTAGTGTCTGCTGAATGTGTGAACTGAGGACCACGTAGCTGCCTCTAGGATAGGAGCTGTGTCCAATCCTTTAAGGAAAGCCCCTGAGGAGGAGACTGCCCTGGTAGAGTGTGCCCTAACTGGGGCTGGGAGTGACTTACGATGGTTAGTGTAGCAAAAGGAAATGTTTTCTGATATCCAGAAGATATAGTTTGCATGGAAACAGGTTGACCCAGGGCTCCAGGGTGGTAGGAAATGAAGAGCCTGTCAGATTTACTGAAGCATTTGTTTTGGCCAAGTAAAACCTTTGCTGTGTGTACATCTAAGGAGTGAAGTTTCCTCTCTGCTCTTTTCTGTGGAGAAGGGAAAAAGGTTGGCAGATTGATAGTATGATTTAAGAACAAGTCATTTACCACTTTGGGCATGAATGTGGGGGGTTAGTACATAAGCATACCCAGTCCTTGTGGAAGACAGTGAAGGGGGGTGTGCCATAAGGGCCTGGAGTTCAGATACTCTTCGGGCAGAGGTTATGGCCGCCAAGAGAATGGCCTTCCAAGTGCAGTGCTGGAGGGAGCAGTCTTTGGCTGGTTCAAACGGTGGGACAGTCAATTTTTCTAGGACAAAGTTAAGGTCCGAAGGAGGCGGAATTGGCTTCCTTGGTGGCCTGAGGTGAAGAGCCCCGCTCAGGAAAAGTCTAGATGCTAAAGGCGGTACTGGGATAGGCAAGCTGAGATGGCAGACATGTGGATTTTAATGGAGGAGTACGACAGTCCAGACTTCATGAGATCACACAGGTAGGACAAGACCATTGGGAGCTCTGCAGTGAGTGGTTGAAGGCAGGTTTTCTGACACCATAAAGAAAATATTTTCCACTTTTACACAGGTAGGATTTTCTGGTAGTTTGTTTTCTGGCCTCCTGAAGAACCTGGATCACGTCCTCTGTATATAGGTGCCTGAAAAGAATCAATGCCCTATCACCCACAAATTGAGATTCAGTGTGGACAGTTGAGGGTGCAAAAGTGTTCCCTTCTCCTGTGTGAGCAAGTCCATTCTCTGGGGTAACTTGCGGCGAGTTTCCTTGGCTAGGTGAAATACTAGGGGGAGCCAATGCTGTCATAGCCAGTAGGGAGTCACAAGCAAGATCTGAGGTTGCTCCTTCTGAATTTTCAGGATGACTCTCTGAAAGAGAGGGAAGGGGGAGAATGCATATGCATACATCTCCTTCCAAGAGACTGATAGATCATCCACCTTTCAAGCCTCTGGGCGAGGTGCCCTGGAGCAGAAGTTTGGGAGCTGTCTATTCATGGAGGAGGCGAAGAGATCCACATTCGAATATCCCCATCGATGGACCTGGTCCAGAAACACTTCCCTGTTCAGCATCCATTCGTGAGCCAGTCCTTAAGTAATTACAGCCGAGTGACATCTACAGGCGTTTCTGCAGTTACCTCCTACTGCTCCCTCTAGGCGTCAGATATTGCCTGTTCATATTTGCATTAATAATTCCAAAACCATGCTACATACAAGGTATCAGAATATTTTATCTCGAAACATATATGAATGTAAACACAATTGTATTGATATACGACCTTTGTCAATAAGTATTTGTTAGAACTGTAAGGTGATAATGCCATTTTTTAAAGGCTGAAGCCACATCCGCTGGGAGTTAAGGGTACACACTCAAAACAGCTCTACTGGAGAGAATGAGTTAAGGAGTCTGTCATCACATTGAATGCGGAGGGAATATATAATGCTTGGAGAAGGATTTGTTTCTCCCGTGCTTTTTCCCAAACCTGCAGTGCTAGTCTACACAAGAGGTAGGACCTTGCCCCCCCCCGTTTGTTGATGTATCACAACACAGTTGTGTTGTCTACGCACCACCTCAGGGTGCCTGGGAGAAGCTGACCCTTGAAAATATCCAAAACTAGTATCAAGGCTCTCATTTCCTTGATATTGATGTGATCTACTTGTTGAATGGGACTGCATGCATTCCTCACTCTCCAGTTTCTTAGGGTTGCTCCCCGGCCTGTGTCTGAAGCATCTGTGAAGAGGTCTTGTTTTGGGGGTGTGGGCTGGAGGGGCAGGCATGGGTTTGACTGAATCTGGGAGACCCACAACTTCAAATCCTTGGACAGGCAAGGAAGCATGGGGATCATGAACTCTAGAGGATGTAGATGTTGCTTCCAAATGTTTCTCAAATACCACTGGAACTTCATGTGTAGCTTTGCAAGGGGGACCATGGGATATTCAAGGCCATGAATCCTAAGATTCTGAGGAATTCCCTGGCTGAGATGGTTTTGTGAGGAATGATCCCCTGGAAGAAAGATGTGAGGGTCACAATCTTTTCTGGTGGCAGGCAAGCCAACATTTCCCTGGTCCGAATCAGACATCCTAGAAACACTTGATCCTGAGAGGGTGTCAGGAATGATTTTTTTGTGATTTGTGGTGAATCCCAGACCTGTAAAAAGGGAGATGGTGAAGTGCAGGTGTTGCAAGGCCAGTGAATCTGAAGTAGCCTGGATAAGGATGTTGTCTAGATAGGGAAAAGGTTGTATTCCTTTTGTCCTGGCAAATGCCATGACTGGGGAGAGACATTCTGTAAATACTCCTGGGGCTGTAGAGAGACCAAAGGGTAAAGCAAAGAACTGATAGTGTGTAGAACCTACAGAAAAGCAAAGGCACTTTTTGAAGAGAGGGTGGATAGGGATGTGCAAGTAAGAGTCTTATGTCCAGTGACACTAGCAAAGCCTGAGGCAGAATGAGTGGCAGAAGGCTTGGGAGAGAAAGCATCCTGAAGGAGGGGACTTGGAGGAAGGTGTTTAGGTGGGACAAGTCCAGGATAGGCCTCCAGGGACCTTCCTTCCTGAGAACCAGGAAAATTACTGAATAAAAACCTTTTTCCTATTGCAGGTGATAGGACCTCCTGTATGGTTCGTTGAGCAAGAAGTTCCTGCAGGATGGGAGGAAAAAGTGGGATTTGGTCTTTGGGTGGGGGAGGGATGCCTTTGGGGGTGGGACTAGTCTCCCAGGCAATGAAATATCCCTGCTTTTTGATAGATAGGACCCATGAGTCCTGGTTAACCTGCTTCCAAGCGGGAAGGATGAGGGAGATGCCCATGGATAAAGGGATGTAGGGCCTGGCAGTCACAGACTACCAGTCTTTCCCTGAAAGGACTGTTTAGAGGTTAGAGTGGAAGAGACAGACCTAGAAGGGTGCCGTTTCCTGTGGTCCTTTCTAAGCTTAGCTTGTATTCTCTTAGCTGAGGCCCTGACAAAGGAGTTTTAGCTGGGTAATTTCTCTCAAACCGTGGAACTGAGACGACAAAGATATGTCTGAATTCCTGCAGTTCCTTACCTTTGGTCTGGAGGGTCTTAAATTGTTCAGCAGTTGCTAAACCAAACAGGTTTTTGCTGTCCAGGGGCGCATCTACGAGCTTGGCTTTGATGTCATCAAGGAGGGGGTTGCAGCCTTAACCAGGAGTACACATTCTGATGACAGATCCAAAAGCAACAGCCCTTGCAGATGCTTCTACAGCATCGTAGCTGAACTTGGAGTGTTTGGTCACCTGTGTGCAGGGGTTCAGGAGACAGGAAATCTTAGCTTTAACAGGGGAGTCAGGGAGCTCTCCCAGTTGCTTAACCACATCTTTTCAAAAAAGCCAAGGAGTACTTGACCATGTGCATCTGGTAATTGATTGCTTACTGCTAAGATGGCAGAAGTATAAGCTTTCTTTCCCAGATGTTCCACCATTCTACTCTGTCAGGGGGCAGTAGAAAGGTGGAAGGAAGTAACTCAGGTTTTGCCCGTTGTCATGGAAATAACTGCAGGATCTGCAGAAGGGGCTCTGTAGAGGAAGACAGCTTCCTCGGGCACCTTGTAGAATCCATCTGGACGCTTGAGTGCTGGGGTTGTGAATCAGGGTTTTCTGAAGCAGCCAGGAAGGCATTCAGAAAAGCAAAGTGTACTGGGGGCACAGTAGAAGGGCTGGGAGACTCCGGAAGAAGTTCACAGTATCACTTTTGGGTCTCTGTCACTTGACTACTGTACCATTTGAAAAAGTTTTGCATTTTGGTGTTGGTCTCAAAGGCAAGGTCCTCACCAGGGGAGTCAGTGCCGTTGAATTCCTCCTCTGGTGAAGCACATCCCAGAGGAGAAAACATCTGAGAAGACTAGATGAGAGACTCATCATCAGATGAATTATCTTCTCCTGAAGAGATGTCTGTGGCAGACCCCAGAAAGCAGAGAGGTCTGTACAGGTATTAGGCCCTGATGCAAGGCCAGAAAGGCACTGAGCAGGCCTTGAGTGAAGGCCTACCAATCCGGAGGCTGTCTGACAGGTGAAGCAGGTAGAGGCTGAGAAATATGTTTAGTTTTCCATTTCCTCTTCTTATGGGTTTCAGGAGGGAGAGGATTCAGAAATGCAGTGGAGGATAAGAGGGCCGGCCGCTGGCCGGCACTCGACTAAATCAGAGACTATGTCCTCGTGTACCACAATTGGGGAGACGCTTGTGGGCCCTCAGATCTAACGAGCCTTGGTTCTCCCTCAGCAACTGAGTCGGACACCTGAGATTCCCTCCAGGATGTGACCTCGGGCAAAGGACAGATTTCCTACGGGCCTTCTGTCGAGGGAAGCTCCAAGGACTCCGGCTCAGACTGGGGGCCTTCACTAGCCTCGAGAGCTATGGCTGGAGTGGAGGGTACAGCAATCGGTTTGGGCCTACACTTTTTGGCCTTATTGACTGGGGCTAGTCCGAGTGTTCAAACGTCGGGTCCATCCTAGATGCTAGATTGAGTCTTTGATTTTCAAGGTACAGTTTTAAGGCTGCAAGACGGCTTCTAAGAGTCTTGGGAACAAATGCCTGACCAATACTACAGGTGGTATGGTTGCATTCACAGCCCAAGCAGAACAGGCAGAGCTCATGCGAATCCTTATGTAGAATTTTCCTTCCACATCTATATTTGCCCTTCCTACCTGAAATGTAACCCAAAACAGTGACAAGTAAAATAAAAAACACCCAAAGGTCAGATAAAGAAAATGCTTCTACTGGCAGCACTACACCGGAGCTGGCAGTCACACAGGAAGGAGAAAAGTTCTTTAGAGTTACGTGCTGATGTCCACTTTATAACAGACATTCGTTTATGACAGACATCTGAGAGCGGCACGGGACGTCACTTGCACCTTAGCGGTAGCATTTAACTTTTGTAAAATGGCCAGACATACGAGAGTTCACCAGGGGCAAACTCTCTGACGTCATGAATACAGCAGCATATGAGCAGAAGGATATCAGTTTTTATAAAGAAACAAAAAAGTACAGTTGTGTACACTTACCATAAATGTAGATGTTAGAGTGTATTCACTGTTGCAGTCATTGCATTTGGGTTATCTGCCTGCAGGTAGCCCTCAGCCAGCCTGAATACCAGAGTCTTGGATCCTTGTGTCTGATGCTTCTCTTCTTCCATGACGTTATGCCAGGGGTATAAAACATGCAGCAGACGCCATTACATCAGTTTTTCTTGCCCCAGATGCCAGATGCCCCCAACGGGAAGCTATTATATGTTATGTTACACCTCTAACAAAAAGCAAATACACCAAACAAGAAGGAGAGGTAGGGTCAAGAGAAGTCAGGGGGCTGGAGGGACGGTAACCAGGACTGCAACAGTGAATACACTCGATCATCTACATTTATGGTAAGTGTACTCAAATGTACTATGTTCTTCATGTTTCACTGTTGCAGTCATTACATTTGGGTAGATTCCCAAACCTAAGGAAGGGAGGAGGAAGTTAGAGAGCATTAGGACCAGCTATTAAGCCCTGCAATACTGCAGTGGCAAAACCAGCTCTGGATTTAGAAAAAATAGGCATGTGGTATGCTTGGTGAAGGTATGAACAGAGCTCCAGGTAGCAGCTTCTAGGATGTCCTGGTAGGGACCCCGCTGAGAAAAGCTGTAGAGGTAGATGCAACCCTGGTGGAATGTCATCTTATCCCCTGTGGGGTAGGTTTTCCAAGGTGCTTATAGCAGAAATGAATGCAATGGGCTACCCCATTTAGAAATGGCTTGCTTTGAAATGGCCTTCCCCCTCTGCCCCTGCAGCAAAGCCAGCTAGCAGCTGTTCAGCTTTTCTGAGAGGCTTAGTCCTGTCCACATAAAATCTAAGTTGTCTGTGCATGTCCAAGGAGTGCAGAATTCATTCTCCTTTGTTTTGTGGATAAGGGAAAAAGGTAGGCAAATGAATGGACTGGTTTAGGGCCACAATAGACACCACCTTGGGCATAAAGAAAAGATTAGTCCTGAGAGAAACCCTGTCTGCATGGAAGATAATGAAGGGCTCCATTGCCATGAGGGCCTGTAATTCAGACACTCTTCTGGCTGAAGTGATGGCTAGAAGGAATGCTGTTTTCAGAGAAAGGCATGCCTCCGAAGAGCAATTTCTGTACCTGCAGCTCTACTCCAGTCATCAGCTGTGTAAGATACGAGACGCATGGACGAGTTAACTATTGAATTAAGGGTAGCAAGCTGGGTACCAACTTTGTCAGATACACTCACAGCTACAGTACACTGAAGAGCATCTCCCAACTCCTTAAGGAAATCTCTCTGCAGTCTGGTAAAAAGGGTCAAGTAGATCAGTGATCTGAGTGAGAAAGTCGCTGAACTAAACATGCGTTTCCCATATCTATCCATGATCCTGGATTCTCTGTTAGGAGGATGGATAGAAGAGGAAGTCTCAGACATTTCCTTTTTGGTGGCTGCTGCAGCACCATGGCAACAACAGGGACTCCCTTGGTCAAAAAGGACTTATCTACGGGGGCAGAAATATACTTATTAGGCCTCCTAGGGACAGGTTCCATAGATTCTGGTGACTCCCACGCCCTACGAGAGACCAGATCCATAAGCTCATCATGGGACGGAGACACCCAAGAGGTGTAAGGTTGAGACCCGAACGCCTTCAGGAGAACTGACTCCTCACAGTAGGACTATTGGACCGCCAATCACCCCTCTGCCTAAGAATTTCAAGAATCGCCGTAAAGGAGATGTCCTCAGAGGGGGCTCTAGGGGACCCTTCTGATTCATCCAAGGCTGTGTCTGATGTTAGAGATTCCTGTGGGGAGTCCAAATGCCTCCTCTTGCATAATCTCTTCCTGGGGACTTCTTCAGGGGGAACCTCTGAAGAGGTCTCAGAAGAGCAGGGAGCGCCCTGTGCTGCTACCCGAGGCTCTGGGTCTCTAGGCTTGGGATGACTGGAGGAAACAGAAAAGTACAGTTGTGTACCTACCATAAATGTAGATGTTCGAGTGTATTCACTGTTGCAGTCATTACTCGAGTTATCCTGCTGGCAGGCTACCCGCAGTCGGCCTGAATTCCAAAGTCTTGGTCCAGCGTCGGTTGCTGTTGCCTCTTCCCTAACGTCAGTGCGCCAGGGGTATAAAAATGCAGCCGACGCCATTTTCTTCAGTTTTTCTTGCCCCAGATGTCAGGTGCCCCCAAAAGGGTAGGCTAAAAATTATGCCAATAAACATGCATGCACTAAGGTAATCATTTCCTTCATCTACAAGCAAATACACCACATAGGTTGTATAGAATAGAGAAGTACAGTTAAGACCCAGCAAAAGAAAGAGGGATGGTGGGAGGGTAACCCGGACTGCAACAGTGAATACACTCGAACATCTACATTTATGGTAGGTACACAACTGTACTATATTCATCGTGTTTCACTGCTGCAGTCATTACTCTTGGGTTGAATCCCAAAGCTGAGGATAGGTGGCTGGGGCTAAATAGGATTAGGAGAGGCTATGAGGCCCTGCAGAACTGCAGTGGCAAAGTCTGCTGTGGATTTAGAGTAGAGAAGTGGTAGTACTTGGTAAGTGTGCACCGAACTCCAAGTTGCAGCCTCTAAGATGTCTTTGGTTGGTACTCCTCTGAGGAAGGCTGAAGTGGATGCTGCTCTGGTTGAATGTGGCCTAATGCCCTTACGCACTGATTTGCCATGTTGTGAATAGCAGAAACGAATGCAATGGCCTATCCATTTTGAAAGTCTATTTTGAGATCGCCTTTTCTTGTGATCCTGCAGCATATGCCACTAAAAGTTGCTCAGTCTTTCTGAAAGCTTTAGTTCTGTCCAAGTAGAAGCGTAGCTGTCTGTGTATGTCCAAAGAATGCAGAAGTCTCTCACCATTGTTCTGTGGGTTGGATAAAAGGTAGGCAAGTGAATGGTTTGGTTAAGGGCCACAACTGGACACCACCTTAGGCATGAATGTCGGGTTTGTCCTCAGAGAAACCCTGTCTGGATGGAAAATGACAAAAGGTTCCACAGCCATGAGTGCCTGTAACTCAGAGACTTGTCTTGCAGAGGTTATTGCTAGGAGCAGAGCTGTTTTCAAGGATAAGAATTTTATATCAGCTGTTGAGGCTGGCTCAAAAGGAGGCAATGTGAGTTTTTCCAAGACATAATTGAGGTCCCATGCAGGCACTGGTGCTCTCCTTGGAGGTCTTATGTTTTGGCCCCTCTGAGGTACTGCCTTATTAAAGGGTGAGAAAAGATAGGTGGTTCTGTATTGTAATGGGCTGAAATGGCAGACGCATGGATCTTAATTGATGAAAAGGATAGGCCTTTGTCCAGCATCTCAGTTAAGTATTGTAAAATTTGAGGAATGTTTGGTACAAACATGTCAATTCCTTGTGCCTGGTTCCAAGCACAGAATCTCTTCCATTTTTCTGCATAAAATTTTCTGGTACTGGGCCTCCTGGCCTCCAAAATAACATCCATCACAGCTTTGGAGAGAGGAGTGTTCTAAATGACTACTTTATCTGCCATGCTGCCAGATTTAAGGTCCTGAGTTGGCTGTGCAGGATCTGATTGTTTTGTTGGGACAGTAAGTTCTTTAGGATTGGGTACCAGTGCTGGCGTGGCCAGTCTGGGGCAATCAGTATCATTTTTGGCTTCTCTTGTCTGACCTTTAGGAGTACCTTGGGGAGGAGAGGCAGTGGAGGAAAGGCATATATGGTTAGGTTTTTCCAGCTGAAGGATAAGGCATCCACTTTCCATGCTTGCTTGTGATAAGTCCTTGTGCAGAATCTCTGTAGTTAGCAGTTGTGAGGGGAGGCAAATAGATCTATGTCTGGGCATCCCCATTTCCTTATGCTGAAGACTTGTGGATCCAGTTTCCACTCGTGAGGATCCATGAGGTTTCTGCTTAGTTCGTCTGCCAGAGTATTTATCCTTGCTTGCAGGTGAACTTGGTAAGTCAATGCTGTGTCCCACAAAGTCATGGCTTGTCTGCAGAGGGGGTAGGAATGTGTGCCTCTCTGCTTGTTTATGTACCACATGACTGTAGTATTGTCCGTCTTTATCAAAAGTTGTCCTGGATGAAGTAGATCCTTGAAAGCTGTCAGGGCATTTTGAACAGCTAGCATCCCTTTTTGATTGATATGAAGATGCATCTGGCTTGCGGGCCATGTGCCCTGAATACATTTTCCTGCCATGTGGGCCCCCCAGGCATAATCTGATGCATCCATTGTTAGTGTCTGCCTGGCTGTGGGTAAAGTGAACGGCTGTCCCTTGTTGTGGTGACAGGCCAGTGCCCACCATCAAAACTCCTGTTGCAGGCAGGGAATGAGGGTAATTAATGTTTCCAGGCTGTGGCAATGGGTCCAAACACTTTTTAGATACCATTGTAGTTTCCTCATATGCAGTCTGGCATATGGAATTAGCAGAATGAAGAATGCCATGAAGCCCAAAGCCTGCAAATTTTTTCTTGTAGATAACTGGGTCTTTGTTGCCAACATCTTGAAGTAAGAAGTCAGTTGCCTTTGTTTGTCTGGCGTGGGATAAATACAACTGCCCAGATGGCTTAAGCTTGCACCCAGGAATATTATCTCTTGAGAGGGTACTAGTTTTGATTTCTTTTCGTTTACTCTGTACCCTAGGCAAATTAGTAATCTTTTTACAAATGCCAGATGCTTTAGTAGAATGTCCTTGTTCTCTGCTTGAATTAGGCAGTCGTCCAAGTAAGGATATATTTGAATTCCTCTGTCTGCAAAAAGCAATTACTGGTGCCAGGCATTTTGTGAAGACCCTGGGCGCAGTAGATAAGCCAAAGGGCAGTGCAGAGAATTGGTAGTGCATTGAGCCAGCTATGAATCTGAGGTATCTTCTGCAAGATTGTCTGATTGGGACATGCAGGTATGCCTCTTTTAGGTCCAAAGTTACAAGCCAAGCCTTCTTGCCCAGCATGGGCAGAAGCTGCTGCAGAGTCAACATTTTGAATTTTGGAATGTCCAGAAATGTGTTTAGAATAGACAGGTCCAGTATTGGTCTCCAGGCTTTGTCCTTTCTGGGTACCAAGAAAAGTCTTGAGTAAAATCCTAGTCCCTGCTCTTGCTGTGGTACTTGCTGAATGGCCCTCATGTCCATGAGGGATGAAAAGTAGTTTTGTACCTACCATAAATGTAGATGTTCGAGTGTTCACACTGCTGCAGTCATCACACTTGGGTTATCTGCCGTCAGGTGGTCACGCAGTCGGCCCGAGTTCCAAAGTCTTGGTCCGGCGTCGGTTGCTGACGCTTCTTCCCTGACGTCAGTGCGACAGGGGTATAAAAGAGGCAGCCAACGCCATTTTCTTCAGTTTTTCTTGCCCCAGATGTCAGGTGCCCCCAAGTAGGAAGGCAATACATAATCCTAAGTAAATTACATAAGCAGAAAACAATAGCTACAGCTGTAAGCAAATACACCATATAGAAATATATCTTAAAGATTGTATAAACAGGGAGCTATAGATAAAACCCAGGCAAGAAGAGGGGAAGGTGGGAGGGTAACCTGGACTGCAGCAGTGTGAACACTCAAACATCTACATTTATGGTAGGTACAAAACTGTACTATGTTCATCGTGTTACACTGCTGCAGTCATCACACTTGGGTTGAATCCCAAAGCTAAGGCTGGGCGGTTGGTACTAAACAGGGTTTGGAGAAGCTAGCAGGCCCTGCAAAACTGCAGTGGCAAAGCCAGCTCTGGTTTTTGAGTATAGAGGTAAGTGGTAGTGCTTGGTGAAGGTGTGCACTGAACTCAAAGTTGCAGCTTCCAAAATTTCCTTGGTTGGTAGCCTTCTGAGGAAGGCTGCTGATGTTGCTGTAGCCCTGGTGGAATGAGACCTAATGTTACCAGATACAGGTTTCCCATGGTGTGTGTAGCAGAAACGGATACAATGTCCTATCGATTTTGAAATGGTCTGTTTTGATATAGGCTTTCCTTGAGATCCTGCAGCATAGGATACAAAGAGCTGATCAGATTTTCTGAAAACCTTTGTTTTATCCAAGCAGAAACGTAATTGCCTGTGAATGTCCAAAGAGTGTAGGAGCCTTTCCCCTTTATTCTGGGGGTTTGGATAAAAGATGGGTAAATGAATGGTTTGGTTTAGAGCCACACCGGATACTACCTTTGGCATAAAGGAAGGGTTAGTTTGTAAAGAGACTCTGTCTTGATGAAAAATGATGAAAGGCTCCACTGCCATTAGGGTCTGTAGCTCTGAGACTCTTCGTGCTGAAGTTATTGCTACCAGCAGGGCAGTTTTCCATGATAAAACTTGTAAATCAGCTGAAAAAGCTGGCTCGAAGGGCGGTAGTGTAAGTTTTTCCAAAACAAAATTTAGGTCCCAAGTTGGTGTTGGTGCTCTTCGGGGCGGTCTTATGTTCTTAGCCCCTCTGAGGTAGTGTCTTAATAATGGATGTGAAAAATAGGAGGATCCGTGTTGTAATGAACTGAAATAGCTGAAGCGTGGATCTTTATAGATGAAAAGGAAAGGCCTTTGTGCAACATCTCGGTTAAATATTGCAGAATCTGAGGAATATTTGGGACAAGAGGATTTTGGCCTTTAGCCTGGTTCCAGGCGCAGAATCTTTTCCATTTGTCTGAGTAGGTTTTCCTGGTGCTGGGTCTCCTGGCCTCCAGAAAGACATCCATAACAGCTGTAGAGAGAAGTGCTGACTGGTTTGTTTAGATAATCTGCCATACAGCCAGATTTAAAGTCTTGAGCTGGCTGTGTAGAATATGATTGTTTTGCTGAGTCAGCAGGTGAGGAATTTGAGGTAAAATCCATGGTGGGCCTTGAGCCATGTTCCTTAATATTGGATACCAGTGTTGGCGTGGCCAGTCTGGAGCAATGAGTATCATTTGTGGCCTCTCTAATCTGGCTTTTAGCAGCACCTTCGCCAGAAGAGGCAGTGGAGGAAAGGCATACACTGTTAGTGTTTTCCAACTGAATGAGAGGGCGTCCACTTTCCAAGCTAGTGTGTGGCATGTCCTTGTGCAAAACTTTCGCAGTTGGTAGTTTTGGGGGGAGGCAAACAGATCTAAGTCTGGGCTCCCCCATTTTTGAGTTATCATTGTGAATACTTGTGGGTCTAGTTTCCACTGGTGAGGATCCATGATATTTCTGCTTAGTTTGTCTGCCAATGTATTTTTCTTTCCTGGCAGGAATTATGCTTGTAGTTGAACTTGGTAGGTCAGTGCTGTGTTCCACAAGGTCATTGCTTGCCTGCATAGGGGGTAGGAATGTGTGCCCCCTTGTTTGTTTATGTACCACATCACTGTGGTGTTGTCAGTTTTTATTAGAAGTTGTCATGCATGTAGGAGGTCCTTGAAAGCTGTTAGGGCGTTTTGTACAGCTAGCATCTCTTTTTGATTGATGTGGAGATGCATTTAATCTGCAGACCATTTGTCCTGAATACACTGTCCCTGCAATGTGTGCTCCCCAGGAGTAATCCGGTGCATCTGTTGTCATTGTTTGCCTGGCTGTGGGCAAGGTGAAAGGCTGACCCTTGTTGAGGTGACATGCCTGAGCCCACCATAGAAACTCCTGTTGAAGGCAGGGAATTAGTGGTATTATTGTTTCCAAGCTGTGGCTGTGTTGAGTCCATACGCTTTTCAGGTACCATTGTAATTTCCTCATATGCAGTTTGGCATATGGTATTAGTAGTATGCAAGATGCCATGAATCCCAAGGCCTGCAGAATTTTTCTTGCAGGGAGTTGGGTCTTTGTTGCCATCATTTTGAAGTATTGAGTCAGTTGACCTTGCTTGTCTGGCGTGAGATAAGCCATCTGGGCCGTTGTATTTAAGCTGGCACCCAGGAATATTATTGTCTTGTGAGGGCACTAGTTTTGACTTCTTTTCGTTAACTGTGTACCCTAGGCAACTTAGTTGTTTTTTTTTTACAAACGCCAGATGGTTTAAAAGAATGTCCTTGCTGTCTGCTTGAATAAGGCAGTCGTCCAGGTATGGATATATTTGGATTCCTTTTTGTCTGCAGTATGCAATATTACTGGTGCCAGGCATTTTGTGAAGACCCTGGGCGCAGTAGATAAGCCAAAGGGCAGTGCAGAGAATTGGTAATGAGTTGTACCTGCTATAATTCGGAGGTATCTTCTGCAATTTTGTCTGATAGGGACATGCAGGTATGCCTCCTTGAGGTCCAACATTACTAGCCAAGCCTTCTTGCCCAGCATGGGAAGAAGTTGCTGTAGTGTGAGCATCTTGAATTTGGGTACTTCCAGGTATGTGTTTAGAATTGAAAGGTCCAGAATGGGTCTCCAGGCTTTGTCCTTTCGGGGAACCAGAAAGAGTAGAGTAAAATCCTTGTCCTTGCTCCTGTGTAGGAACCTGTTGAATGGCTCTCATGTCCATGAGTGCTGAAATTTGTCTTTGAGCCTCTGCCCGTTGATTTGATGGCAGGCTTGGCATTCCTTTTATCCTTGGTAAAATGTGAAAGTGGAACCTGTATCCTTGAGTTACAATATTTAGGACCCATTTGTCTTTTATGATAATGTGCCAATTGTCTGCAAAAAGTGCAAGTTTTCCTCCCAAGGGAGCTGCCAAGAGTGATTTGCTTGGCAGTCTGAGGGGTAAGTCATTGTGATTGTCTTCTGATAGTTTGAGACCTGTCTTCTCCTCCTTTCTGGGTTGTGGCACCCCACTGTAGTGGCTTGTAAGAGCCTTGTGGCTGACCTCTGCCCCTTTGGCGTCTGTACTTGCACCTCTGTGGTCTGTCAGAAGTTGGAAAGGACCAGTTTTTGGTTGGCCAATTTCTGCTGAAACGAGGGGGTTGGACCTGTAAAAAAATCCTTGACCGTCTGCATAGATTTTGCCTTATCCTCCATTTTCTTTAAAACCTCTTCTGCTTTCACACCAAATAAAACATCCTGCTGTAAGGGTGCATCCAATAACTTTGCTTTAACATGATCAGGTAAAGTTTGTTCTTTTAACCAAGCATGCCTACGAATGACAGACCCTGTTACAGCTGCTCTGCAAGAAACTTCCAATGAATCAAATCCACATTGCAAAGTATGTTTTCCCACTTGTTGTGCTGTATACAACAAATCTTGCATTTCCTTATAATCAGGCTGCTCTGTATGTGTGCTCATTTTTTGTTTTAATTGAGACATCAAATATTGTTGATATTTCAGCATGTGAAACTGGCAATTTAAGGCCCTCATAGCTAGAGTAGCTGAGGTATATACTTTCTTTCCCCATCTGTCTAGTGCTCTAGAATCCCTTTCAGACGGTACAGGATTTTTAGCAATAGAGGCCTTAACCCCTTTGGGACCCTGGGAAATGGTTTCTGGGTCATCAACAGGGCTTTTATATAGGAATTTATGCGAGTCAGGGACACACTAGTATCTGTCTGGTTTGGCTGGTGCAGGAAGTAATGAATCTGGGTTAAGGCTAGATTATGAATAATCATCATCCACAATGTCTAACAGGTGGAATAGCAAGGGGTCTGTGCTGGGGTAGTAAGAGGAACTCTCGGAGCCTTTTCTTAGAATCAGAGTTATCCTGGTTTTCCCAGTGGAAATGTTCCCCCATGGTATGTAAAGTTTCCCCAAAATAGTAGTCTTCTGGGGGAGATGCTGAAGGAACAGACTCTTCAGCATCAGAGTCTTCATAAGGGGGAAAAGAGTACTCTTGTTCCTCAGAAGAATCTGAGGTAATGGAAACCTGGTCAGAGGAAGCGTAGTCCTCCTCCTGTCTATGCCTTTTGTCAGGTGGGGGATGGGAACCCCTGATTAGAGTAATTAAGTCTTCGGCCATCTTAAGCATCTGTTTCTTAGGCATGGGGCCTTGCACTGGAGACTACTGTACAGGCTTCCTTACTTTTAATGGAGTTTTCAGTTTTGCAAAGGATTTAATAGTAAGTGTAGTCGGTCTGAAGACACCTTCAGCAACTGACGGCCTTTCAACTGCACCGGAATCCCCATCAACCATGGAGTCGGAAGGGCCTAAAGATAAAGGCTCTGGAGGCCCTGCAATCTCTGCTTGGGAGTCGGATGCAGGCTGGGGTTCTAAATCAGCAGTCGTCAGGGGCTGCGTAGGCGCCTCACTGAAAACCAGAGAACTGGCGACTGGCCTAGCAGAGGCCTCAGTGTCTGGTTTGGGTCTCGGCTGCCTGTCCTTATCTTTGCGCTTTTTATGCATCCCGGTCGTCAGTTGCTCTGATGGCATGGTATAATTAAATTTTCTACCAAAATAATGTCGGGCGAAATCAAACCAACGTTTAATAGTTCGTTTGTTAAGCCTAGCAAGAAACCGACAACCTGTGACGTCGTGGTCTGGGCCTAGGCAAGGGATACAATAAGAATGAAAATCCTTATGAGGTATTTGCTTCCCACAAGAAATGCAATTATTAACTTTTTCTGACATCGGACTGAGGTAAGAAAAGGTTCCCCAGCGGGGTACTTCACTTTATTGAAGACTTTGGTCTGAAATTCGATTTGAAAATCTCAGGAGTCGGCCGACCGGTACTTGCGAGCTGCTTCAGCAAGAAAGACTGGAGAAAATGGCGTCGGCTGCCTCTTTTATACCCCTGTCGCACTGACGTCAGGGATGAAGCGGCAGCAACCGACGCCGGACCAAGACTTTGGAACTCGGGCCGACTGCGGGACCGCCTGACGGCAGATAAGCCAAGTGTGATGACTGCAGCAGTGTAACACGAACATCTTGCTTTTGTGCCTCTGCCCATTGATTGTGTGGCAGGTCTGGCATACCTTTTGCCCTTGGCAGGGTGTGAAAGTGGAACCTGTAGCCCTGAGACACTATATTCAAGATCCATTTGTCCTGGGTGATCATGTGCCAATTTTGTGAAAAAAGTGCTAGTTTTCCCCCTAAGGGGGCTGCCAAAAGGTAAGTGCTTGGTGCTGGCAGAGAAAAGTCATTGGGACTGTTTCCTGTACGGCTGTGATTTGTCTTCTCCGCTTTTGTAGGTAGAAGCACCCCATTGTTTAGGCCTGTATGAGCCTTGGGGCTGGGATCTGCCTCTGGGGCGTCTGTATCCGCCTCTTTGTGGTCTGTCTGACGCTGGAAAGGACCAATTCTTTGTAGGTCAGTTCCTGCTTAATCTGGGTGGCTGCACCTGTAAGAAATCCTTAACTGTTTGCATAGATTTTGCTTTGTCCTCCATTTTCTTCAACACTTCTTCTGCTTTAACACCAAACAAAGTATCATGCTGTAGTGGAGCATCTAATAATTTTTCTTTAACATGATCAGGCAGATTCTGTTCCTTTAACCAAGCATGCCTCCTAATGACAGAACCTGTAACAGAGGCCCTGCAAGAGGCCTCCAGAGAATCAAAACTACATTGCAAAGTATGCCTTCCCACTTGTTCAGTTGCATGCAATAAATCCTGCATTTCCTTGTTTTCTGCACATTCAGAATTTAATATTTTCTGTTTAAGCAGTGACATTAAGTATTGCTGATATTTGAGCATATGAAATTGACAATTTAAAGCCCTCACAGCCAAGGTAGCAGAAGTGTAAACCTTTTTCCCCCATCTGTCCAGTGCCCTTGAATCCCTATCAGAGGGGATAGGGTTTTTTGCAGTGGAAGCCTTGACCCCTTTGGGACCCTGAGAAATAGTTTCTGGGTCAGCAGCAGGGTTTTTATAAGGAAATTTATGTGAATCTGAAACCCTGTAGTATCTGTCTGTCTTAACAGGTGCAGGGGGTAGAGAGTCAGGAGACAGGCCGGACTCTGAAAATACATCTACAATGTCTAAAACGGGGGATAGCAAGAGGCCTGTGCTGAGGTAGTACAAGAAAGTCTCTGAGCCTTTGCACAGATTCTCAGTAGTCTTGGCTCTCCCAGTGGAAGTGCTCCCTCATGGTATGCAGGGTTTCCCCAAAAGAATAATCCTCAGGAGGAGAAGCTGAAGGGATAGATTCTTCAGCATCAGAATCCTCATAGGGAGGAAGAGTATTCCTGTTGAGAAGAGGAGTCAGAGGAAATGGAAACCTGATCTGAAGATTCATATTCTGTCTCTTGCCTAGGCCTCTTATCAGGAGGGGGATGGGAACCCCTGATCAAAGTAATTAGGTCTTCGGCCATTTTGAGCATCTGTTTTTTAGGCATGGAGGCCTGTCTATGGGCTTGCTGCAGTGGTTTCTTTGTCTTTAGTGGTGTTTACCTTTGAAACTGTAGTCGGTTTTACATATAACTGTATAGGCCTGAAAACACACTCAGAAGCCGATGCCTGCTCATTGGCTCCAGACCCATCTGAGGGAATATTTTCCAAGTGTCCAATACCTTGAGTTTCCAGCGGAATAGTCTCGGAAGCGGCCTGCGGCTCTGAGGTAGTGGGCATCAGGGGCTGCGAAAGCGCCTCACTGAAAACCAGCGACTGGCTTAGAAGAAGCCTAGTCAGTTTTGGACCTCGGATGCCTGTCCTTTTCCATGAGTTTCTTGTGAATTGCGGTAGTCGGATGGCTATCCGACGACATCGTGTAATCAAATCTTCAGCCAAAGTAATGAAATGCAAAATCATACCAACGCTTTATAGTGCATTGGTTAAATCTAGCACAAAACCTGCAATTAGCAATGTCGTCATCAGGGCCTAGGCAAGGAATACAATAAGAATGGAAGTCCTTATGAGGTATTTGCTTCCCACAAGAAATACAATTATTAACTTTTTCTGACATCGGTCTGGAGCAAGAAAAAGTTTCCCCAACGGGGTACTTAGCTTTAAATGAAGCCTTTGGATCTGAAATTCGAACACGAAAATCTCAGGAGTCGGCCGACCGGCACTTGCTAACTGCTTTTGTTTCGGGCACCGCACGGCAAGAAAGACTAAAGAAAATGGCGTCGGCTGCATCTTTTATACCCCTAGCGCACTGACGTCAGGGAAGAGGCGACAGCAACCGACGCCGGATCAAGACTTTGGAATTCAGGCCGACTGCGGGTAGCCTGCCAGCAGGATAACCCAAGAGTAATGACTGCAACAGTGAAACACGAACATCTGACACAGGCACTTTATGGGAGGAATAGGCCAGACCTGGAGATGAGGAAGTCTTAGGAGACAACACTCGCCTCATGGCTTGGAATGCACCATGGCTCAGATGAGGAGTCGACGGATCAGGAGCCGCGATCCCTGCCTGCACCGAAGCCGTGGGCTCTGAGCCCAAGGTAGGAGCCAAGCTCACCCGAGCCAAAGCCCCAAGAAGAAGAGTCAGCACAAGTCGGTGCGACTATCCTCCCCGGACCCGACCGGAGAGTGTCTGCTCCTAGAGTCTCCAGTTGGCGCAGAGGACATCCAAGCAGATGGAGGTGACAACACTGGAACAGGTGTTGGCTCCAAGGGATCCACAATCATTAGGTCGGCCTCCACCGGCTCCGAAGGTCTGGTAAGGCTTGGAGGAGCAGACAATTCAGGAGTAATGGTCTTCGGCTCAGACGGTTGGGTCTGAGCAGACAGCAATTTAGCTAGGCCTGGTGCCTTTAAGAGCTTCTGAACCAGCCGGTCCATATCCAGATCGGACAGGTTGACTATAGAACATCTGGAGGAGTGAATAGATGGAGCCGATTGGAGAAGTAGAGAGGGAGGTTTTTCGGCAAACGGTTCCAAAGCAGTGTCCCGGGTCCAAAAAGAACAGACTGTCGGCTCCGAAGTCAGTGGAGCCAAAGTCACAACACTTTCCAACTTTATCCCTTTCTTCGTCCTGGATTCTAAAGATTTGGGCGATTTGCTGGCCCCATCCTGGTCAGACAATGCCTCTGAGAAAGGGTGTTTAATAATACCCCTGCCAATGAACTTCCTCTTCCTTTCTGCAAGCACTCTAGTAGAAAAGGAGTGGCAGATACTACATAACTCCTGCAGGTGCACCTCACCCAAACAAGTACACACACTGCACATGGGCATCCATAACGGACATCTTTTGTCCGCAGTCTGGGCACTTTCTGAACCCAGACTTAGGATGCTTTTCCCTTTCTTCAGACATAGCAACTAACTTCCTGAAAAAAATGTACAAGATCAAAAAACAACACTATTTAACTATATAAAAATAGTTTAACTCATAAATGAGTAATCTAATTCACTACAAACAGCAATGCAAAAGGACAGCACAAGTAACAAAAGTAATCCAAATATCAAAAAGTCCAAAAAGGGCAACTCTAACCTAACAAGCTGTAAGAAAAGGCCCAAGGCCAACAGGCCGAAGGCAATCACTAGAGATTTATTGGGAAAAGGGGAAAACAGAAAAATCTGCTAAACTAGGTAATACTACATAAATATAATAGTAGAAAAATATAAAAATGCAATAGAAGAACTTGCTGAAAGCTGAAAATTCCCACAATAGTCTCGAGCAACCCTGGAAACAGAGAGATCCGTGCCGCGGCAAACTAGATCTAGGGTAATTCCAGCAGTGCATTGAGGGATAAAGGGTTGGGTCTCGAGCTACTGGAAAACTTTGAGCTTGCTAGTCGGCTGTGTCAGAGCAGAGGATCGGCTCGAACCCAACAGTGAAGAATGAATGGTGAGATTGAAAAACTTCACAATGAAGGGCTCCACTGCCATAAGGGCCTGTAATTCAGACACACTTCTTGCTGAAGTGATGGCTAGAAGGAAGGCTGTTTTCCAAGAAAGTAATTTCAACTCTGCAGTTGCAGCTGGTTCAAATGGAGGGAGAGTGAGCCTTTCCAATACAAAGTTAAGGTCACATGCTGGTGTAGGAATTCGCCGGGGGGGAGTCTTAAATTTTTAGCCCCTCTGAGGAATTGCCTTGACAGGGGGTGAGAGAAGAGGGGAGGTTCAGTATTATAATGTGCTGAAATTGCAGA
The DNA here is from genome assembly GCF_019279795.1 of Protopterus annectens. Taxonomy (NCBI): domain Eukaryota; kingdom Metazoa; phylum Chordata; order Ceratodontiformes; family Protopteridae; genus Protopterus; species Protopterus annectens. The sequence goes on from NC_056725.1 coordinate 466,776,364, forward strand.
GGCATGAATTTTAATTGACGAGAAGGATAGGCCTTTGTGGAGCATTTCTGTTCAGTACTGAAGAATACGAGATAAACTGGGCACCGTAGTGCCCATACCATGGGTCTGGCTCCAGGAATAGTATCTTTTCCACTTTTCAGCATAGGATTTTCTAGTACTAGGTCTCCTTGCTTCCAGAATGACCTCTAGCACCTGCTTACTGAGGGATGCTATTTGAGAGCTCAAGGAATTAGCCAGGCTGCAAGGTTCAGGGTTTGAAGCGGAGGATGCAGAATCTGGCACGCCTGCTGGGACAGCAGGGAAGGTGTCTGAGGTAGGTGCCATGGATCCAGCAGTATCATGCTGTGCAAGAGGGGGTACCAGTGCTGGCGAGGCCAGTCTGGTGCAATAAGAATTGTCCTTGGTTTGTTCTGTTTGATCTTTAGCAGAACCTTTGAGAGGAGATGCAGAGGTTGAAAGGCATAAACTGAGAGGCTTTCCCAGGTAAAGGACAGGGCATCCACTTTCCAAGCTCGACTGTGGGGAGTCCTTGTGCAGAACTTGTCCAATTGGTAGTTTTGAAGGGAGGCAAACTGGTCTATCTCTGGAGTCCCCCATTTGTTCCTCAAGAGGTTGAATATTTTTGGTTCCAGTTTCCATTCGTGTGTGTCCATGAGATTTCTGCTTAGGTCGTCTGCCAGTGAATTTAGCTTGCCTGGCAGGAACTGAGCATGTAGGTGCACTTGGTAGCTCAAGGCTGTGCTCCACAGAGCCATGGCTAGTCTGCAGAGAGGGCACGAGTGGGCTCCCTCCTGCTTATGTACCACATAACTGTAGTGTTGTCTGTCTTTACCAATAATTGTCTTGGAAGGATGTGGTCCTTGAAGGCTGTCAGGGAATTCTATACTGCTAACATTTCTTTTTGGTTGATATGTAGGTGTATCTGACTCTGGTTCCATTTGCCTTGAATGCACCACCCTGCCAAGTGAGCCACTCATGCATTGTCTGATGCTTCTGTAGTCAGAGCTTGGGCGGCAGGGGGTAAATTGAAAGGGAATCCCTTGCTGAGATGGCAGGCCTCTGCCTACGAAAGGAACTCTGTCTTTATACAAGGAATGATAGGAATCATTGATTCCAGGTCCCGAGAATGTTGACACCATAGGCTTTTTAGATACCACTGTAGTTTCCTCATATGCAGTCTTGCATATGGAATTAATAGAATGCAAGAGGCCATGAACCACAGGGCTTGCAGGATTTTCCTTGCAGATACCTGGGTTTTTGTGGCCGGTAGTTTGAAGTAGGCTGTCAAACTTGTTTCTCTGGCGTGAGGTAAACCATCTGGGAAGTTGTGTTCAAGCTTGCTCCAAGGAATACAATCTGTTGGCAGGGTACTAGATGAGATTTCTTTTCTTTTATGGTGTACCCCAGCGAGGTTAAAAGTTTCTTTACAAATACCAGATGTTTTAATAGCATGTCCTGGCTTTCTGCCATAATCAGACAAACGTCCAGGTATGGGTATATTTGAATATTTCTCTGCCTACAAAATGCAATGGCTGGAGCTAGACACTTTGTGAATACCCCGTGCGCAGTAGATACGTCAAAGGGAAGTGCAGAGAACGGATAGTGCATGGATGCTGCTCTGAAGCGTAGGTATTTCCTGCAAGATTCCCTTATTGGAATGGGCAGGTAAGCGCCCTTTAAGTCTAAAGGTTGCCAATCAGGCATCTTTGCCTAGCATAGGAAGCAGCTGTTGAAGTTGTTAGCATTTTGAATTTTGGGATTACCAAAAAGGTGTTTAGAATAGAAAGGTCCAGGATAGGACGCCAGGAGCGGTCTTTTCTGGGTACCAGGAAAAGTCTTGAGTAAAAACCTTGTCCACTTTCTTCTGCTGGGACAGGTTGAATAGCCCTGACACTTAGGAGAGAGAGAACATGCTGTTGAGCCTACTGATTTGGGGGTAGGTCTGGCCAACCGTTTCGGGTTGGTAAGGTGTGGAAGTGGAATCTGTATCCTTGGAAAACTGTATTTAAAACCCATTTGTCCTGGGTAATGAGTTTCCTCCTAAGGGAGCAGGCAGTTAAGCAGGGCTTGGAAGAGTTAAGGTTAAGTCATTGTGACATTTTTCCATGGGGGGGGTGGCTTACTATGTCCAGCTTTGGAAGTGGGAGCCTCCCACTGCTTAGGCCTGTGTGTAGCCTGAGACTGTAGCCTAAGTGGTCTGCTGTTCCTGGGTTTGGACTGAGGTGGTCTGGAAGGGACTGGAAAGGACCAATTCTTAGAGGGGGCCAATGCCTACTAAATCTGGGAGGCTGTATTTGTAGGAAATCTTTAACAGTTTGCATAGATTTAGCTTTTTTCTCAGTCTTTTTAAGGATGACTTCTCCTTTGTTGCCAAACAGGCGGTCTTGATTTAAGGGAACATCCAGTAATTTAGCTTTAACATGATCTGGCAAGTTCTGCTCCTTAAGCCAAGCATGCCTTCCAAGTACAGACCCAGTGACAGCAGCCCTGCAAGATGCTTCTAAAGAGTCAAAACCACACTGCAAAGTATGGTTACCAACTTGTTCACCAGAATGCATTAAATCCTGTAATTCTTTCAGCACAGTCAGGAATCAACATCATTTTCTGTTTAAGTAGTCCCATAATATGTTGCTGATACTTTAACATATGAAACTGGTAATTTAAGGCCTTAATGGCCAAAGTAGCAGAAGTGTATACCTTCTTACCCTATCTGTACAAGGCCCTGGAATCTCTATCAGAAGGGGTAGGGTTTTTGGCAGCAGTAGCCTTAATGCCTTTTGGTCCTTGGGAAATGGTCTCTGGATCCACAGTAGGATTCTTGAAGAGGAACTTGTGAGAGTCAGGTACTCTGTAATACCGGTCATATTTTCTGGGAGCTGGAGGTAAAGTGTCTGGGGCCAGGCTAGATTCCAAGAAGGCATCATCTACAATGTCCAGAACAGGAGGGATAGCTAAAGGCCTGTGTTGAGGGAGGACTCAGAGTAATCCTGGCTTTTCCAGCGGAAATGCTCCCTAAGAGTGTGCAAGGTTTCACCAAAAAAAAAAAATCTTCTGGAGGGGAAGCAGAGGGAATGGAATCTTCTGCATCAGAATCTTCATACGTAGATAAGGGCAAATCCTGGTAATCACAAGAAACAGAAATTTCAGAATCCTGATCAGAAGAATCAGAAGGAAAAGCAGTTTGAGGTCTCTTAGAGGGGGAAGGATGGCTTCCCTTAACTAAAGTAATAAGGTCTTCAGCCATTCTAAGCATTTGTTTTTTAGGCATATGGGCCTGACCATGCGGTTTGGATGTCTGTTTTCTAGGCATGGGTCGAGTTTTAGGCCTTGATGAAGAAGATGGCGTCTGTTTGAAATGCAAATCTGTAGGCCTGAATACACCCTCAGAAGCCGATGCCTGCACAGCGGCTCGACCCATCCAAGGTAGAGACATCAGCAGGTTCTATAGTCGAAGAACCATTTCGCGGCATACCGGACTCCGAATGGGTCTTAGTAGAGGCCTGCAAATCTGAAGTAGTGGGTATCAGGGGCTGCGAAAGCACCTCACAGAGTACCGGCGAACCGGCGACTAGCTTAACGGAAGCATAGTCGGCAGTTTTGGACCTATGCGGTCTCTGTCTTTATCTTTACGTTTTTCGGAATATCGGTAGTCGGATGGCTTATCAAAGTCATTTCTGGATAGTTAAACTGAGTACCAAAATAATTTGCTGCGAAAATAGACAAACGACGAATAGTTCATTGGTTGAATAAGGCACAAAACAGACAGTGAGGGATGTCGTGGTCTGGGTCTAAGCAAGGAATGCAGTACGAATGAAAATCTTTGAGGTATTTGCTTTCCACAGGTAAGACAATTGTTAACTTTTACTGACATCAGTTAAGAGCAAGAAAAAGGATCCCCAACGGAAAACGAAAATTTCAGGAGTCGGCCGACCGGCACTTGCAAACTGCTTCTGCTTTGGGCACCGCGCAGCAAGAAAGACTGATGTAATGGCGTCGGCTGCATGTTTTATACCCTGACGACCTGAAGTCATGGAAGAAGAGACAGCATCCGATGCAGGAATCCAAGACTCTGGTATTCAGGACAGCTGAAGGCTACCTGCAGGCAGACAACCCAAATGTTAATGACTGCAACAGTGAAACATGAACATCATCTAAAGTTATGTACTCACCATAACATTAGATTTGTCTCATCTGATTTTTGCCTGCTTCAAACGTACGGGATTGTCGGATCCGACGATCTGGCCTTGGCTCTGATCTCAAAGCTCATTGGAACCAAAGCTATGACTCCTTCCCTACACACAATTCTCTAGGCTGTACTACAAATCATCAGACAGAATTTGCCCCCACTAATGATATTTCGAAAATTATCTTAAGAACCCTTATGATAACTGATGAAAGGGAATTACAGTTTAACATGACTGTACATAGAAAGGGAACATCCATTTAATCACAAAGCCATAGGGGACAATTTGGAAGGGGGTAGGAGGAGTAGTGCTTGAAACGGACAAAAATCAGACAACATGGATCCAACATTATGGTAAGTACACAAGTTTCATATCCAATGCTGTCAATTTTCGTCCATTCAAACCAATGGGACAGAATCCCAAGCTGTCAATCTGGGTGGTATAAAGGAGACACATTTCTGAGTATGGTAGAGCCAAAAGATGAGCATGATCCAGACTGTGTGTCGAACGTAGTGAGAGACAAAGGTGTTTATCTTTGACCAAGTGGCCGCACCACAGATGTCATCTACGGTTAAACCTCTACTAAAGGCTGTCAAAGAAATGACTGCTATGGTTGAATATGCTTTTGGTTTACATGATAAAGGTAAATTTTTCTTATGATACTCAAAGGAAATACAATTAGAGAGCCATCTGGATAAATTCACTTTGGAAACAGACTTTCCAAGCTTAGGTTTGGTAAAAGGAATGCACAATTGGTTATCCTTTCTAAAATCTTTTGTCCTGTGGATATATATTATTACTCTTTACTGGACTACTCTGGAAAGAAAACTGGAAGGTGCAGAGACTGGTTTAAATTAGCACTGGATGTGTTCGTTCTTTGTGAAACTATCTTTGTGAAAAACTAGAATAATGAAAGGGCTTGTGGTTCAAAATTCATCTGGCTGATGTTACTGCAACCAGGAAAATTGTTTTCCATGTGAGAAATTTTAAGTCTGTAGTAGAAGTGGGTTCAAAGGAAGACTGGATTAAGATTTTTGGCATAATAGTAAATGTCCCATGGTGGAGCTGGGCAGTCTTAGCAGAAAGGCACCTTTGAGGAATGCTTTTGAGATTTTTAAGACGCACTCTGGACATGTAACATCCTACATGAAAAGTGGAAATTGCAGCCAATCAAACCTCAATGGTTGTGAAGCTGGAACCTTTGTCAAAGAGACCAGACAAAAATTCAAGTACTGAAGGAACTGGTGCTGAAAAAGGGTCTAAGCCCTTTAGAATACACCCAAATCGAAAATCTTTTCCATTTACTACTGTAAATTTTCCTTGCTGACTGTTTGTGATGTGGAAAGATTACTACTGCTGGGGAAAGCCTGGTATGTCTAGCTACAATCAAAACTGGAGGAACATTGTGGCTAACTTCATAGACTTCTGATCTGAAGGAGGCAATTCGGATGGCTGTGTTAATAAGTCTGGATACTAATCCAGAATCTATAGAGAATGTACTAGGAGATGACATAGGTAAGGAAAAGTACAGCTGTGTACACTTACCATAAATGTAGATGTTCGAGTGTATTATGTACTATGTTCTTCGTGTTTCACTGTTGCAGTCATTACAATTGGGCAGATTCCCAAAGTTATGGTTGGGAGGATGGATTTATACAGCATTAGGACCAGCTATAAGGCCGTGCAGGACAGCAGTGGCAAAGCCACCTCTGGATTTAGAGAAATGAGGTAAATGGTAATGTTTGGTGTATGTATGAACTGAGCTCCAGGTAGCAGCTTCTAGAATGTCTCTGGTAGGAACCCCTCTGAGAAAGGCTGAAGAGGTAGATGCAGCCCTGGTGGAATGAGATTTGATCCCCTTGGGGATAGGTTTACCATGGTGCATATAGCAGAAAAATACAATGGCTTATCCATTTGGAAATGGTCTGCTTTGAAATGGTCTTTCCCTCTGCCTCTGCAGCAAATGCCACCAATAGTTGTTCAGATTTTCTTAGAGATTTTGTCCTGTTTAAGTAGAATCTAAGTTGTCTGTGTACATCCAATGAATGCAGAATCCGCTCACCCTTGTTCTGCGGATTGGGAAAGAAAGTTGGCAGATGAATGGTCTGATTAAGAGCCACACTGGATACCATTAGGCATAAAAGATGGATTGGTCCAGAGAGCCACCCTGTCCAGATGAAAAATAATGAAAGGCTCCACTGCCATAAGAGCCTGCAATTCCAAAATCCTTCTAGCTGAAGTGACTGCTAACAGGAAAGCTGTTTTCCAGGAGAGAAATTTTAGGTCTGCAGTAGCAGCTGGCTCAAAAGGAGGGAGAGTGAGTTTTTCCAAAACAAAGTTGAGGTCCCATGCAGAAGTTGTTGCTCTCCTGGGAGGTCTTAAATTTTTGGCCCCTCTGAGATGCTGCTTTAGCAGAGGATGAGAGAAGAGGGGAGGTTCTGTGTTGTAATGAGCTGAAATGGCAGAAGCATGGATTTTTATGGAAGAAAGAGACAGGCCCTTGTGAAGCATCTCAGTTAAGTACTGCAGAACCTGAGGAATATTGGGTATTGATGTGCTTATTCCTTGTGATTGGTTCCAGGCACAGAATCATTTCCATTTGTCAGCATAAGATTTTCTAGTACTAGGCCTTCTAGCCTCCAAAATGACATCCATCACAGGTTTGCTGAGGGATGCAAAGGGTGAAATTAGTTGATTAGCCATGCTGCAAGATTCAAAGTTTGCAGATGAGTGTGCAGAATTTGGTAGTTCTGCTGAGACAGTAGGTAAGGTGTCTGAGGCAGGTGCCACGGAGTAAGGTGTGACATTGCGCAGGAGTGGGTACCAGTGTTGGTGAGGTCAGTCTGCAGCAATCAGAATCATTTTTGGTTTGTCTTGTCAGACTTTTAATAGGATTTTGGAGAGCAGAGGCAGAGGGGGAAAAGCATAGACGGATAGGTTTTTCCAGCTGAATGATAGAGCATCCACTTTCCAAGCTTTTCTGTGATGAATTCTTCTGCAGAATTTGTCCAACTGATAGCTCTGGGGTGAGGCAAAAAGATCCATGTCTGGGCTCCCCCATTTGCGTGTCAACATGTTGAAAACTTGCGGTTCCAGTTTCCATTCGTGTGGGTCCATAAGATTTCTGCTTAGTCTGTCAGAATGTTTAGCTTTCCTGGCAGGAGTTGAGCTTGTAGTTGCATTTAATAGGTCAAGGCTGTGTTCCACAATGCCATAGCTAGTCTGCAAAGGGGGTAGGAATGTGTACCCCCCTGCTTATGTACCACAACTGTGGTGTTCTCTCTATCATTGATTGTCCTGGATGAAGGTAGTCCTTGAAGGCGGTCAGTGCATTCTGTACAGCTAGCATCTCCTTCTGATTGATATGTAGGTGCATTTGATTTGGGCTCCATTTGCCCTGAATGCACTTTCCTGCCAGATAAGCCCCCCAAGCATAGTCAGCTGCGTCTGTAATTAGAGTTTGGGCAGCAGGGGGTGGAGTGAATGGCAGTCCCTTGTTTTGGTGGCAGGCCTCTGCCCACCATAGGAACTCTAGTTGTAGGCAAGGTACAATGGGAATCATTGTTGCCAGGCTGTGACAATGTTGACTCCATAAACTTTTTAAGTACCACTGAAGTTTACTCATATGCAGTCTTGCATATGGAATTAGAAGAATGCAGGAGGCCATGAACCCAAAGGCTTGCAGAATTTGTCTTGCAGATAGCAGGGTTTTTGTGACCACCTGTTTGAAGTAAGTCACCAATTGAATTTGCTTTTCTAGCATAAGGTAAGTCATCTGGGCAGTTGTATTTAAGCTTGCACCCAGGAATGTAATTCTTTGAGAGGGCACCAGTTGTGATTTCTTTTCATTTATGGTGTACCCTAGACAAGTTAGAACCCTTTTTACAAACGCCAGATGCTTTAGAAGAATATCTGTTTTCTGCCTGAATTAGACAATCGTCCAGGTATGGATATATTTGAATAATTCTTTGCCTGCAAAATGCAATTACTGGTGCCAGGCACTTTGTGAAGACACTGGGCGCAGTAGATAAGTCAAAGGGCAGTGCAGAGAACAGGTAATGCAAATAGCCTGCTTTGAAGTGGAGGTATCTTCCGCAAGATTCCCCGATTGGGATATGCAGGTAAGGCTTACCAACCAGGCATCTTTGCCTAGCATAGGTAGTAACTGTTGAAGAGTCAGCATCTTGAATTTTGGAATGTCCAGAAATGTGTTTAGAGTGGATAAGTCCAGAACTGAACGCCATGAGTTGTTTTTTCTGGGTACCAGGAAAAGTCTTGAATAGAAACCTTGTCCCTTTTCCTCTTCTGATACTGGTTGAATAGCTCCCATGTTCATGAGGGACAGAACTTGTTTCTGGGCCTCTGCCCACTGATTTGGGGGCAGATCTGGCCATCCGTTTGGGATTGGCAACGTGTGGAAATGAAATCTGTATCCCTGGGATACTACATTTAAAACCCATTTGTCCTGGGTAATAAGTTGCCAGTTTCGTGCATGAAGTGCCAGTTTTCCCCCCAAAGGGGCAGCTAAAAGGTAAGTGCTTGGTGATTGTAGAGGGAAGTGACTGAGACTGTTTACCATAGGGAAGTGCCTTGTTGTTTCCAGATTTGGAGTTGGAGGCACCCCATTGTTTTGTTCTAAAAGTTCCTTGTGACTGAAACCTGGAGCCTTTGGAATGTCTTGATTTGACCGGCTCGAGGGAACTGGAAAGGACCAGTTCTTAGGCCAGTGCCTACCAAATCTTGGAGGTTGCACTTGTAAGAAATCTTTCACAGATTGCATACATTTAGCTTTATCTTCCATCTTTAACACTTCTTCAGCCTTATTACAAAACAGACAGTCCTGTTGTAAAGGAGCATCCAACAACTTTGCTTTAACATGGTCAGGCAGAGTTTGGCCTTTGAGCCAAGCATGCCTTCTTAGCACAGATCTAGTTACAGCACCCCTGCAACAGGCCTCCAAGGAATCAAAACCACATTGCAAAATATGTTTTCCAACTTGTTCAGCTGAATGTAATAAATCCTGCAAATCTTTACTTTCCACACAGTCAGAGATAGTAGTCCCATGATATGCTGTTGATATTTAAGCAAATGAAATTGACAGTTTAAAGCCCTGACAGCCAAGGTTGCAGATGTGTAAACCTTCTTACCCCATCTATCCAGCACCCTGGAATCTCTATCAGAAGGGGTAGGATTTTTAGAAGTAGAGGCCTTAATGCCCTTGGGACCCTGAGAAATGGTTTCAGGATCAGCAGTAGGATTTTTGAAAAGGAATTTGTGGGAGTCAGGAACCCTGTAGTATCTTGTCTGGCTTACTAGGAGCCGGAGGCAGAGAATCAGGAGTCATACTAGATTCTGAAAAAATATCAACAAAGTCTAGAACAGGAGGTATAGCCAAAGGCCTATGCTGAGAAAGAAAAATAAATTCCCTAAATCTCTTTTTAGATTCAGAAAAATCCTGACTTTCCCAGTGGAAATGTTCCCTTAAGGTATGTAAGGTTTCTACAAACGTGAAATCCGCAGGGAGAGTCCTCATAAGTAGGTATAGATAAATCCTGTTCAGTAGAAGAATCAGAAGAAACAGAATCCTGATCAGAAGATTCATAATCAATGTCTTCCCTAGGCCTCTGATCAAGGTAATTAAATCTTCAGCCATTTTGATCATTTGTTTTTTAGGCATAGGGGCCTGCACATGTGGCCCAAGCATCGTTTTTTTAGACAGAAGTAAATTTTGGCCTTAGTTTTGAAGATGGCGTTGGTTTAATATACAAATCTTTAGGCCTGAAAACACCCTCAGAAGCCGGTGCCTGCACAGCGGCTTCGGACGCATCTAAGATAAGTGACATCCGCGGGTTCAAAACTTAAAGCATCTCGCGGCATACCGGACTTCGAATGGGTTTCAGTAGAGGCCTGCGAATCAAAAGTAGCTGGCATCAGGGGCTGCAAAAGCACCTCACTGAGTACTGGCGAACTAGCAACTGGCTTAGGAGAAGCGTCATTAGTTTTGGACTTCGACGGCCTGTCTTTCTTTTTGTTTTTTTTGGTATTCCGGTAGTTGGATTGCTAACGGACGTCATTTCTGGATAGTTAAATCGTGAGCCAAAATATTTCGAAGCAAACATGTACAGACGTTTAATAGTGCATTGATTAAATCTAGCACAAAACCGTCAACAAGGTACGTTATGATCCGGGCCTAGGCAAGGAATACAGTACAAATGAAAATCCTTATGAGGTATTTGCTTCCCACAAGTAATGCAATTATTACCTTTTACTGACATCGGTAAGGAGCAAGAAAAAGTTTCCCCAACGGGGTACTTAGCTTTTAGTTGAAGACTTCGGTTCTGAAACTCGAAAATGAAACTTTCAGAGGTCGGCCAACTGGCACTTGCGAACTGCTTCTGCTTTGGGCAAGAAAGACTGATGTAATGGCGTCTGCTACATGTTTTATACCCCTGACGACCTGATGTCATGAAATCATGGAAGAAGGGACAGCAACCAACGCAGGACCCAAGACTTTGTTAATCAGGCCGACTGAGGGCCAGCAGATTACCCAAATGCAATGACTGCAACAGTGAAACACCAAGAACATCCAAGTCTGCCAGGAGCAATGAGGATTACTCTGGCCTTGTCGAGTCTCACTTTCTGTATGAGTTTGTTCATCAGAGATAGTGTGAGAAAGCGTACAGGAGACCCATGGGGGGGGGGGTGCAAATGTGGACTACAGCATCCCTAGCGACTCTCCCTGTAGAGGGATCAGGGCAAAATACCTGCTGCATTTATTGTTCAGGTAGGAGGGAAATAGGTTGCAGCAAGGTTGGCCCCAGAGCCTGAAAATTGTTCGTTTCACTGCAGGATTGAGGGACCACTCATTAGGCATCACCAATGTCCTGCTCAGCTCATCTGCCAGTACACTGGAGGACCCCGTGATGTGCACAGTTATCAAAAAAATGTTGTGCAGACATCACCCACTGCCAAACCTTTATGGCTTCTCGACACAGGAGGTATGATTGACTTTCTCCCCATTTATTGATACACCATATTAGAGTCATGTTGTCCTTCTGTATGGAGATCACACCCTTGGGGAGGAAGTCCTGAAATGCCTGCAGTGCTGGAAGGAACACACTTAGTTCCAAGACACTGATGGTTGGTCTCAATCTTTGACCATGTGCCATGGATCATCTTTGTTCTAAATGCCCCCCTCACCCAAGACAGGTTGCACATGTGGTCACTCTTGCAATAAACAAATTTGTCTGGAAAGGACAGCTATTGTTCACAGATGGGGATGTTACCCACCAAGCGATGTGTTTTTTTGCAAACCTGCGTAATCCAATCTTTTACATGTAGAGGTTGTGTGGATAAAGACCACTGTACTAAGGTCCACTGCAGCACTCATGAAATATCTGTTTAATAGAATCATTAAAATTGTAGATTAGTCTTGCTGGTAGTATAGGGTGATGTAGAAAATGAAAAGCTGTTGAAGTGACTGGATTCTGAGGCTTGGGGGGTGTCAAACTATTTGGAGTTCAGTGTTTAGACGGCATCCTATGAATTCTATACTCTGTGTTGGAGTCCATACTTTGGTAGGTTTATGGCGATTCCTAAATTCAGAAGCAGCTGGATTACTTGGTTCCAGTGTGTGATAAGGAGATGCTCGGTGGTGGCAGTGAAGAGCCAATAATCTAGATAAAGGAAAACTTGGGATCCCCAGTAGGTGTAAGTGTGCAGCCATTACTGCCATGATCTCGGTGAACACCTTTGGGGCTGTGGTGAGACCGAATATCAGCACTCTGAATTGGAAATGACTGGCTCTCAGCCAGAAGCTGAGAAATCTCCTGGAGTGCTTTGCTATCTTGATATGATAGAAGGCGTCCTGGAGATCTATAGCGCTCATCCAATCATCCTTCCTCAGAAGAGGAAAAATGGACAACTATGACCATCAGGAACTTTACCTGTCTTACAAACTTGGTTTAGGAGACTGAGATCCAAGATCAGTCTGAAGGACCTTGTCCTCTATGGACTAAAAAGAACCTTGAATAGACTATTGATTTTAACTGGTCATGAGGGATCGATTGGATTACGCTCTTATTCTAGCAGCTTTGACATTTTTATGGCTGTTAAGTCCCACTGACTGGGGAGAACATCAGAGACTTTTCTTTTTCTGTGGTGGGAAGGAAAAGGGAATTAAGCAGCCTCTGGATGTTTTTTCTTAGCAGCCATGAATCTGATGTCATTGTGTGCCAGGACTAAGGGTGCAAAGACTACACCCTAACCCCAACTGCCTCCAGAGTGCATCAGTCAGGCAACCATTCAGGGGAGCTAAAATGATTTCTCAGAGTAAGGCCCATGAAAACCTTGACTGTGCGGTCAACCTCTTCCTCCTGGTTATCATCCATTAAAATTCCCACTCCTCTGCCACTGGGAGGTCTATCAGCTTGCGAGTCCTGGAATGTACTCGCACTTGCAGAACCACATCATCTTCCCTGACTTCTGGTTCCTAGAGAAGGTCCTTTGCAAGGTGGAGAAATGTACTCCCACCAAAGAGACAGCCTTAACAGAATTCTTGCTGACTCCTGGTGAGTGCATCTTTGACTTCAGGTCCAAAAAATGTGAAGCCATCATAAGGAGCATCAACACAAGATGACTTAAAACCTTCCATAAAGTAAAAAAACCACATCCAGGCATGGCGACACATGGTAATGTCAGTGCCTACTGCTCTGGCCATACCGGCAGCTGCATTTAAGAGCACAAGCATGGCCACACTGGAGGACGACTACAGAGTTTAAAGCTGAAAGTCCACAGTTTTCTGAACATCCACAAGGTACCAACCCCTGTCAAGCACTAAGTGACCTCTTCAGTCAAATCTCTCTGGAACCCTTTTAAATGGGTTAGATAATTCATTGATCTGATGACAAAGGTCGCCGATAGACAGGTTTGCTTCTCAAATCTGTTCATTGCCCTAGATTCTCTATTAGGAAGGTGAACAGAAGAGCTTTCTTCTGACAAAAATTTCCTTGTGGTTGCTGCCATCACCATCGCTTCAACAAGTAGATCCTTACTCCAGTGCTTCCTGCCTGTTGGCACAAATATGCAATCAGCTTTCTTTGGTATGGCCTTCACCACATCAGGGTCCTGCCATGCCCATTGAGCCATCAAACAGTTAAGTGGCACAATGGGGGGGGGGGGGACCATCCAGGATGATGTTGATCTGGAACCAAAGGCTTTACAGAACACAGACTCGTCCGAAGGGTTTTGGGATGTCCATTCCCCTCCTCTGTTTAACTCCAAGGTATCACAAAATGAGATCTTCAAAGAGGGAGCGAGGGGAACCCTCTCTTCCTACAAGTCATTATCTTCAACAACTCTGGTGGTGAGTCTAGGTGCTTCTGCCTGCATGTCTTTTCTGGGAACATCTTCTAGGGGTGCAGTAGAAGGGTCAGAATCAGATGGGGAGATAACGAAGCAAACTTCCTGAGAAACCCCTGGTACCAACTGCCCCTGTACGACTGGATGAAGAGGTAAAGCAGCAGAATGCAGATGGGGTTTTGGTGGCACTGAAATAGTTGAAGCTACCTTGCCTTTTGAAGTTGCCAAATCCCTTTCAAATGCTTCAAAACCTAAACCTGCTATTGGAGCTGATGATCCCCTCTGCTCTGAAAAAGGAAGAAAAACCTCTGCACCAATGAGCCCCAGCCCTAAAGCAGATGTGAGATTTGAGTGGTCCAGGGCTGAAGCCCCAAGGAGAAGAAAGATGTCTCTCAGAGTCTCTGTTGACTCACTCCCTCTCCAAGCTTGGCTTTGAAGCTTCAGCTCAGTATCTCATCTTGATCTGATGTACTGGCGTTAAGACAGATTAGGATACAGTCAGTGCCGAAGACACAAGCAGCCCCGGTGCTAAAAAAGGGGTTATAGTTCCAATCTTTTCCAGTAAAACCAGAGCCAAAGGTTAGACTGGTGCGGACTCGTATAGGAGTGAGATGGCCAACACTTGGTACCTTCCCAGGAGACAGTATTGGGATAACCCCAAGCTGCATCTGTGCTCTCAGAAATTTCATCATCCTGTTGATGTCTAGTTCTGCAAGGTTTCTTGATGATCAAGTGGATGATGCTACTGAAGAAGGTCAAGAACATCTTTTCTCGAAGAATGGATGACTGGATTCAAGAATTCACCAATCCTGGTGAGCAAATGGTTCTAGGAGATGAAGATCAGGCCTGATAGGCAGTTAGATTCAATCTTCAGCGTACCTTAATGTCAGGGCCGACCCATGTTGTCAGTTCCAGACACCTTTTCTTAGCCTTTTTTTTTTTTTTTTTAAACCTAAGCTAGAGTATAGCTAAAGAGAAAAAATGTATATTGGAGGTAAAAGTGACAGCTGAAAACTCTCACAGCTGGAGAGCAGTATAGCTACAAAAAAATTCTACTTGAATTACTGAGAGCTCTATGCAAGTCCAAAAAGTTCATGTGGCAAACCAGATTTGGGGATTTGAGGTATAGCCTAGGGAATTATGGGTAAGGGAGGAGGCAGGGCTCTAGTCCTGATACACTGGAAGATCGGAGCTGAGGTTGGATCCCATCAGCTCTGACAACCCATAGGTTTGAATGGATGAAAAGAGACAATGGATCGTATAACACTGTGTGTGTGTGTGTGTGTGTGTGTGTGTGTGTGTGTGTGTGTGTGTGTGTGTGTGTGTGTATGTATATATATATATATATATATATATATATATATATATATACACATACACACTGCGGTGGTGGTGCTGCGGTAGCGTTATCGCCTCACAGCAAGACGTTGTGCCGTTCCATTCTCAGCTAGAGCGTCTTCTGTGTGGAGACGTGCGTGAATGGGCGTACCTTCGTCGAAGGTTGTGCATCAGGGCTGGCAAACTCGGCACGTAAAAAATCTACTGCCAATCATTAGCGGACCTGAGTTTCGCTGTGGCGACCCCTAACCGGGAAAAGCCGAAAGACACAAACAATATATAGATAATATATATATATAGATAATATATATATATATATATATATATATATGTGTGTGTGTGTGTGTGTGTGCGTGTGCGAAGATTGGGGGGGGGGGGATGGGCAAAGGCTGCCAGCCTAGTCAAATAGAATATGATACATAATTCTATCATTTGTGAATATAAATGTAAAATACAGGCTTGTGTTCTTAAATGAAAGAACACACTGGAAAAATGTGAACTTCAAGATTGCAGCAATACTGTCATCTGCTGTAAAGAAACCCAAGCCAAGCGTTTCACATCTGTTCGTTTGAAGTAAAAATTATGTCTTGTATACTCTTTTTATCTAAATAGTGGTGCTGAAGTGGCTGTCTGAACACATTCTTTCTATTGTCTTAACTTAAGGAATAATTGCTAGAGTGCACATATGAAATGTCTTTTATTGTTGTAGTTTCCAGAGCAGGTCTTAGATTGCTAAATAATGTGGCATTTTGGCCTGGGAACTCCAGACTAAGTGTCAAAATGATGTAATGTGTATACTGGGAAAACCTAAGTTTCAAAATGATGTAATCTGGGAGGGCCCTAGCAGAGCTGTTTGTAAGTGAATTTAAAAACTACCGTTCAGAGAGACTGTAAGCATTTTGATCTAGATATCCAACTTGTCAGCACTCTGCCTGTTGTCTTATGTAACTAGTATCTTAGAAGTATGTTTTCTTGTAGTAATATCTAGGAACTTAGAAGAAAGTTGGACTTGGTGTTTTGTCTGTTATATCAGAACTGTCTTACTGTATCATTTTAAGTTTCTGTGTGATCCCTGAACTCTTAGATATCACTGTAGTGTAGTAGTATTGTCTTGCGTTTTTAATTTATTATTATTAAATATTTTTAAAACCTTTACCTGTGGCTGGTTTGTGTAGAGATAAGTAAGCTCTAGAGTACACATTGCATATTTAGAGTGTTTATTGTAATAAGCCACTCTAATAAGCCTTAGACTAATTAGTCACATTACCAACTGGATAATAATATAGCACAGTAATAATTGGACACCCTTTCAAGGGCCTTTGGATAGCTGATAAGTATTAGCTGGTGGTGGTAGAAATTACTACCGTATAGTCTGGGTAAAGGGGCACAGCTGGAGAATCTGCGTCAGCCTTTCCCAGTAGTGTCTGTGAAGTTGTATAAATACTCATCTCAAAGTGAGTGTGGTGTGTCAGCTACCTGGGCAGGGACACGAAGCACTGGTGGGACAGAGAGGGTATGGAGGTTAGCTTACCAGCAAGGCTGAGATCTGGACCTTATAGCTGTGCCAGTGGGGAGTCTTATTGGGGACCTGGGAAGCAAGGGAGCAACCAGCCGCAGACTGACTGTGATCTCTGTGTGCACTTAAGGGAAATTGTACTTTACTGTGTGCATTTGTTATCCTTTCCTCTTGGTGTTAGTGGTAAGGATTGAGGCTCCTTGATTGCTGGGCCAGGGCACGGTCATCACTATATATATATATATATATATATATATATATATATATATATATATATATATAAATAAAGCGGCAAATGCACGTAAATGAAAACATGTTAACAGTTTTCTTACATGATAATTTAATAACGGTGTTAAAGTAACCTAAGCCATAAATCCAGGAAAAGTACAGTTTTGTACCTACTATAAATGTAGATGTTAGAGTGCTAATACAGCTGCAGTCATAACAGAAGGGTTATCCTGCCATCAGGCGGGTCCTCGGTCGGCCGAATTCCAAAGTCTAGGTCCGGCGTCGGTTGTCGTCACTTCTTCCCTGACGTCAGTGCGGCAGGGGTATAAAAGAACCAGCAGACGCCATCTTCTTCAGTTTTTCTTGCCCCAGATGTCAGGTGCCCCCAGAAGTAAGGCAAAGCATAAACTTATGTAATAATGCAATATAGAATAATCAAAAAAACAGTAGTTTGCAAGAAAATACACCATAAAAGAATACCCCAATCAGGTTGTATGAGAAGGTGTTTGTCATAAGGCCTGTCCCAAGAGGGGACGGAGGGAGGGAAACCTGGACTGCAGCTGTAGTAGCACTCGAACATCTACATTTATGGTAGGTACAAAACTGTACTATGTTCATCGTGCATACAGCTGCAGTCATAACAGATGGGTAGAATCCCAAAGCTAAAAAAGGGTGGAAGGCACTAAGTGGAAGTAGGAGGAGCAAGGATGCCCTGCAAGACTGCTGTGGCAAATCCCGCTCTAGATTTAGAGTAAAGTGGAAGGTGATCGTGCTTGGAGAAAGTGCGCACAGAACTCCAAGTGGCTGCTTCCAAAATGTCCTTGGTAGGAACCCCCCCTGAGGAAAGCTGCAAAGGTGGCTGTAGCCCTTGTGGAGTGGGATCTGATGCTTGAAGGCACAGTTTTTCCATGAAATGAGTAACAAAAGCGTATGCAGTGGGCTATACATTTTGAGATTGTCTGTTTGGAGATCGCCTTTCCTTGAGCACCCTGTAGCATAGGACACAAAGAGCTGCTCGGATTTTCTGAATGGCTTTGTCCTGTCCAAATAATAACGAAGTTGTCTGTGAATGTCCAAGGAATGTAGTAATCTTTCCCCTTTGTTTTGTGGGTTTGGGTAAAAGGTAGGTAAGTGGATAGTCTGATTCAAGGCTACACTGGATACTACCTTTGGCATAAAGTAAGGGTTGGTTCGTAAGGAAACTCTGCCCTGATGGAAAATGATGAAAGGTTGCACAGCCATGAGGGCCTGTAGTTCCGAAACCCTGCATGCTGAGGTGATAGCCAGAAGGAAGGCTGTTTTCCATGACAAATATTGCAGTTCTGTTGAAGCAGCTGGCTCAAATGGAGGCAGGGTCAGTTTTTCCAAAATGAAGTTGACGTCCCAAGCAGGTACTGGTGGTTTCCTTGGGGGTTTTATATTCTTAGCCCCTCTGAGGAACTGTCTTAAGAGAGGATGAGAGAATAAAGGAGGATCTGTGTTGTATTGTGCAGAAATTGCTGAAGCATGGATCTTGATGGAGAAGGAAAGTCCACTGTTTAACATCTCAGCTAGGTACTGTAATATTTGAGGTAAATTTATTTCCCAAGGATTCTGGCCCTTTTTCTGATTCCAGGCACAAAACCGTTTCCTTTGGCGGAGTAGGCTTTTCTAGTAGAAGGTCTTCTGGCCTCCAATATGACATCCTGCACCTCCTTGGAGAGGAGGGTCTGTTGGGAAATCAAGGGATTCTCCATGCGGCTAGATTGAGGGTTTTCATCTGACTGTGAAGAGTTTTGAAGTTGTGCTGGGACAACAGAAGAGGCACTAGAGGCAGGATCCATGGTGGGGAATGCGTCAGGCTCTTCAGGAGTGGATACCAGTGTTGTCTTGGCCAGTCTGGAGCAATGAGAATCATGTTTGGCCTCTCTGCTCTGGCTTTTAATAGAACTTTAGGCAACAGAGGAAGAGATGGAAAGGCATAAACTGTCAATGTTGTCCAATTGAAAGAAAGTGCGTCCACTTTCCAGGCCTGTGGGTGATGGGTCCTTGAGCAAAAGTTTTCCAGTTGGTAATTTCTGTGGGTAGCAAAGAGATCTATGTCTGGCTGTCCCCATGCCTGAGTTATCTTTGCGAAAACTTGAGGATGCAACTTCCATTCGTGTGGCTCTGTCATATTTCTGCTTAGGCTGTCTGCCAGTGTGTTTTCCTTTCCTGGCAGGAATCGTGCTTGAAGTTGGATTTGCAATTCCAGAGCAGTGTTCCAAAGGGACATGGCTAGTCTGTACAGGGGGTATGAATGAGTTCCTCCCTGTTTGTTTATGTACCACATCACTGTGATGTTGTCTGTCCTTATCAATAGCTGGCCTGGATGCAGTAGGTCTTTGAAGGCCATAATAGCATTTTGCACTGCTAGCATTTCCTTTTGATTGATGTGTAGGTGCTTTTCTTTTTGGGACCATTTTCCCTGAATGCACTCTGTCATGTGCACCTCCCAGGCGTAGTCCGAGGCGTCTGTTGTGATGATTTGATTTGCTTGAGGTATGCAGAAGGGGAGACCTATGTTTCTTTGACATGCCTGAGCCCACCACAGAAATTCCTTTTGAAGACATGGAATGAGTGGTATAATTGTTTCCAAACTGTGGCTGTGTTGAGACCATAAGTTTTTTAGGTACCATTGAAGTTTCCTCATATGCAGCTTTGCACATGGGATCAGCAGGATGCAAGACGCCATGAATCCCAGAGCCTGCAGGACTTTCCTTGCAGTCAACCTGGTGAAGGTTGCCATTTTGCTGAAGTATTGAGATAGTTGCCCTTGCTTCTCTGGCGTGAGGTAGGCCATCTGGGTGTTTGTATTCAAGCTGGCACCCAGGAAAATTATTGTCTGAGAGGGTATTAGTTTTGATTTCTTTTTGTTGACTGTGTATCCCAGAAAGTTCAACAGTTTTATTACAAATGCCAGGTGTTTCAGAAGTATGTGCTTGCTGTCCCACTTGGATCAAGCAGTCGTCCAGATATGGGTATATTTGTATCCCTTGAAGTCTGCAGAAGGCAATTACTGATGCCAGGCATTTCGTAAACACTCAGGGCGCAGTAGATAAGCCAAAGGGCAATGCAGAGAATTGATGATGGGTTGAACCTGCAAGAAATCGGAGGTATCTTCTGCAATCTTGTCTGATAGGGACATGCAGGTATGCCTCCTTGAGGTCCAATGTTACCAGCCAAGACTCCTTGCCCAGCATGGGAAGAAGCTGCTGTAATGTGAGCATCTTGAATTTTGGTACGAGTAAATATGTGTTTAGGATGGATAGGTCTAGAACAGGTCTCCAATCTTTGTCCTTCCTTGGTACCAGGAATAGTCTGGAATAAAAACCTTGACCTTGTTCTTTTGCAGGTACCTCTTGAATAGCTTTCATATGTCCATGAGAGCTGAAATTTGTTTTTGTGCCTCTGCCCTTTGATTTTGTGGCAGGTTTGGCATGCCTCTCATTTTTGGAAGGGTGTGAAAGTGGAATCTGTAGCCTTTGTCTATAATGTCCAGGATCCATTTGTCTTTTGTGACAATATGCCAATTTTTTGAAAATAATGCCAGTTTTCCGCCTAAAGGTGCTGCCATTAAAGCTTTGCTTGGCATGCAAAGGGGAAAGTCATTGTGTCTGCTTTCTGAATGACTGTGATCCTCTCCACCTCTTGGGGTAGGTGCTTGCCATTGTCTGGCTCTGAATGATCCTTGTGATTGCCCTCTACCCCTCAGGTGCCTGTATATCTGCCTCTTTGAGGTCTGTCTGTGGCTGGAAAGGACCAATTTTTTGAAGGCCAGTTTCTGCTGAAACGTGGAGGTTGTACCTGTAGGAAATCTTTCACTGTTTGCATTGATCTTGCCTTTTCTTCCATTTTCTTTAGTACCTCCTCAGCTTTAACACCAAACAATACATCTTTTTGAAGAGGTGCATCTAGTAATTTAGCTTTGACATGATCTGGTAAGGTTTGCTCTTTGAGACAAGCATGTCTACGTATGACAGACCCTGTAACAGCAGCTCTACAAGAGGCCTCTAAAGCATCAAAACCACATTGCAAGGTATGTTTACCCACTTGCTCTGCACTATGCAACAAATCCTGCAGCTCCTTTAAATCTGGTTGCTCAGGTTGTGTCATTTTGCTTTTCAACTGAGATAACAAAAACTGTTGATACTTTAACATATGGAACTGACAGTTTAATGCCCTCATGGTTAAAGTGGCCGGGGTGTACATCTTTTTCCCCCACCTTTCTAAAGCTCTGGAATCTCTCTCTGAAGGTAATGGGTTTTTAGCAGTAGAGGCCTTAATTCCCTTGGGGCCCTGTGAAATAGTTTCTGGGTCAGCAGCATGGCTTTTGTATAGGAACTGGTGTGAATCAGGAACCCGGTAATACCTGTCAGGTTTAACAGGAGCTGGAGGTAAAGAATCTGGGTTGAGGCTGGCTTCTGTGTACACATCATCTAATAGATCTAAGACAGGAGGGATAGCCAGAGGCCTGTGCTGGGGAAGCAAGAGAAAATCCCTGAGCCTTTTCTTGGAATCTGAGTAATCTTGGCCTTCCCAGTGAAAGTGTTCCCTCAAGGTATGTAGGGTTCCCCCAAAAGAATAGTCCTCAGGGGGGGAGACCGAGGGAATGGACTCCTCAGCATCAGAGTCTTCAAAAGGGGAATATGAATATTCCTGGTCCTCAGAATGTTCTGAGGTAATAGAGGCTTGATCTGAGGAAGGGTAGTCTTCCTCCAATCTGGGCCTTTTGTCCAAGGGGGGTTGAAAACCCCTGATAAGAGTAATCAAATCCTCAGCCATTTTGAGCATCTGTTTTTTAGGCATGGGGCCTTGAGAGGGGGTCTGTGGTCCTTGTTTTTTTAGTTTTTATGGCTGCTTTAGATTTTGTGAAAGCCTTAATGGAAAAGGAGGAAGGCCTGAAGACACCTTGAGAAGTGGCAGTCCTGTCTAAACTCTGAGTTTCCCCGCCAAGAGTGGCGTCGGTATCTGTAGTCGGAATGAGGGCCGAGGAGCCTGCAACCTTGGGCACAGAAGACACCAGTAATGAAGCGTCATCGGTACTCAGGGGCTGCGTAGGCGCCTCGCTGAGAACCAGAGCACTGGTAGTCGATTTCAGAGTGGTGTCGGTAGAAGTCGCGGACCTCGTATGTCGGTCCTTATCTTTGCGTCTTTTACTCAAAACTGGAGTCGGAGTATCCGACGACATAATGTAATTAAATTTTTTACCAAAATAATGGTGGGCAAACTCCGCCCGACGCTTAATAGTGCGTTTGTTGAATCTAGCACAAAAACGGCAGGCCGAGACGTCGTGGTCTGGGCCTAAGCAAGGAATACAGAAAGAATGGAAATCCTTATGCGGTATTTGCTTCCCACATGAAATGTAATTATTAACTTTGTCTGATATCGGTCTGAGGCAAGAAAAGTTTCCCCACCGGGGTACTTAGCTTTCAAGAAGACTTCGGCTGAAATATTTTCGTAAATCTCGGGAGCTGGCCGACCGGCACTTGCGAACTGCTTCGGGCACCGCGCGACAAGAAAGACTGAAGAAGATGGCGTCGGCTGGTTCTTTTATACCCCTGCCGCACTGACGTCAGGGAAGAAGCGACGACAACAGACGCCGGACCTAGACTTTGGAATTCGGCCGACCGAGGACCCGCCTGACAGCAGGATAACCCTTCTGTTATGACTGCAGCTGTATGCACGATGAACATCAAGTACCCTCAGCAAACTCACGAACACACAATTCAGTCAGTACCCACCATAAAACATGCATCTAAGGCTCAAATTTGAAACCCATAAGGCAAAACTCAACACAATCCCACATCCTAGTCATTGGTGACTCTACAGTGACACACTGATGCATCCCTCTGCAGATTCAAGAGTCAGGTTACTAGATTGTCAGGCACAGCATCACTTAGAACATCAATTAAATAATCATTTACACAAAAATAACAAATGCAGCTAAAATACAACGTTCATATTAATTAGAAATATTTCCACTGGTAAACTGGAAGATATGTCTTTCAATTGTAAGCTAGGTACATTCACATATCCTTCATGAAACACTACATCCTCTGCCATTTCGTACAATAAAACAGTTCCAGGAAGATGCTCCTTAAATCAGCTTTTCCCTACAAACAGAAATGAATATAAGCTCAAATCACATCCAAAAGATTCTACAGCTTTAAAGCATATTCAGTGATTCACTGCAATACATACTGAATTAAAATACTGAAGTCTACCAAAGCTCTCTGACAATGCTCAATGATGCAAAACCATATAAAAAATGTAATAGACGTGTTCCGATTTTCTTAAAGTTAAAAAGATATTTAACTACCTTAAAACAGTTCATTTCCAGTGGGCTTAAGTTTACCAATGGAGATACTAGATCAGACTCCACATCCACTTGCAGGGGTACAACACAGCCAGTCAGGAAATAACAAATAATGGCACCATTCAAATGTTACAATGTAATGCAGAATGAAGAGTAAGGCATCTTCCAGAAGGGAATAGTAAACATTTGATAAATTCTTGGCAAATGACCAACTATTGTGTGTGTGTGTGGGGGGGGGGGGGGGGGGGGGAGTACAGTTGTGTACACTTACCATAAATGTAGGTGTGTGTATTCACTGTTGCAGTCATCACATTTGGGTTATCTGCTTGCAGTAGCCCTCATATCTGCTTGCAGTAGCCCTCAGTCGGCCTGATTATCAAAGTCTTGGGTCCTGCGTCAGTTGCTGTCTCATCTTCTGTGATGTCAGGTAGTCAGGGGTATAAAAGCATGCAACCAACACCCATTACATCAGTTTTTCTTGCCCCAGATGTCAGGTGCCCCCCTAAGGGAAGCAATTTAATACATATATACAAGGTTATACCTCCAACAAAAAAGCAAATACACCAAAAAGCTTTTAAATATAGTAAAGGAGAATAGAATAGCCAAAAGAAGCCAGGGGGCTGGAGGGAGGGTAACCAGGACTGCAACAGTGAATACACTCTAACATCTACATTTATGGTTTAAGTGTACACAACTATACTATGTTCTTCATGTTTCACTGTTGCAGTCATCACATTTGGGTAGATGCCCAAAGCTAAGGATGGGAGGAGGAATTTAGATAACATCAGGACCAGCTATAAGGCCCTGCAAGACTGCAGTGGCAAAGCCAGCTCTGGATTTAGAGAAAATTGGCAAATGGTAATGCTTGGTGAAAGTATGTACAGAACTCCATGTAGCAGCTTCTAGGATGTCTCTGGCAGGGACACCTCTGAGAAAGGCTGTAGAGGTAGATGCAGCCCTGGTAGAATGGGGTCTAATCCCCTGTGGGATAGGTTTTCCATGGTGCTTAAAGCAGAAATGAATGCAATGCCCTATCCATTTATAAATGATTTGCTTTGAAATAGCCTACCCCTCTGCTCCTGCAGCAAATGCCACCAGCAGTTGTTCAGATTTCCTTTGAGATTTAGTCCTGTCCAAGTAAAATCTAAGTTGTCTGTGCTCATCTAAGGAGTGCAGTATTCATTCCCCTTTGTTCTGTGGATTAGAAAAGAAGGTTGGCAAATGAATGGATTGATTAAGAGCCATAATGGATACCACCTTGGGCATGAAGGAGGGATTGGTCTTGAGGGACACCCTGTCCGCGTGAAAGATGATGAAAAGCTCCACTGCCATAATGGCCTGTAATTCAGATACCCTTCTTGCTGAAGTGATTGCTAAAAGGAAAGCTATTTTCCAAGAAAGGAATTTTAACTCTGCAGCTGGCTCAAAAGGAGGTAGAGTGAGCTTTTCCAATACAAAGTTAAGGTCCCAGGCTGGAGTCTAGGCTCTCCTGGGTGGTCTTACGTTTTTGGCCCCTCTGAGGAACTGCTTGAGTAGTGGGTGAGAAAAGAGGGGTGGCTCTGTGTTGTAATGAGCTGAAATGGCTGAGGCGTGAATTTTGGAGGAGGAAAAAGAAAGGCCCTTGTGAAGCATCTCAGTTAACTCAAAAAAACCCAATCCAAGTCTGACAGACTATCCAAAAAACTGAGATATTCCAAAACAAATAGTTTATTCAACAGAGTCCGCAGTGTAATAACCACAATAAAGTACGAAGAACAAATAATCCAAACACAAAATAGTAGTAGTAAGCACTTTAGTCTGTTCTCCTGACAAACGTTTTCAAACTATGACAGTCTCAAGATCCGCAGTAGGATTTTTAAAAAGGAACTTGTGAGAGTCAGGAACTCTGTAATACCTATCAGGTTTTCTGGGAGCAGGAAGTAGAGTCAAGGGCCAATCTAGATTCCGAAAAGGCATCACCAACAATGTCTAGTACAGAAGGGGTAGCTAAAAGCCTGTGCTGGGGCAGGAGTAAGAAATCCCTAAGCCTCTTTCTAGAATTAGAGTAATCCTGGCTTTCCCAACGAAAATGCTCCGTAAGAGTATGCAAGGTTTCACCAAAAGAGAAATCCTCTGGGGGGAAGCAGAGGGAATAGAGTCCTCTGCATCAGAATCCTCATAGGTAGATAAGGGTAAATCCTTGTCACGAGAGGAAACAAATTTCAGAATCCTGGTCAGAAGTATCATAACCAAATTTCAGTCCTAGGTCTCTTGGAGGGGGAAGGTTGGCTTCCCCTAATTAAATAAGGTCTTCAGCCATTCTTATTTGTTTTTTTAGGCATACAGGCCTGACCCTGTGGTCTGGGCATTGGTTTTCTAGGCATTGTTCGAGTTTAAGGCCTTGAAGAAGATGGTGTCAGTTTAATATGCAAGTCAGCAGGCCTGAATACACCCTCAAAAGCCGGTGTCTGCACAGCAGCTCCAGACCCATCCAAGGTGGAGACATCTGCAGATTCCACAGATGAAGCATCTCGCGGCATACCGGACTCCAAATGGGTCTCAGTAGAGGCCTGCGAATCTGAAGTGGTGGGTATCGGGGGCTGTGAAAGTGCCTGAGTACCGGCGAACTGGAGACTGACTTAGGAGAAACATCATCGGCGACTTTGGACCTAAGCGGCCTGTCTCTCTATCTTCGTGTTTTTTCGGAATGTCAGTAGTCGGATGGCTTACCAAAGACATATCTGGATAATTGAAGAGAGTACCAAAATATTTAGAAGCGAAAATATACCGACAACAGATAGTTTGTTGCTTAAATAAGGCACAAAACCGACAGCGAGGTACGTCGTGGTCAAGGCCCATGCAAGGAATACACAGAACATATGAAAATCTTTATGAGGTATTTGCTTTCCACAAGTAATACGATTATTGACTTTTACTGACATCTGTTTATAGCAAGAAAAAGTTTCCCCAATGGGGTACTTAGCTTTAGTAGAAGACTTCGGTTCTGAAACTTGAAAACGAGAATTTCAGGAGTCAGCCAGCCGGCACTTGCAAACTGCTTCTGCTTCGGGCACCGCACAGCAAGAAAGACTGATGTAATGGCATCGGCTGCATGCTTTATACCCTTGACTACCTGACGTCACAGAAGATGAGACCGCAACCGACGCAGGACCCAAGACTTTGATAATCACGCCGACTGAGGTCTACTGCAAGCAGATATGAGGGCTACTGCAATCAGATAACCCAAATGTGATGACTGAAACAGTGAAACGAACATCATACCCAACCTCAAATGCAGTAATCTCAAAGATCTATCCAGATGGACCCATTCAAACTCAACTGTCAATATACCAGAAAGGCAGATACAAGGATAAGAGCAGCATGCAATACACTGCAACTATTCAAAGATTTCAAACTCAAGAATCCCCTATAATAATGTCCACCGTAACAGTGACAATTAAATGAAAGTTAACTTATTAGTCTTCAAAGCTAATCTAGAGTATACACAGGAAGGTGAGAACCTGCTGAACTAAAAGTACAGTCTCACTGATTCAACACTAGTTCACGAGTGGAAAAATAAAGAGCACCTTGTGTAATTAAATAAAAATACCACAGGGTATCAAGCCAATGAGTCAATCCATTCTCAATAGTTCCAGTACCCCTGCTGGAAAGTCTAGTAGGATAAAAGATTTTACAGCAAGATCCAGAAAACAAGATGGAGCTACCCATCACACCACCCATGCACCCCCACCCAAAAAAAAAGGGCAGAAGGCAGGAACTTGATAAAAAGTCATGACTGAGATTATGCATGTTCAGGACCTATGCTTGTTTTTTTTTTACTGCAACTCATATGATGCCATGGATTAGCTGAACTGGAACAGAGGAAAGGAGGAACACAACTCTGTAGCTGCACCTTGAGCTAGCAAGAGGTCATAAATGTTAGGCTTAACGGTACATTCAAAACTCAAGACACTGGCCAGAACAGAGATAAAAAGGAATGACAGATGAGACAGACTTGCTTTAAAGGCAAGTAAAATATTTTACAAAATACCACATCACTACAAAACACCCTAATCAAAGTACAGGGAAGATGAAGGTCATCAAACTCAAGACAGCACCTCGAAAGACCTTCTCCACTACTGGGCCCATGAAGGTGTTTGAATGTTATTCATGTGGTGCTGGGCAATACATCTGTCTTTCACATTACAAAAAGCAGGTCATCACTCAACATGACTGGGAACCTCATTATAACATGGGTCAGCAATATCCATTGCACGTATACGAGTGCTTAAAAAGGGAAGCCATAAACTGTCCGAAAGCAAGTACAGTGGCTATAAAAAGTGTACACACCCCTGTTAAAATGCCAGTTTTTTGTGATATAAAAAAATGAGACCACAATAAATCATTTCAAAACTTTTCCCACCTTTAATGTGACCTATAACCTGTACAATTCAATTGAAAAACAAATTTGTTAGGGGAAAAAATATAAAAAATAAAAACATACAATAAAAGCTGGTTGCTTAAGTGTGCACACCCTTAAACTAATACTTTGTTGAAGCACCTTTTGATTTAATTACAGCATTCAGTCTTCTTTGGTAGGAGTCTATCAGCATGGCACATCTTGACTTGGCAATATTTGCCCACTCTTCTTTGCAAAAGCTCTCCAAATTTGTCAGATTGCGAGGACATCTCTCGTGCACAGCCCTCTTCAGGTCACACCACAGATTTTCTATTGGATTTAGGTCTGGGCTCTGGCTGGGCCATACTAAAACTTTAATTTTCTTCTGGCGAAATCCATTCTTTTGTTGATTTGGATGTATGCTTGGGGTCACTGTCGTGCTGAAAGATGAAATTCCTCTATCTTCAGGTTTCTAGCAGATGCCTGAAGGTTTTGGACCAATAGTGACTGGTATTTGGCGCTGTTCATAATTCCCTCCACCTTGACTAAAGCCCCAGTTCCAGCTGAAGAAAAGCAACCCCAAAACATGATACTGCCACCACCATGCTTCACTGTGGGGATGGTGTTCTTCTGGTGATATGAAGTGTTTTTGCACCAAATGTACCTTTTGAAATTGTGGCCAAAAAGTTCAGCCTTGGTCTCATCAGACCATAACACATTTTCCCACGTGCTTTTGAGAGACTTGATGTATTGTTTTGCAAATTTTACCCAGGCCTGGGTTTTTTTCTGTCTAAGAAAAGGCTTCTTGCAACCCTACCCCAAAGTCCACACATATGGAGAATACAGGAGATTGTTGTCACATGTAGTACACAACCAGTACTTGCCAGAAATTCCTGCAGCTCCTTCAGTGTTACTGTAGGTCTCTTGGCAGCCACCCTGACCAGCTTTCTTCTGGTCTTTTCATCAATTTTGGAGGGCCGTCCAGTTCTTTGCAATGTCACTGTTGTCCCATATTTTCTCCACTTTTTGATGGCTGTCTTCACTGTGTTCCATCGTACATCCAATGCTGTGGAAATTTTTTTGTACCCTTCTCCTGATACCTTTTCAACAATGAGATCTCTGATGCTTTGTAAACTTTCTGCGAACCATGGATTTTGCTGTAGCAGGCAACTGAGTAAATGTTAGAAAAATCCTACTAGGACAGCTGAACTTTATTTGGGCTTAATCAGTCTCTTTAATTGACAGCAGGTGTGTACTCAAGAAAACTGAATGCTGTAATTAAATCAAAAGGTGCTTCAACAATGTATTAGTTTAAAGGTGTAGACACTTATGCAACCAGCTTATTGTACTTTATTTTTTATATTTTTCCCTAACAGATTTGTTGTTTTCCAATTGAATTGTACAGGTTATAGGTCACATTAAATGTGAGAAAAGTTTTGAAATTATTTACTGTGTTCTCTTTTTTATATCACAAAAACCTGGCATAGGGGTGTGTACACTTTTTATATCCACTGTAAATGAATAGCCAACATTAAAACACAAAAGAAAACGAGTCCGAGTTCAGTCTTGCACTTTTCACCTACTCAAAACTATCCCAACTGGCTTCTGCATCAGTATAACATATGCATACGCATTCACTTCTGTGCTACATTGACTATAGCAGCAAAATGTTTTTGAATAAATAGCTAATTCAGTAAAACATCTCACTGGCACAATTTGAGTTCCCCTAGTTTAAAAAATGCATACACAAGTAAAATGTATTCATATATGGGTGCACGCACATTTAAAGAGGTAATACACGTAGCTAAAAATACAAATGACCACATCTCTTCTGAACATCTACTGTCATGGAAACAGCACTGTTAAAATGGCTACAATTCATTTAGAATTCCAAATCCGCTTGAGCTCTTCTTACTAACCAATCTCCTAATTCAGGAACCTAGAAAATACTTGTGTACAAACCTACCAAGGTCCTACCACATGTAGCACATAACTCATCCTGTAATGTAAGGTTACTGCAAAACCACTACAAGTTGTTGTTCTCTTTCGGCTTTTCCCGGTTACGGGTCGCCACAGCGGAACTCCGGTCCGCTAATGATTGGCAGTAGATTTTGACAAATGCCAAGGTGCCAGCTTGACGTTCAACCTTCAACGAAGGCAAGTCCATTTACGCATGTCTTTCGAATGCCCACTCAACCGCGGGGAGGACATGCAGACTCCACACAGAAGGCACACCCCGCACTCCAGCCGAGAATCGAACGGGAGAACCTCTTGCTGTGAGGCAACAATGCTACCGCTGCACCACTGCGGATGTTGTAAAGTCTGCTAATCTATTTTTCTGGTTGGGCATCAGTCACATCACTGTATGACTTTACAAAAGGTCAAGTGGACTACTCATTTTTGCGAGAGCTGCTGCACATTGAGATGGGGTTACATTTAAGTCAAGTTTGGACTACTGTATCCCACAAACAAAAAAATAACAGGTATAACTTATTAAAAGGGTCTTAGAAATTTTGCATTCTGATGGGTTGAAGCAATACAAAGACAGTACAGTTGTGTACACTTACCATAAATGTAGATGTTGAGTGTATTCACTGTTGCAATCATTACATTTAGGTTATCTGCCTGCAGGTAGCCCTCAGCCGGCCTGAATATCAAAGTCTTGGGTCCTGCGTCAGATGCGGTCTCTTCTTCCATGTCGTCAGGGGTGTAAAGCATGCAGCCGACGCCATTACATCAGTTTTTCTTGTCCCAGATGTCAGGTGCCCCCATAATGGGAAGCAATTATATATAAAGTTACACCTCCAACAAAAAGCAAATACACCAGAAAGATGAAATACACTAAACAAGAAGAAAGATAGAGCCAAGAGAAGTCAGTAGGCTGGAGGCAGAGTAATCAGGACTGCAACAGTGAATATACTCCAACATCTACATTTATGGTAAGTGTACACAACTGTACTATGTTCTTTGTGTTTCACTGTTGCAGTCATTACATTTGGGTAGATTCCCAAAGCTAAGGAAGGGAGGAGGAAGTTAGAAAGCATAAGGGCCAGCTATAAAGCCCTGCAAGACTGCAGTGGCAAAACAAGCTCTGGATTTAGAAAAAATAGACAAGTGGTAATGCTTGGTGAAGGTATGTACAGAGCTCCAAGTAGCAGCTTCTAGGATGTTCCTGGTAGGGACACCTCTGAGAAAGGCTGTAGAGGTAGATGCAGCCCTGGTGGAATGTGATCTTATGCCCTGTGGAGTAGGTTTTCCATGGTGCTTATAGCAGAAATTAATACAATGGCCTATCCACTTAGAAATGGTTTGCTTTGAAATGGCCTTCCTCTCTGCCCCTGCAGCAAAGGCAACTAAGCAGCTGTTCAGATTTTCTGACAGGCTTAGTCCTGTCCAAATAAAATCTAAGTTGTCTGTGCATGTCCAAAGAGTGCAGTATTCGTTCTCCTTTGTTCTGTGGATTAGGAAAAAAGGTTGGCAAATGAATGGACTGATTAAGGGCCACACTGGATACCACCTTGGGCATAAAGGAAGGATTGGTCCTGAGGGACACCCTGTCAGCATAGAAGATGATGAAAGGCTCCACTGCCATGAGGGCCTGTAATTCAGACAATCTTCTTGCTGAAGGAAGGCTGCTTTCAGAGAAAGGAATTTCAACTCTGCAGTTGCAGCTGGCTCAAAAGGAGGTAGAGTGAGCTTTTCCAATGCAAAGTTAAGGTCCCAGGCTGGAGTAGGGGCTCTCCTGGGTGGTCTTAAATTTTTGGCCCTTCTGAGGAATTGTTTTAGCAGGGGGTGAGAGAAGAGGGGTGGCTCAGTATTATAATATGCTGAAATGGCTGAGGCATGAATTTTAACTGAGAAGGAAAGGCCCTTGTGGAGCATCTCTGTTAAGTACTGAAGAATATGCGGTAAGCTGGGCACTGTTGTGCCCATCCCCCGAGTCTGGCTCCAGGAACAGCATCTTTTCCACTTTTCAGCATAGGATTTTCTAGTACTAGGCCTCCTTGTCTCCAGAATGACATCTAGCACCTGCTTATTGAGGGATGCTATTGGAGAGCTCAGGGAATTACGCAGGCTGCAAGGTTCAGGGTTTGAATCTGGGGGTGTCGAATCTGGCCCTCCAGCTGGGACATCAGGGAAGGGGTCTGAGGCAGGTGCCATGGTTCCAGCAGTGATATACTGCGCAAGAGGGGGTACCAGTGCTTGCGTGGCCAGTCTGGTGCAATCAGTATTGTCCTTGGTTTGTCCTGTTTGATCTTTACCAGAACTTTCGAGAGGAGAGGCAGAGGGGAAAGGCATAGACAGAGGCTTTCCCAGGTGAAAGACAGGGCATCCACTTTCCAAGCTTGATTGTGAGAAGTCCTTGTGCAGAATTTGTCCAACTGGTAGTTCTGAGGGGAGGCAAACAGGTCTATCTCTGGGTTCCCCCATTTGTTTTTCAAAATGTTGAATATCTTTAGTTGCAGTTTCCACTCGTGTGGGTCCATGAGATTTCTGCTT
This sequence comes from Protopterus annectens, assembly GCF_019279795.1. NCBI lineage: Eukaryota > Metazoa > Chordata > Ceratodontiformes > Protopteridae > Protopterus > Protopterus annectens. The sequence continues at coordinate 466,808,205 of NC_056725.1, forward strand.
AGGTCATCTGCCAGTAAATTTAGCTTGCCTAGCAGGAACTGAGCTTGTAGGTGCATTTGGTAGATCAAGGCGGTGTTCCAGAGCTATGGCTAGTCTGCAGAGAGGATAAGAGTGGGTTCCCCCCCCCTGCATGTTTATGTACCACAACAGTGGTGTCTGTCTTTACCAATAATTGTCCTGAAATAATGTTGTCCGCTGTCAGGGATTTCTGTACAGCTAACGTTTCTTTCTGACTTATATGCAGGTGCATCTGACTCTGGTTCCATTTCCCGGAATGCACTGCCCTGTCAAGTGAGCCCTCCATGCATAGTCTGATGAGTCTGTTGTAGGGTTTGTGCGGCAGGGGGTAGAGTGAATGGCAGTTCCATGTTGTGGTAGCAGGCCTCTGGCCACCAAAGGAACTCTGTCTTTATACAGTGAATGATAGGAATAATTGATTCCAGGTCCTAAGAATGTCGACACAATAGGCTTTTTAGATACCATTGTAGTTTCCTCATATGCAGTCTTGCATATGGAATTAGTAGAATGCAAGAGGTCATGAACCCCAGGGCTTGCAGGATTTTCCTTGCAGACAGCTGGGTCTTTGTGGCCAGTAGTTTGAAGTAGGCTGTCAAACTTGTTTCTATGGCGTGAGGTAGGCCATCTGGGAAATTGTGTTCAAGCTTGCTCCCAGGAATACAATTTGTTGGCAGGGTACTAGATGAGATTTCTTTTCGTTTATGGTGTCTCCCAGTTTGGTTAGACGTTTCTTTACAAATGCCAGATGATTTAGCAGCATGTCCTGGCTTTCTGCCTGAATTAGACACTCGTTCAGGTGTGGGTATATTTGAATATTTCTTTGCCTGCAAAATGCAATGGCTGGAGCTAGGCACTTTGTGAATACCCTGGGCGCAGTAGATAAGCCAAAGGGAAGTGCAGAGAACTGATAGTGCATGTAGCCTGCTCTGAAGCATAGGTATTTCCTGCAAGATTCCCTTATTGGAATGTGCAGTTAAGCTTCCTTTAAGTCTAAGGTTGCCAACCAGGCATCTTTGCCTAGCATAGGAAGCAGATGATGAAGTGTTAGCATCTCGAATTTTGGAATTACCAAAAAGGTGTTTAGAATAGAGAAAAGTCCAAGATAGGATGCCAGGAGCTGTCTTTTCTGGGTACCAGGAAAAGTCTTGAGTAAAAACCTTGTCCCCTTTCTTCTGCTGGGAAAGGTTGAATAGCCCTGATACTTAGAAGAGAGAGAAACTGCTGTTAAGCCTCTGCCCACTGATTTGGGGGTAGGTCTGGCCAACCGTTCGGGGTTGGTAAGGTGTGAAGTGGAATCTGCATCCTTGGGAAACTATATTTAAAACCCATTTGTCCTGGGTAATGCATTCCCAGTTTTCTGCATGCAGGACGATCTTTCCCACTAAGGGAGCAGGCAGTTGAGCAGGGCTTGGAAGGTTTAAGGTTAAATCATTGTGACAGTTTTCCGTAGGGGAGTGTCTTACTACTTCCAGCTTTAGAAATGGGAGCCCCCATTGCTTAGGCCTGTGAGTACCTTGAAACTGCAGCCTATGTGGTCTGCTGTTCCTGGGTTTGGACTGAAAAGGCCTGGAAGAGACAGGAAAGGACCAATTCTTAGAAGGCCAATGCCTACTAAATCTGGGGGGCTGTACATGCAGGAAATCTTTAACAGTTTGCATAGATTTAGCTTTTTTCTCCATCTTTTTAAGGACTTCTGCTTTGCTGCCAAACAGGCGGTCTTGGTTTAAGGGAGCATCCAGTAATTTAGCTTTAACATGATCTGGCAAATTTTGCTCCTTAAGCCAAGCATACCTTCTAAACACAGGCCCAGTGATAGCAGCCCTGCAATATGCTTCTAAAGCGTCAAAACCACATTGCAAAGTATGGTTACCAACTTGTTCAGCAGAATGCATTAAATACTGTAATTCTTTATTTTCAGCACAGTCAGGAATCAACATCATTTTCTGTTTTAGTCCCATAATATGCTGCTGATACTTTAACATATGAAACTGGCAGTTTAAGGCCCTAATGGCCAAAGTAGCAGAAGTGTATACCTTCTTACCCCATCTGTCCAAGGCCCTGGAATCTCTATCAGAGGGGGTAGGGTTTTTTGGCAGTAGTAGCCTTAATGCCTTTAGGTCCCTGGGAAATGGTCTATGGGTCCGCAGTAGGATTCTTGAAGAGGAACTTGTGAGAGTCAGGTACTCTAATACCGGTCAGGTTTCCTGGGAGCTGAAGGTAAAGTGTCTGGGGCCAGACTGGATTCCAAGAAGGCATCATCTATAATGTCCAGGACGGATAGCTAAAGGTCTGTGTTGAGGTAGGAGTAAGAATTCTCTAAGCCTCTTTTTGGAATCAGAGTAATCCTTGCTTTCGCAGTGGAAATGCTCCCTAAGCGTGTGCAAGGTTTCACCAAAAGAAAAATCTTCTGGAGGGGAAGGAGATGGAATGGAGTCCTCTGCATGAGAATCCTCATAGGTAGATGAGGCCAAATCCTGGTAATCAGAACAGACAGACATTTCAGAATCCTGATCAGAAGAATCAGAAGGAAAATCAGTTCTAGGTCTTAGAGAGTGAAGGCTGGCTTCCCCTAATAAGGTCTTCAGCCATTCTTATTTGTTTAGGCATATGGGCCTGACTATGTGGTTTGGACGTTGGTTTTCTAGGCGCTGGTCGAGTTTTAGGCCTTGAAGAAGAAGATGGCGTTGGTTTGAAATGCAAGTCAGTAGGCCTAAATACACCCTCAGAAGCCGGTGCCTGCACAGCGGCTCCGGATCCGTCCAAGGTAGAGACATCCTCAGGTTCCATGGTCGAAGAAGCATCTCGCGGCATACTGGACTCCGAATGGGTCTCAGCAGGGGCCTGCGAATCTGAAGTAGCAGGTATCAGGGGTTGTGAAAGCACCTCACTGAGGACCGGCAAACTGGCGACTAGCTTAACGGAAGTGTCATAGTCAGCTTTGGACCCATGCGGTCTGTCTCTGTCTTTACATTTTTTCAGAATGTCGGTAGTCGGATGGCTCACCAAAGCCATTTCTGGATAATTAAACAGAGTAACAAAATAGTTTGATACAAAAATGAACAGATGACGAACAGTTTGAAGATTGAATAAGGCACAAAACCGACAACGAGGGATGTCGTGGTCTGGGCCTAAGCAAGGAATGCAGTATGAATGAAAACCTTTATGAGGTATTTGCTTTCCACAGGTAATACAATTAACTTTTACTGACATCGGTTTAGAGCAAGAAAAAGGATCCCCAATGGGGTACTTAGCTTTTTTGAAGACTTCGGTTCTGAAACTCGAAAAAGAAAATTTCAAGAGTCAGCCGACCGGCACTTGCAAACTTGCTTCTGCTTCAGGCACCGCGCGGCAAGAAAGACTGATGTAATGGCGTCGGCTGCATGCTTTATACCCTTGACGACCTGACGTCATGGAAGAGACAGCATCCGACGCAGGACCCAAGACTTTGAAATTCAGGCTGGCTGAGTGCTACTGCAGGCAGATTAACCCAAATGTAATGACTGCAACAGTGAAACACGAAGAACATCTTTGCATTTACGCAGTTAACTAAACTGTTCTTAATGGTAACTGAAAATGTCATTTAGACTACAAACTTTCAAGCATTCCATTAAAAATGATGTTTAGTGCAAAAGGAGAAATAAAAATGGACACTAACTTCAAGCTCAACAGAACATTCCAGCCCTTGCAGCCTCAGTGATAATAATCAAAATTATATTCGCTGCCTTTAGGTTTGTTACTGATCCAGCAAGATGAACTATTCTCTACACAAGTAACAGTTTTACATTCTGAAACTCATAACATTCATTGCGTATAATGTGCAAAACTAGTGACTTATATACACTAAGTCTAAGATAACTGCTCTCCATTAGTTTTTTTTTTCTTCTCACAACAAAGTGCAAGTAAATAAATAACTGAACTTGGAGGGAGCCCGCTCATTCAGTACTTGCATTTTTTGTTAGCATGAGATAAAATGACTACAATTAAATATGGAGATTTTTTTCTCCATCTTAGCATACTTTGTCCCTGCAGCAAACAACCAGTTTAAATACAGGTAAATAAATTACCTCTTCCAAACTGATATACTTTCAGATGACAACACTGCTTGCTACAACTAGCTGGGCAAGGGAACAGTAAATGAATTAAAACTTAATGTCTTTCAAACCTTCCTGCACCTCAACTCTCCTGTAACCACACGCTCTCCTAAAATTGAAGAGTGAAGAAATTAACTGAAAAAAACACAAAATACTCAATGTCAACATTTACATTTCTTCCTAATTTGTATATAGAATTTCATATCCTCTAAAATAGTCTGCTGAACTGATTGCACCTACCAGAAGCGCCATTGTCTAGAATTGAGAATTTTAGATCACAAAACAATAAAACATAGAGAAAAACATTTCTACTTTTAGCTCTGAATACAATTACTTCATTAGTATAACATATTCCATGATGTGACCATAAGGAATAAGGGTTAAAAAGGATGAGTCTTCCTTCCAAGTTCATGTACAGTTTTGTTGTAAACTGTTCTGTTAACTTTTCACATACTCATCCCTTTTTCCACTAAGTCCACTACATCTAAAATTAATCAACATTTTTTAAGATGTGTTAATTAGTATGAAACTAAGTATGTTCATAGAATTGCTTAGAAAATGTGCACTTAAAAACTAGTAACTGTGATTTTTAAACTGTTTTCCCCAAAGTTTTCCTCAGTACTTTTACTTTACTCCACTTACAATGGTCAGATGGAGAAAAATATCAGCTAAATCCATTAAGACTGCCTTAACCTCATCTCCAGTACATAGCAAACATACAACCCGCATAACTGTAGAGGCCATTGCACTTGCCTCATGCGAGTGAATGCTGCCACACAATCATAATAAAGGCTACTGCACTTGTGGCTTAGTGACACTACCACAAGCCCCAAGACTGCTGCCGGATTTGCTGCCTCTTCTCCAAAAGCATCAAGGCATCTTGGAACCCATCAAACTTTTGCCCTGTATGAGGGTGAGTACACCCTTCTTCATCCCACCACCAACAGTTGCTCAAGCTGGTAGCCAAGTCTCGAGTTGCCTGGGTCAGAGTCAAGGTTGCCTTGCTCTGTGCCAATACAGCTGAATACATCAAGGTTTTCCCATGAGGACTTCAATACAAGTCAAATCATCCTGTCTATGGGAGATTCTACACCCAAGAAGAATACTGGGGGGGGCACTCTGGGAAGCACCTTGCAGGACATTTTCAGACAAGCTACTGGGTCTGTGGCCATCTACCTCTCAAGTACTTCACCAAATCTGACATCACAGAGCGATTGCAGAATCTATGCCCTCTTCAGCTTCGGTATCAAGAATGGCAGACTCTGGAGGACAATCTATGCATTTCCTCTTGCATGAATATTTCTTAATGGTCCCTGGGGGTTACAAGCCTGTGGAAAAAAAAAGAAACCGAACTGGATACCTCAGAATGAACCTGCAGGAGATTCCTGACCACCTCTGTTCAGGTGAATTAAAAGGTAGACAAGCTGGCACCCCTGAAGATTAGTCTGCATGAACAGTGCAGATACTGAAAATAGCATAGTGTTCAAGGTCAGGGGCCCACTGAGATCAACATCAACAATACCTTGACAAAGTTCATTCCTTGTAGCCTTGCCTCTGACAATGGGAATGGCAAAGCCACTGACTGTGGATCCAACATTAATGGTAACATTCCCAAAGCCAACCTCTTTCAGAACAACTGTGTTGATAAAAAAAAGTTACATCTTCCATAGCGTTCCATCTGTGTTGTCGATCTTCACCAATCCTTGACAGTGGGTTTGGTTCCGAGCCTCGGAATAAAGATGGCTGTTTACTTTAGCTTGCACTCTCCAAACTCCCGAGCTAGGCTCTACCCATAATACTCCTCTCTGAAATTACCTCAGATCGAGTTTGCCAACGAGTGGCAGATAGACGTGAAAGGTCATGGATACATGATAATCAAGTTAAACGAGGGCAAGAGAGTCTCCTTACAGGTAAACTAGTCAAGGGCTAACTTTGGTCTACTAAGTCTCAGGAAGGGTGACAGTGGATGGGGATGTCAAGGATTGGTGAAGACTGACAACACAGATGGACCGTTACGGTAAGACAAAGTACAGTTGTGTACACCTACCATAAATGTAGATGTTCTAGTGTATTCACTGTTGCAGTCATCACATTTGGGTTATCTGCTTGCAGTAGCCCTCAGTCGGCCTGATTATCCAAGTCTTGGGTCCTGCGTCGGCTGCTGTCATCTTCCATGAAGTCAGGTAGTCAGGGGTATAAAGCATGCAGTCGATGTCATTACATCAGTTTTTCTTGCCCCAGATGTCAGGTGCCCCCAGAATGGGAAGCAATTATATACAAGGTTACACCTCCAACAAAAAAGCAAATACACCAAAAAGCTTTAAGCATAGTAAACAAGAAAAGAGGTATAGTCAATAGAAGTCAGGGGGCTGGAGGGAGGGTAACCAGGAATGCAACAGTGAATACACTATCATCTACATTTATGTAAGTGTACACAACTGTACTATGTCTTCGTGTTTCACTGTTGGAGTCATCACATTTGGGTAGATTCCCAAAGCGAAGGATGGGAGGAGATAATAGCATTAGGAACAGCTATAAGGCCCTGCAAGACTGCAGTGGCAAAGCCAGCTCTGGATTTAGAAAAAAATAGCAAATGGTAATGCTTGGTTAGGGTACATACAGAACTCCAGGTAGCAGCTTCTAGGATGTCTCTGGTAGGGACACATCTGAGAAAGGCTGTAGAGGTAGATGCAGCACTGGTTGAATGTGGTCTTATCCCCTGTGGTTTTCGATGGTGCTTATAGCAGAAACGAATGCAATAGCCTGTCCACTTAGAAATGGTTTGTTTTGAAATGGCCTTCCCCTCTGCCCCTGCAGCAAATGCAACCAGCAGCTGTTCAGATTTCCTGAGAGGTTTAGTCCTGTCCAAGTAAAATCTAAGTTCTCTGTGCACATCCAAGGAGTGCAGTATTTGTTCCCCTTTGTTCTGTGGATTAGAAAAGAAGGTTGGCAAATGAATGGCCTGATTAAGGGCCACACTGGATACCACCTTGGGCATGGAGGGATTGGTCCTGAAGGACACCCTGTCTGCATGAAAGATGATGAAAGGCACCACTGCCATGAGGGCCTGTAATTTAGGCACCCTTCTTGCTGAAGTGATGGCTAGAAGGAAGGCTGTTTTCCAAGAAAGGAATTTCAACTCTGCATTTGCAGCTGGCTCAAAGGGGAGTAGAGTGAGCTTTTCCAATACAAAGTTAAGGTCCCAGGCTGGAGTACGGGCTCTCTTGGGTGGTCATAAGATTTTGGCCCCTCTGAGGAATTGCTTCAGCAGTGGATGAAAGAAGAGGGGTGGTTCTGTATTGTAATGAGCTGAAATGGCTGAGGCATGAATTTTGATGGAGGAAAAGGAAAGGCCCTTGTGAAGCATCTCAGTTAAGTATTGAAGAATCTGAGGTAAATTGGGCTCTGCTGTGCCCATCCCCCGAGTTTGGCTCTAGGAACAGAATATTTTCCATTTTTCAGAATAGGATTTTCTAGTAATAGGCCTTCTTTGCCTCCAGAATGACATCCATCACTTGCTTACTGAGGGATGGTAACGGAGAGATCAGGTAATTAGGCAGGCTGCCAGGTTCAGGGTTTGAAGCTGTGGGTGCAGAATCTGGCCCTCCTGTTGGGACAGCAGGGAAGGGGTCTGAAGCAGGTGCCAAGGTTCCAGCAGTGACACTGTGCAAGAGGGGGTACCCAGTGTTGGCATGGCCAGTCTGGTGCAATCCGTATTTTCCTTGTTTTTTCCTGTTTGATCTTTAGTAGAAACTTGGGAGAGGAGAGGCAGTGGGGGAAAGACAAACTGACCGTTTTTTCCAGGTGAACGACAGGGCATCCATTTATGCCTAAGGTGGTATCCAGTGTAGCCCTTAACCAAACAATTCATTTGCCAACCTTTTATCCAAATCCACAGAACAAGGGGGAGAAAATTCTGCATTCTTTGGACGTACACAAACAACTTAGACTCTATTTGGACAAAATTAAAGTTTTCAGAAAGAGACAGCAATTACTAGTGGCATATGCCACAGCATCACAAGGAAAGGCCATCTCCAAGCAGACTATTTCAAAGTGGATAGGTCATTGCATTCATTTCTGCTACTCACAGCATAGAAAACCAGTGCCTAAGGGCATTAGGCCACATTCAGCCACAGCTGCAGCCACTTCTGCAGCCTTTCTCAGGGAAGTACCAACCAAGGACATTTTGGAGGCTGCTACTTGGAGTTCAGTGCATACCTTTACAAAACATTACAATCTGCCTCTTTACTCTAAATCCAGGGAAGGCTTTGCCACTGCAGTTCTGTTTAGCTCCAGACCCCCAACCATAGCTTTGGGACTCAACCCAAATGTAATGATTCCAACAGTGAAACACAAAGAAAATAGTACAGTTGTGTACACTTACCATAAATGTAGATGTTCAAGTGTATTCACTGTTGCAGTCCAGGTTACCCACCCACCATTCCCCTTATTTTTACTGGAACTTATCTTTACTTCTCTAATCTAGGCAACTTAGGTGGTGTACCTGCTTATAGATGAAGGTAAAGCTTATTTTAGTACATGTATGTTTTATTTACATATTTTTAGCCTACTTTTTTGGGGGCACCTGACGTCTGGGGCAAGAAAAACTAAATAAAATGGCATCGGCTGCATCTTTTATACCCCTGACGACCTGATGTCAGGGAAAAGGCAACAGCAACCGACACAGGACCCAAGACATTGGAATTCAGGCCGACTGTGGGCAACCTGCCAGCAGGATAACCCAAATGTAATGACTGCAACAGTGAAACACGAAGAACATCTGATAGTGCATGTAGCCTGCTCTGAAGCATAGGTATCTTCTGCAAGATTCCCTTTATTGGGATGTGCAGGTAGGCTTCCTTTAAATCCAGTGTTGCCAACCAGGCATCTATGCCTAGCATGGGAAGCAGCTGATGAAGAGTTAGCATCTTGAATTTTGGGATTACCAAAAAAGTGTTTAGGATAGACAGGTCCAGGACAGGATGCCAGGAATGGTCTTTTCTGGGTACCAGGAAAAGTCTTGAGTAGAAACTCTGCCCCCCATTCTTCTTCTGGGACAGGTTGAATAGCCATGATGCTTAAAAGAGAGAGAACTTGCTTTTGAGCCTCTGCCCACTGATTTGGGGGGTAGGTCTGGCCAACCGTTTGGGGTTGGTAAGGATTGGAAGTGGAATCTGTATCCTTAGGAAACTATACTTAAAACCCATTTGTCCTGGGTAATGAGTTTCCAATTTTTTCCATGCAGGGCAATCCGCAATCTTTCCCCCTAAAGGAACAGTCAGTTGAGCAGGGCTTGGAAGATTTAAAGTTAAGTCATTGAGACAGTTTACCATAGGGGGGAGTCTTACTACTCCCTACTTTGCAAGTGGGAGCCCTCCCACTGCTTAGGCCTGTGAGCACCTTGGGACTGAAGCCTGGGTGTTCTGCTGGTTCTGGGTTTGGACTGAGAAGGCCTGGAAGAGGCAGGAAAGAATCAATTCTTACAGGGCCAATGCCTACTAAATCTGGGAGGCTGTACTTGCAGGAAATCTTTCACAGTTTGCATAGATTTTAGCTTTTTCCTCCACCTTTTTAAGTATTACTACTGCTTTGTTGCCAAAAAGGCGGTCTTGGTTTAAGGGATCATCCAGTAATTTAGCTTTAACATGATCTGGCAAAGATTGCTCCTTAAGCCAAACATACCTTCTAAGTACAGACCCAGTGGTACAGACCCAGTGACAGCAGCCCTGCAAGATGCCTCTAATGAATCAAAACCACACTGCAAAGTATGTTTTCCAACTTGTTCAGCAGAATGCATTAAATCCTGTAATTCTTTATTTTCAGCACAGTCAGGAATCAACATCATTTTCTGTTTAAGCAGTCCAATAATATGCTGCTGATATTTTAACATATGAAACTGGCAGTTTAAAGCCCTAATGGCCAAAGTTGCAGAAGTGTATACCTTCTTACCCCAACTATCCAGCACCCTGGAATCTCTATCAGAGGGGGTAGGATTTTTGGCAGTAGTAGCCTTAATGCCCTTGGGGTCCCTGTGACATGGTCTCAGGATCTGCAGAAGGATTTTTAAAAAGGAACTTGTGAGAGTCAGGTACCCTGTAATACCTGTCAGGTTTTCTGAGAGCAGGAGGTAAAGTGTCAGGAGCCAGGCTAGATTCCGAGAAGGCATCATCTACAATGTCCACTACAGGAGGGATAGCTAAAGGCCTGTGTTGAGGCAGGAGTAAGAATTCCCTAAGCCTCTTTTTGGAGTCTAGAGTAACCCTGGATTTCCCAGTGGAAATGCTCCCTAAGTGTATGCAAGGTTTCACCAAAAGCCAAATACTCTGGAGGGGAAGCAGAGGGAATGGAGTCCTCTGCATCAGAATTCTCATAGGTAGATCAGGGCAAATCCTGGTCATCAGAGAAAACAGAAATTTCAGAATCCTGATCAGAAGGAAAATCAGTCCTAGGTCTCTCGTAGAGGGGGAAGAGTGGCTTCCCCTGATTAGAGTAATAAGGTCTTCAGCCATTCTTATTTGTTTTTTAGGGATATGGGCCTGACCATGTGGTCTGGGCATCGGTTTACTAGGCATGGATCGAGTTTTAGGCCTTGAAAAAGAAGATGGCATTGGTTTAATATGCAAGTCAGTAGGCCTGAATACACTCTCAGAAGCCGGTGCCAGAACAGCAGCTCCGGACCCATCCCAGGTAGAGACATCCGCAGGTTCCACGGTCGAAGCATCTCGCGGCATACCGGACTCCGAATGGGTCTCAGTAGAGGCCTGCAAATCTGAAGTAGTGCGTATAAGGGGTTGCGAAAGCGCCTCACTGAGTACTGGCAAACTGGCAACTAGCTTAGGAGAAGCTTCGTCAGCAGCTTTGGACCTATGCGGTCTGCCTATGGCTTTATCTTTGCTTTTTTTGGAATGTCGCTAGTCGAGTGGCTTACCGAAGCCATTTCTGGATAATTGAACAGAGTACCAAAATATTTGGATGCTTAAATGAACAGACGAATAGTACGAGGTTTGAATAAGGCACAAAACCAACAGCGAGGGACGTCGCGGTCTGGGCCTAAGCAAGGAATGCAGTACGAATGAAAATCTTTATGAGGTACTTGCTTTCCACAAGAAATACAATTATTAACTTGTACTGACATCGGTTTAGAGCAAGAAAAAGGATCCCCAATGGGGTACTTAGCTTAGCTGAAGACTTTGGATCTGAAACTCGAAAACAAAAATTTCAGGAGTCGGCCGACCGGCACTTGCAAACTGCTTCTGCTTCAGGCACCGCACAGCATGGTGTCGGTTGCATGCTTTATACCCCTGACTACCTGATGTCATGGAAGATGAGACCGCAATCGACGCAGGACCCAAGACTTATAATCAGGCCAACTGAGGGCTACTGCAAGCAGATAGAAACAAATTAAACTATTTAGGGATAACAATATCAAAATTTCTGAATATTCCAAAAAAAAATGACAGACTTAGCTGAAAGCTGGCTTGAACACAGCTTTACGGCAACATAGCAAATGAAAAAATGACAGACAGGAAAGGCAGAGCTGAGTGGTAAACTGCTGTTTATTTAATAAACAGCAGTTTACCACTCAGCTCTGCCGTTCCTGTCTATTGCTTTTTCCAACATGGCAAATGAGATCTGGGGTAACAGGGAGAAGGGGATTATGGGTAAAATCTTAGCTCGAGAGTTTTTGGCTGGCACGAACTTTGATACAAGGCCGACTCGGTTCAGAGGGCTCGGAACTGAACCCATCAGTGATAAATGGAATGAAGATCAACAACGATGAATACCTTCAAAGGTATTTAAAAGGAGTACAGGGAGTACCAACAATGGCACGGGACAGTTTACCAATAGTAGAAGGACAAACAGAAAATTAGCTTCTATAAGAAAGGGAGGGGTGGGTAAAAGTACAAAGAATTATAAAGGGAAATATGGAAGAAGGAAATGTAAAAATGAATAACTACTCACAAAAAACTAAGCCAAGATTCGAGAGAATGAATGAACACGTCTGGTCTGCAAATCGGCAAACGAGATCTGAGGTTATTTCTGACAGGAGCATTATGGGTAGAGCCTGGCTTGAGAGCTTGGAGAGTGCAAGCTAAAGTAAAGAGGCTCGGAACCGAGCCCACTGTCAGGGAATGGGTGAAGGTTGACAACATCAGATCTATTGTTATCAGTGTCTGGACATTCAACTCCAGTCTCCGTAGAAGTGGTTCTAATACACTGGCTGGTAAGGAAAACCAAGATTTAACAAAACAGTTGGAACTGACAAGGTGTGTATATCCAGCCTAAAACCAAAGGGTTAAGTGTCAGACATTTTCAGCTTGACTTGCAGAATTGCGCCTCTCAACTTTTCACGTTCAAATTCTGTCATAGGTATGCATCAATTGAAACACCTAGGTAATGATGGTAAGCAACGTACATTACTGTAGATTCCACTATCAGAAAGAAATGTAAACTTTCAGTTCTAACTAGTTTAATACGAGGCTTTTCATGAAAAACTGACTGGCAACTTGGAAATAACTAACAGGTAAACTCAGTAGTGGGCCATTTTTCTTCCAATCCAGACTTCTTTGGTTGTGAGTCTACAGAGGAAGGTTTAACATTATCTGATTTGTGTTTCTTGTTCATTTTATGTCTAGGAGATTCGTCTTACACAGCTACTAGCTTGGCCTTGAATGTTAAGGGAGTCGACAATAAATCACTGGTCAAGATGACAGCTCTTTTGGAGTCAACACTGAATCACTGATGGAGATGAAGGCTCTACTGGCAGCAGGAGCAAGACCTTTCTCAATTGTACACAGTTACAATTTTTTTTAAACAGTACTGGTTTTTAAAAGTGTTAGAAATGTCACAACCTGCCTAAAAATATTCTTTACCTTAACAGCATTGTACAGGGAATACTTGGCTTGAGGCAGTGTGTTTTATGACCACATGTGCATTTCTGGAAAGCGTTCCTGTTTATAAATACCAGAAAATCAGCAGAGCACAAAGCAGTCAAGAGCAAAATGCAAGGTACGAAAAAATGCCAGAGGCCCTGGGAAGATATGAATGTAGATGAATGCACAGGAAAGTCAAAATAAAGAACTAAACAATGGGGAGTGGGTTTTTTCTAGAAAATCTTAAACAAGAAAGCATAACCTGAGACAATTTCAATGATGCTTCTGTGGTGACACAGGGAAACAGATCTAAAGTACTGCACATAAAATAAGAGGATCAAGGAACCAGGGAAAGTTTCAGATGGTGAGCTGCACACACCATCTTAACAAAGATGTACCTCCTTATATCAAATAAAAGGTAATATTAACTAACCAGTTATTCAGCTCCTACAGACAGTGTGTGACAGTGTGGCACTCTGCTACAAAACGTGTCAGATTACACTCCCAGGGGATGATTAACTGTGACATTAACACAACCACTGGTCTCACCTTATGGCTCAACAGTTACTCACTTAGAAGCCAGGACTGAGGAGCACTTATGAGGCCTTAATTTGGTCTTACTATTGGTGAATAACCCTTCAGTAAGGTCACTCCTGTAAGCCAAAATTCAACACCTTTCAGAAGTTAGAAATGAACGAAAGCTTCACCTCCACATGTGAATTTACATGCTTCAGAGACCATCACTTTCTCTTTCTGAGAATGTCAACAATGTTTGTACAACCTCAACAAATAAAACATTTCTGAGACTATACAAGTACAATGTTTAAATCTACATCTATAGCAATGCTGAAATCCTTTTCTTTATCTTTTTGCTGTACTTGTATTTTTAACAAATGCAGTCAGTTTGAACAGCTTATTAGTTTTCACTGTTAAACACTTCAGTTGCTATTACTTTTCAATACTTGTCATTCGATCATCTAGTCAATTATATTTTTTTAAGAGTTATGTCATTTGTTTATTTTATGTACAGTTCTTAAACTTCTTGCCTAGGTCGTGGCTGAAGAGACAGTCAGCCTACCTACAAAATTAAATTAACTTATCAGTAAGTGTTTCTACACCTCAAAATATTTTCTATACAATTAACTGAACTTCCAGTTATCTTTCACCTCCAGCCTAGTCCAGCACCATCACTTAATGAAGACTGCTTTATCCACTGCCGAGGTACAGTCCTATAAAGAACACTCAAAGCTCTCACCCACCTCTCCTCCGTAAGTTCCGATCTTTTGCTACTAATCCAAGACCCATCATTTTTGGACCGGCTCCATAAATTTGCAGTTTTCTGAGTTCTGGATTCTTTTCAATATCTTCTTCTGAGGGCTCAGGCTAGGGGAACAAAGAAAACAATTTATATCATTACTAACAGTACAAAAGCTTTTATAAGTGTCATATTCCTCATATTTTGTTAACAGGACAGGCACAATGTGGGAGTACCTATCAGAAGAAATAGTTCAGAAAGTCATGCTACAGCATTTTGTTTTCAGTCATAAAAAAAATTACCTAAACCCCAAGTGACATGCTCAACTGAAACAAACATGAGATGCTTATACAAGGATATGAACACTTCATATTTCACTAAGCTGGTAACTAATCACCACAGCTCTCATCCATGCAATCATGAGGGCTTTTCAGTTTTTCTGGTCCTAACTCCTCCACCAACTGCTGGAATATTACCATGCAGACAGATTGGCAGCTAACAGCGGATGAAACAACTGATGTCTTACTGAATTAACTGTTCAAGGAGGTAATTTAAGCTCTTCCAATATTACCTAGCTTGGCTAGCAGTCAAGCCTGGATAAATTTACAAGACTGACAGTTCTTACTGTACTTAAGACAAAAGACTTGCAACCTTTCACAAAATGGGCACAGGTTATCAGGGATATACAAGGAGGAAATGAAGTTAAGACAAATAGATTTGTAATGAATATATTAGAAGCTGCACGCAGTCAAGCAAGAGTACTAAACAGGAAAACGGAGCTACTATACCAAGATGTAGAAATAGTAAACTGTAAATAACCTACACTCTTTTAGCAACAAGGGCCACACCAAAGAGCAAGAAGGATGGGGTCTATATTATATGAATGAAATTTCATATAATCGAACACTGCAAACAGCAAAAATGGTCAACTTCGAACCCCTTATTGTGGGAGGCACAGCCCCCTAAACCCCCCACTAATTATATATACCAATTCGGAGATTGTACTACAGTGAGAAAAGGGCAAATTTCCCAATCTTCACTGTACCGTGATCTCACAAAAAACACATCAATGAATGTCATTTTTGCATATACAGACGTTCAATTTTGGACTTTCATACTTCTAACAGGAACTCGAAGGATGAACATCATTTCAGTTATGCCATCACTAATTCTCCTGGGAGTCCCTTCAAGATGGTTGTCAGAGAACATTCCTAGCTGCCCACCAAGTGAAGCACCACAATTCTGTAGTGACCTTCTATGAAGTGGATTACTGAGAGAGCATCCCATTTTTATGGCAAAGAAAACAAAAATATCTAGAAGTTTAAACTTGGAATGTCTGCTCTGAAGCCACAAGAACAAAGTTCTGACTGTAACCCAGTCTACCCTGAATCCACTAGCAACTTGGGTGGTGAAAGAGTATATTAGAAAAGACGTCGAGTGACCAGCTGGCACTGGCTCACACAAACCGGGTGATGGGAGGTGGCCCAACTAGCTGCAATTCTTGCAGCTACAGGAAACAGAGGTACACAATATGCAATCTACGGACTAGAAACGTGAGCTTGGCTCTATCAAGTTGCATCTGTGTGGTAATCCTGAACAGAAGTGTGCAGAAAAGGGCATATTCACATGGGAAAGCAAATAAGGTTCCTGTATCCCTACAAGCTTACATATCAGCAAATTTGGGAAGGGGGGCTAAAACTAGAAAACAGAAAAAAAATCCACATGGTTACTTGGAAGGCAGTTGCTATGCAACCACTATCACTCTGATGATGGAGAATGGACAAAGTGAAATAAATGGTTAGCAGACTACAAAAATTCTAAATATGAATTTACATAACCAGTGTGGACTGATGGACTGAAGTACAGTTTTGTACCTACCATAAATGTAGATGTTCGAGTGCTAATACAGCTGCAGTAATCACAGATGGGTTCTCTGCCGTCAGGCGGGTCCTCGGTCGGCCGAATTCCAAAGTCTAGGTCCGGCGTCGGTTGTTGTCACTTTCTTTCCTGACGTCAGTGCGACAGGGGTATATAAGACACAGCCGACGCCATTTTCTTCAGTCTTTCTTGCCCCAGATGTCAGGTGCCCCCAGAAGGAAGGCAATACATATATATATATATATATATATATATATATATATATATATTCATGCAATGCAATATAATCAAAAAACAGTAGTTGCAAGCAAATATACCATAGAAGGATAACCCAGTCAGGTTGTATGAGGAGGGGTTAGCCCCTAGGCCTTTACCAAGAGGGGAAGGAGGGAGGGTAACCTGCACTGCAGCTGTATTAGCACTCGAACAGCTACATTTATGGTAGGTACAAAACTGTACTATGTTCATCGTGCATACAGCTGCAGTAATCACAGATGGGTAGAATCCCAAAGCTACGCACAGGGTGGTAGACACTAGGTGGAACTGGGATGAGCCAGAATGCCCTGCAACACAGCAGTGGCAAAGCCTGCTCTAGTTTTGGAGTATAAAGGCAGGTGGTAGTGTTTGGTGAAGGTGTGCACAGAACTCCAAGTGGCTGCCTCCAAAATATCTTTGCTAGGAACTCCTCTGAGGAAGGCTGTAGAGGTAGCTGTGGCCCTGGTGGAGTGGGATCTGATGCCTGAAGGGACAGATTTTCCATGAAAGGAGTAACAAAACCGTATGCAGTGGCCTATCCATTTTGAAATTGTCTGTTTGGTAACTGGCTTCCCTTGAGCTCCTACAGCATAGGACACAAAGTTGTTCTGATTTCCTGAAAGGCTTTGTTCTGTCCAAATAATAACGTAGCTGTCTATGGATGTCTAAGGAGTGTAGCAGTCTTTCCCCTTTATTTTGAGGATTGGGGTAAAAGGTAGGTAAGTGTATGGCTTGATTTAAAGCTACCCTGGATACCACTTTAGGCATAAATGACGGACTGGTTCAAAGGGAAACCCTGTCCTGATGGAAGATGAGAAAGGGCTGCACAGCCATGAGGGCTTGTAGTTCCGAAACCCTACGAGCTGAGGTAATGGCCAGAAGGAAAGCTGTTTTCCGGGACAAATATTGCAAATCTGCTGAGGCAGCTGGTTCAAAAGGAGGCAATGTTAATTTTTCTAGAATGTAATTAAGATCCCAGGCTGGTATTGGTTGTTTCCTTGAAGGTCTTATATTCTTAGCCCCTCTGAGGAACTGTCTTAAGAGTGGGTGAGAGAATAAGGGTGCATCGGTGTTGAGTTCTGCAGAAATGGCTGGGGCATGAATTTTTATGGAGGAAAATGAAAGTCCACTGTTCAACAGCTCAGCTAGGTACTGTAATATCGGAGGCAAATTCAGTTTTCTAGGATCCTGGCCTTTTTTCTCATTCCAAGAGCAAAACCGTTTCCATTTTGCGGAGTAAGCCTTTCTAGTAGATGGTCTTCTGGCCTCCAAAATGACATCCTGCACCTCTTTGGAGAGTAGGGACTGTTGTGGTGTTAAGGAATTTTCCATGCAGCGAGATTGAGTGTTTTCAGCTGACTGTGGAGTTCTGTAGCTGTGATGAGTCAGTAGAAGAGGCATTAGAGGTAGAGACCAGGGAGGAGTATGCGTTAGGCTCCTCAGGAGTGGGTACCAGTGTTGTCTTTGCCAGTCTGGAGCAATCAGTATCATCTTCGGTCTGTCTGCTCTTGCTTTCAAGAGTACCTTGGGCAGAAGAGGCAAAGGTGGGAAAGCGTAAACTGTCCATGCTGCCCAACTGAAAGAAAGGGCGTCCACTCTCCAGGCCTTTGGATGAAAGGTCCTTGAACAGAACTTTTCCAATTGAGGATTCCTGTGGGAGGCGATGAGATCTATGTCTGGCCTTCCCCACGCTTGGATTATCTTTGTAAACACTTGAGGATGCAACTTCCATTCGTGTGGGTCTGTCATAATTCTGCTTAGATTGTCTGCCAGCGTGTTTTCCAAACCTGGCAAGTACTGTGCTTGAAGTTTGATTTGCCATTCCAGAGCGACATGGCTAGTCTGCACAAGGGGTATGAATGTGTTCCTCCTTGTTTGTTTATGTACCACATTACTGTGGTGTTGTCTGTTCTTATCAATAATTGCCCTGGATGCAGGAGGTCCTTGAAAGCTGTAATTGCATTTATCACTGCTAGCATTTCTTTTTGATTGATGTGAAGGTGCTTTTCCTTTTGGGACCATTTGCCCTGAATGCACCTGTCTGTCATGTGCGCCCCCCAGGCGTAGTCTGAGGCGTCTGTTGTGATGACTTGATTTGCTTGAGGCTTGCAGAATGGAAGACCTGTGTTTGTTTGACATGCTTGGGCCCACCATAGAAATTCCTTTTGCAAACATGGGATTATTGGTATCATTGTTTCCAAACTGTGGCTGTGTTGAGACCATAGGTTTTTTAGGCACCACTGAAGTTTCCTCATGTGCAACTTTGCACATGGGATTAAAAGAATGCAAGATGCCATGAAGCCCAGAGCCTGCAGGATTTTCCTTGCAGTGAGCCTGGTACAATTTGCTAGCATTTTGAAGTACTGAGTTAGTTGCTCCTGTTTTTCTGGCATGAGGTAGGCCATCTGGGTGTTTGTGTCCACGTTGGCACCCAGGAAAATTATTTTCTGAGATGGTGTTAGCCTGGATTTCTCTTTGTTGACTGTGTATCCCAGAGAATTCAATAACCGTGCTACATAAGCCAAATGTTCCAGAAGTATGTGCTTGCTGTGCGCTTGGATCAGGCAGTCGTCCAAATAAGGGTAAATTTGTATCCCTTGAAGTCTGCAGTAGGCAATTACTGATGCCAGGCATTTCGTGAATACTCTGGGTGCAGCAGATAAGCCAAAGGGCAATGCAGAGAATTGATAGTGGATTGAACCTGCAAGAAATCGGAGGTATCTTCTGCAGCTTTGTCTGATTGGGACATGCAGGTATGCCTCCTTGAGGTCCAATGTTACCAGCCAAAACTCCTTGCCCAGCATGGGAAGAAGCTGCTGTAATGTGAGCATCTTGAATTTTGGTACGAGTAGAAATGTGTTTAGGATGGAGAAGTCCAAAATGGGTCTCCAGTCGGTTCCTTTCCTTGGCACCAGAAATAGTCTGGAATAAAAACCTTGGCCTTGTTCGTGAGTAGGTACCTCTTGAATAGCTTTCATGTCCATGAGCTTTGAAATTTGTATTTGTGCCTCTGCCCTTTGATTGTGTGGCAGGTTTGGCATGCCTCTCATTTTTGGAAGAGTGTGAAAATGAAATCTGTAGCCTCTGTTTATAATGTCCAGGATCTATTTGTCTGTTGTGATAATATGCCAATTTCTTGTAAATAATGCCAGCTTTCCTCCCAAGGGTGCTGCCAGCTGAGACTTGCTTGGCATGAAAAGGAGGAAGTCATTGGGTTTGTTTTCTGTATTGTTGTTCGCCACCTCTTGGTGCTGGAGTTTGCCATTGTCTGCCTCTATATGATCCTTGAGATTGTCCTCTGCCCCGTCCCTTGTGCGTCTGTATCTACCTCTTTGGGGCTTGTCCGTGGCTGGAAAGGACCAGTTTTTAGAAGGCCAATTTCTTCTAAAATGTGGTGGTTGAACCTGTAGAAAAGCTTTGACAGTTTGCATAGATTTAGCTTTTTCTTCCATTTTCCGTAGTATCTCCTCAGCATTAGTACCAAATAGTACATCCTTTTGTAAAGGAGCATCTAGTAGTTTAGCTTTAACATGATCAGGCAAGATTTGTTCCCTAAGCCAGGCATGTCTACGAATGACTGATCCTGTAACAGCAGCTCTACTTGAGGCCTTTAAGGCATCATAGCCACATTGTAAGGTGTGTTTACCCACTTGTTCTGCACTATGCATCATATCCTGCAACTCCTTCAAATCTGGTTGTTCAGGTTGAGACATTTTATTTCTTAATTGTGATAACAGAAACTGCTGATATTTAAGCATATGGAACTGACAATTTAAGGCCCTCATGGCTAGGGTGGCCGAGGTATATACCTTTTTTCCCCACCTTTCTAAGGATCTAGACTCTCTTTCGGAAAGTAGTGGATTCTTAGCAGTACAGGCCTTCATTCCCTTGGGGCCTTGAGAAATGGTTTCAGGGTCAGCATTATGGCTTTTGTAAAGAAATTGGTGAGAGTTAGGAACGCTGTAGTACCTATCAGGCTTGACTGGGGCAGGAGGGCAGGGAATCCGGATTAAGGCAAGCCTCCGAGTAAACATCATCAAGTATGTCCAAGACAGGAGGTATCGCCAGAGGTCTGTGTTGAGGTAACAAAAGAAATTCCCTAAGTCTTTTCTTGGAATCAGAAAAGTCTTGGCCTTCCCAATGGAAGTGTTCCCTCAAGGTGTGCAAGGTTTCCCCAAAAGAAAAATCCTCTGGAGGAGATACAGAAGGAATGGACTGCTCTGCATCAGAATCTTCAAAAGGGGAGTACGAGTGCTCCTCTACATCAGAATGTTCTGAAAAAATGGAGCCCTGGTCAGAAGAGGGAGAATCTTCCTCCACTCTGGGTCTCTTTGTCTGGAGGGGGTTGGGAACCCCTGATAAGAGTAATTAAATCCTCAGCCATTTTTAGCATCTGCTTTTTAGGCATGGGGCCTGGAGATGGGCCCTGCGCAACAGGCCTCTTGGGATGCATGGCTGATTTGGACTTAGAAAAGGCCTTAATGGAAAAGGAAGATGACGGTCTAAAGACACCATGGGTGGAAGTGGGCCTGTCCACATTAGGAGGCTCAACACTCACAGTGGCTTCAGTGGTTGTAGTCTGGGTATGGGCCGAGGTACCTGCGGTCTCGGTTACAGAAGACACCGCCAAAGAAGTGTAGTCGGTAGTCAGGGGCTGCATAGGCGTCTCGCTGAGAACCGGACAACGTGTAGCCGGTTTTGGCGTGGTGTCGGTGGAGACCGCGGGCCTTGCGTGTCGGTCCTTGTCCTTGCATTTTTTGGACAAAACGGTAGTCGGAGTCTCCGACGACATTTTATAATCAAAGGCTTTACCAAAAAAGTGTTGGGCGAACTCTGCCAGACGCCTAATAGTGCGTTTATTGAAAGTAGCGCAAAAGCGACAGCCCGAGACGTCGTGGTCTGGGCCTAAACAAGGTATGCAGAGGGAATGGAAATCCTTATGCGGTATTTGCTTCCCACAAGAAATACAATTGTTAACTTTGTCTGACATCGGTCTGAGGCAAGAAAAGTTTCCCCAACGGGGTACTTAGCTTTAAAGAAGACTTCGGTTTCCAATTTTTCGTAAATTCAGGAGCTGGCCGACCGACACTTGCGAACTGCTTCTGCGTCGGGCACCGCGCGGCAAAAAAGACTGAAGAAAATGGCGTCGGCTGTGTCTTATATACCCCTGTCGCACTGACGTCAGGAAAGAAAGCGACAACAACCGACGCCGGACCTAGACTTTGGAATTCGGCCGACCGAGGACCCGCCTGACGGCAGAGAACCCATCTGTGCTTACTGTAGCTGTATGCACGATGAACATCATGGTTAACAGTACAGCCAAAAGCAACTACCAACCAAAGGATTTCTACAAAGTCAACTACAAATGCTCACTAAGTCACAAGGTAGACTTCCAACAACTACTTAATGTGCTGTCATAACACAAAAAGTACAGT
The DNA here is from genome assembly GCF_019279795.1 of Protopterus annectens. Taxonomy (NCBI): domain Eukaryota; kingdom Metazoa; phylum Chordata; order Ceratodontiformes; family Protopteridae; genus Protopterus; species Protopterus annectens. The sequence continues at coordinate 466,830,010 of NC_056725.1, forward strand.
TGTGTCACACTTACCATAAAGTACAGTTATGTAAACTTAACATAAATGTAGATGCTCAAGTGTATTCACTGTTGCAGTCATCACAGTCAGCCGGAATACCAGAGTCTTGGGATTTCTGTGTCTGATGCTGTAGCCTCTTCCATGACGTCAGGGGTATAAAACATGCAGCAGACGCAATTACAAAACTTTTTCTTGCCCCAGATGTCAGGAGTCCCCAAAATAGGAAGCTATTACATGGAGTGGAACACCACCAGTAAAAAGTAAATACCCATGCCATAAAAGATGGCCATAGAGAGGGTGGGTAGAAAGGATACAGAAAGCCAGGGGACTGGAGGGAGGGAAACCAGGACTGCAACAGTGAATACACTCTAACATCTACATTTATGGTAAGTGTACACAACTGTACTATGTTCTTCGTGTTTCACTGTTGCATTCATCACACTTGGATTGATTCCCAAAGCAGAGGAAGGGTGGAGACAGTCAACAAGTGTTAGGGCTGGCTAGCAGACCTTGTAAGACTGCTGTAGCAAATCCAGCTCTGGATTTAGAAAAAATAGGTAACTGATAATGCTTGGTGAAGGTGTGTACAGAACTCCAGGTTGCAGCTTCCAGGATGTCCTGGTAGGGACTTCCCCTGAGAAATGCTGCAGAAGTTAAAGCAGCTCTAGTGGAATGAGAGCTGATCCCCTGAGGGGTAGGTTTTCCATGGTGCTTGTAGCAGAAATGGATGCAGTGTGCTATCTGTTTGGAAATGGTTTGCTTTGAAATGGCCTTGCCCTCTGCCTCTGTAGCAAAGCTGACTAGCAGCTGGTCAGATTTTCTGAAAGGGTTAGTCCTGTCAAGCTAGAACCTACGCTGCCTGTCTACGTCCAGGGAGTGCAGGATCCGCTCCCCTTTATTCTGAGGATTAGGGTAAAAAGTAGGCAAATGAATGGATTGGTTTAAAGCCACACTAGATACCACCTTGGGCATAAATGATGGGTTAGTCCTGTGGGAGACCCTGTCCGCATGGAAGATAATGAAGTTTTCCACGACCATATGGGCCTGCAATTCAGACACTCTTCTTGCTGAAGTGATGGCTAGAAGAAAAACTGTTTTCCATGACAGGAATTTTAACTTAGCTGTGGCAGCAGGTTCAAAGTGTGGAAGCATGAGCATTTCCAATACAAAGTTAAGGTCCCAGGCAGGAGTGAGAGCTTTCTTAAGGGGGTCTTAAATTCTTGGCTCCTCTCAGGAACTGTTTGAGCAGAGGATGGGAAAAAATGGGTGGCTCAGTATTAATGACCTGAGATGGCAGAGGCATGGATCTTAATTAAAGAGAAGGATAGGCCGTTGTAGAGCATTTCTGCTAAGTAATCTAGTATATGAGGTAGGTTGGGCAGAGTTGTGTCCATTCCCTGAGACTAGCTCCAGGAGCAGTATCTTTTCCAATTTTGCGAACAGGATTTTCTCATACTAGGCCCCCTTGCCTCAAGAATGACATCCAGCACCGGCTTACTGAGTTGCTAGAGAAGAATTAAGTGGATGAGCCAGGCTGGTAGGTTCAGGGTCGGTAGCTGAGGGTGCAGAATCTGGCCCGCCTGCTGGGACAGCAGGGAAGGAGTCTGAGGCAGGTGCCATGGTGGCAGCACTGTCAAGCTGCGCAAAAGAGGGTACCAGTGCTGGCGTGGCCAGTCTGGTACAATCAGGATTGTTCTTGGCTTGTCCTGTATGACCTTTAATAGAACCTTCGAGAGGAGGGGCAGAGGGGGAAAGGCATAGATAGAGAGGTTTTCCCAGGTGAAGGACAGGGCATCCACTTTCCAAGCTTGGCTGTGGGGAGTTCTGGTGCAATATTTGCTCAATTGATAGTTCTGAGGGGAAGCAAAAAGGTCCACCTCTAGTGTCCCCCACCTGTGCCTCAAAAGCTCAAATATTTTGGGTTCCAGTTTCCACTCGTGTGGGTCCGTGAGATTTCTGCTTAAGTCTGCCAGTGAATTTAGTTTGCCTGGCAGGAATTGAGCCTGCAGGTGCACTTGGCTGCTCAAGGCTGTGTTCCACAGAGTCATGGCTAATCTGCAGAGTGGTTCAGAATAGGTTCCCCCCTGCTTATCTACCATATAACTGTGGTGTTGTCTGTCTTTACCAATACTTGTCCTGGAAGAATAAGGCCTTTGGAGGCTGTCAGAGCATTCTGTACAGCTAACATTTCTTTTTGATTAATATGCAGATGCATTTGCTTTGGGTTCCACTTGTCCTGAATATACTGCCCTGCCATGTGAGCCCCCCAAGCATAGTCTGATACATCTGTTATTAGGGTTTGGGCGGCAGGGGGTAGAGTAAAAGGGAGTCCCTTGTTGTGGTTGCAGGCCTCTGCCCACCAAAGGAACTCTGTCCTTAAGCAAGGAATAATAGGAATCATTGTTTCCAGGTCCTGAAAATGTTGACACCAAAGACTTTTTAGGTACCACTGAAGTTTCCTCATATGCAGTCTTGCATATAGAATTAATAGAATATAAGCAGCCATGAATCCCAGAGCTTGCAGTATTTTTCTTGCAGATAGTCGGGTTTTGGTGGCCAGTACCATTGAAGTAGTTCGTCAAATAAATTTGTTTCTCTGGAGTGAGGAATACCATCTAGGAAGTTGTGTTCAAGCTTGCTCCCAGGAACACAATCTGTTGGCTGGGTACCAGCTGTGACTGACTTCTTTTTGTTGATGGTGTACCCCAGTAAAGTTAGAAGTCTCTTTACAAATGCCAGGTGTTCTAGTAGCAAGTCCTGTCTGCCTGAATCAGGCAGTCATCCGCGTACGGGCAAATCTGAATGCTTTTCTGCCTACAATATGCAATGGGTGGAGCTAGGCACTTTGTAAATACCCTGGGCGCAGTAGATAAGCCAAACGGAAGTGCAGAGAAAGTACAGTTGTGTACACTTACCATAAATGTAGATGTTAGAGTGCAGTCACTGTAGCAGTCATCACATTTGGGTTATCTGCTTGCAGTAGCCCTCAGTCAGCCTGATTATCAAAGTCTTGGGTCCTGCATCGGTTGCTGTCTCATCTTCCATGACGTTAGGTAGTCAGGGGTATAAAGCATGCAGCAGACACCATTACATCAGTTTTTTCTTGCCCCAGATGTCAGGTGCCCCCAGAATGGGAAGCAATTATATATACAAGGTTACACCTCTAACAAAAAGGTAAATACACCAAAAAGCTTTAAACATAGTAAGGAAGAACAGAGCTATAGCCAATAGAAGTCAGGGGGCTGGAGGGAGGGTAACTAGGACGGCAACAGTAAATACACTTGAACATCTACATTTATGGTAAGTGTACTACACTTGAACATCTACATTTATGGTAAGTGTACACAAATGTACTATGATCTTCATGTTTCACTGTTGCAGTCATCACATTTGGGTAGATACCAAAAGCTAAGTACGGGAGGAGGAAATTAGCATTAGGACCAACTATAAGGCCCTGCAAGACTGCAGTGGCAAAGCCAGCTCTGAATTTACAGAAAATTGGCAAATGGTAATGCTTGGTGAAGGTATGTACAGAACTCCATGTAGCAGCTTCTAGGATGTCTCTGGTAGGGACACCTCTGAGAAAGGATGTAGAGGTAGATGCAGCCCTGGTTGAATGTGGTCTTATCCCCTGAGGTTTTCGATAGTGCTTATAGCAGAAATGAATGCAATAGCCTATCCACTTAGAAATGCTTTGCTTTGAAATGGCCTTCCCCTCTGCCCCTGCAGCAAATGCAACCAGCAGTTGTTCAGATTTTCTGAGCGGTTTAGTCCTATCCAAATAAAATCTAAGTTGCCTGTGCAAATCTAAGGAGTGCAGTATTCGTTCCCCTTTGATCTGTGGATTAGAAAAGAAGGTTGGCAAATGAATGGACTAATTAAGGGCCACACTGGACACCACCTTAGGCATGAAGGAGGGACTGGTCCTGAGGGACACCCTTTCCGCAAGAAAAATGATGAAAGGCTCCACTACCATAAGTCCTGTAATTCAGACACCCTTCTTGCTGAAGTGATGGCTAAAAGGAAGGCCATTTTTCCAAGAAAGGCATTTCAAATCTGCATTTACAGCTGGATGAAAATAAGGTAGAGTGAGTTTTTCCAACACAAAGTTAAGGTCCCAAGCTGGAGTAGGGGCTCTCCTGGGTGGTCTTATGTTTTTGGCCCCTCTGAGGAACTGCTTCAGCAATGGGTGAAGGAAGAGGGTGGTTCTGTGTTGTAATGAGCTGAAATGGCTGAGGAATGAATTTTGATGGAGGAAAAGGAAAGGCCCTTGTGAAGCATCTCAGTTAAATATTGAAGAATCTGAGGTAAATTGGGCGCTGTTTTGTTCCAGTAACAGAACCTTTTCCATTTTTCAGCATAGGATTTTCTAGTACTAGGCCTCCTTGCCTCCAGAATGACATCCAACACTTGCTTACTGAGAGATGGTAACAGAGAGATCAGGTAATTAGCCAAGCTGCCAGGTTCAGGGTTTGAAGCTGTGGGTGCAGAATCTGGCTCTCCTGCTGGGACAGCAGGGCAGGGGTCTGAGGCAGGTGCCATGGTGCCAGCAGTGACACACTGCACAGAAGGGGGTAGCAGTGTTGGTGTGGCCAGTCTGGTGCAATCAGTATTGTCCTTGGTTCGTCCTGTTTGATCTTTAGTAGTACCTTGGGGAGGAGAGGCAGAGGGGGAAAGGCATAAACTAAGTCCTTCCAGGTGAAGGACAGGGCATCCACTTTCCAAGCATGTTTGTGGGGAGCCCTTGTGCAGAATTTGTCCAATTGGTAGTTCTGGGGGAAGATGAACAGGTCTATATCTGGGCTCCCCCATTTGTTTCTCAACATGTTGAATATCTTTGGTTGCAGTTTCCACTCGTGTGGGTCCATGAGATTTTTGCTTAGTTCGTCTGCCAGTGTATTTTAAGTTTCCTGGCAGGAATTGTGCCTGTAGGTGCACTTCGTAGCTCAAGTCTGTGCTCCACAGAGCCATGGCTAGTCTGCAGAGAGGGTATGAATGGGTTCACCTTTGCTTGTTTATGTACCACATAACAGTGGCGTTGTCCGTCTTTACCATTAGTTGCCCTGGAAGAATGTGGTCCTTGAAGGCTGTCAGAGCATTCTGTACAGCTAACATTTCTTTTTGATTGATATGCAGGTGCATTTGACTTGGGTTCCATTTGCCCTGAATGCACTTCCCTGCCAAGTAAGCCCCCCATGCATAGTCTGATGAGGGGTTAGAGTGAATGGCAGTCCCTTGTTTTGGTGGCCCACCTCTGCTCACCAAAGGAACTCTATCTGTAGATAAGGTATAATAGGAATCATTGCTTCTAGATCCTGAGAATGTTGATACCATATAGGCTTTTTAGCTACCACTGTAGTATCCCCATATGCAGTCTTACATATGGAATTAGAAGAATGCAGGAGGCCATGAACCCCAGGGCTTGCAGTATTTTCCTTGCAGATAACTGGGTCTTTGGGGCCAGTAGTTTGAAGTAGACTGTCAGATGAACTTGTTTCACTGGCGTGAGGAAAGCCAACTGGGAAGTTGTGTTCAAGCTTGCTCCCAGGAATACAATTTGTTGGCAGGGTACCAGATGTGATTTTGTTTCATTTATGGTGTACCCCAAAGAAGTTAGCAATTTTTGTACAAAAGCCAGATGATTCAATAGTATGTCCTGGCTTTCTGCTTGAATTAGACAATCGTCCAGGTATGGCTATATTTGGATATTTCTTTGCCTTCAAAATGCAATGACTGGAGCTAGGCACTTTGTCTCATCTACTGCGCCCAGGGTATTCACAAAGGGCAGTGCAGAGAACTGATAGTGCATGTAGCCTGCTTTGAAGCGTAGGTATCTTCTTCAAGATTCCCTCGTCGGGATGTGCAGGTAGGCTTCCTTTAAATACAGTGTTGCCAACCAGGCATCCTTGTCTAGCATAGGAAGCAGCTGGTGAAGAGTTAGCATCTTGAATTTTGGGATCACCAAAAAAGTGTTTAGGATAGAGAGGTCCAGGATAGGATGCCAGGAATAGTCTTTTCTGGGCACCAGGAAAAGTCTTGAGTAGAAACCTTGCCCCCTTTCCACTTCTGGAACAGGCTGAATAGCCCTGATGCTTGAGAGAGAGAAAATTTGCTTTTGAGCCTCTGCACACTGATTTGGGGCTAGATCTGGCCAACAGTTTGGGGTTGGTAAGGAGTGAAAGTGGAATCTGTATCCTTGGGAAACTATATTTAAAACCCATTTGTCCTGGGTAATGAGTTCCCAATTTTCTGCCTGCAGGGCAATCTTAACCCTAAAGGAGCAGTAAGTTGTGCAGGGCTTAGAAGATTTAAAGTTAAGTCATTGAGACAGTTTACCATTGGGGGGGGGGGGGTCTTACCACTCCCAGCTTTGGAAGTGGGAGCCCCACAACTTAGTCCTGTGAGTACCTTGGGACTGAAGCCTGGGTGTTCTGCTGGTTCTGGGTTTGGACTGAGAAGGCCTGGAAGAGGCAGGAAAGGACCAATTTTTAGAGGGCCAATGCCTACTAAATCTGGGAGGCTGCACTTGCAGAAAATCTTTAACAGTTTGCATAGATTTAGCTTTCTCCTCCATCTTAAGTACTACTACTGTTTTGTTACCAAACAGACTGTCTTGGTTTAAGGGAGCATCCAGCAATTTAGCTTTGACATGATCTGGCAAAGATTGCTCCTTAAGCCAAGCATGCCTTCTAAGTACAGACACAGTGGCAGCAGCCCTGTAAGATGCCTCTAGTGAATCAAAACCACATTGTAAAATATGTTTTCCAACTTGTTCAGCAGAATGCATTAAATCCTGTAAATCTTTATTTTCAGCAAAGTCAGGAATCATCATCTTCTGTTTAAGTAATCCAATAATATGCTGCTGATACTTTAACATATGAAACTGGCAGTTTAAGGCCCTAATGCCCAAGGTTGCAGAAGTGTATAACTTCTTACCCCATCTATCCAGCGCCCTGGAATCTCTATCAGAGGGGGTAGGATTTTTGGCAGAAGTAGCCTTAATGCCCTTGGGTCCCTGTGAAATGGTCTCAGGATCCCCAGTAGGATTTTAAAGAGGAACTTGTGAGAGTCAGGAACCCTGTAATATATATCAGGTTTTCTGGGAGCAGGAGTTAGAGAGTCAGGGGACCAATCTAGATTCTAAAAAAGCATCATCAATGTCCAGTACAGGGGAAATAGCTAAAGGCCTGTGTTGTGGCAGGAGTAAGAAATCCCTAAGCCTCTTTTTAGAGTCACAGTAATCCTGGCTTTCCCAGCGAAAATGCTTCCTAAGAGTAATGCAAGGTTTCACCAAAAGAGAAATCCTCTGGAGGGGAAGCAGACAGAAAAGAATCCTCTGCATCAGAATCCTCATAGGTAGATAAGGGTAAATCCTGGTCATCAGAGGAAACAGAAATTTCAGAGAAATGATCAGAAGAATCATAAGTAAACTCAGTCCTAGGTCTCTTAGAGGGGGAAGGGTGGCTTCCCCTGATTAGAGTAATAAGGTCTTCAGCCATTCTTATCAATTGATTTTTAGGCATAGAGGCCTGACCATGCAGTCTGGGCGTCTATTTTCTAGGCATAGATTGAGTTTTAGGCCTAAAAGACGACGATGGTGTTGGTTTAATATGCAAGTCAGTAGGCCTGAATACACCCTCAGAAGCTGATGCCTGCACAGCAGCTCCGGACCCATCCAAGGTAGAGACATAATACAGTTTTTGTACCTACCATAAATGTAGATGTTAGAGTGTTCACACTGCTGCAGTCATTACACTTGGGTTATCCTGCCGTCAGGCGGTCCCGCAGTCGGCCAGAGTTCCAAAGTCTTGGTCCGGTGTCGGTTGCTGTCTCTTCTTCCCTGACGTCAGTGCACCAGGGGTATATAAGATGCATCCGACGCCATTTTCATCAGTTTTGCTTGCCCCAGATGTCAGGTGACCCCAAGTAGGTAGGTAATACATATTGCTAATAAAAATATACATATAAAATAAAAACAATACCTTCAATTACAAGCAAATACACCACAAAGGTTGTATAGGATAGAAAGGTATAGATAAGTCCAGCTAGTTCAGAGGGGATGGAGACAGAGTGGGCCTGTGGCTCTGAGGTAGCGGGTGTCAGGGGCTGCGAAAGCGCCTCACTGAGAACAGGCGGACGGCCTAGAAGAGGTTTCGTCGGTTTTGGACCTCAGATGCCTGTCTTTATCCTTGTCTTTGCGTTTTTTTGGTATTGCGGTCGTCGGTTGATCCGACGGCATAGTATAATTGAACTTTCGGCCAAAGTAGTGCAAAGCAAAATCAAAACGTCTTTTTATAGTGAGTTTGTTAAATCTAGCACAAAACCGACAACTAGTGACGTCGTATTCAGGGCCTAGGCATGGAATATAGTTAAGAGTGGAAGTCCTTATGAGGTATTTGCTTCCCACAAGAAATACAATTAACTTTTTCTGACATCGGTCTGAGGCAAGAAAAAAGTTTCCCCAACGGGGTACTTAGCTCAGTTGAAGACTTTGGTTCTGAAACTCAAAAACGAAAATTTCAGGAGTTGGCCGACCGGCACTTGCGAACTGCTTCGGGCATCGCACGGCAAGAAAGAATGATGTAATGGCGTCGGCTGCATGCTGCGGTCCGTCTTTATCTTTGCATTTTTTTTTTTTGGAATGTCGGTAGTCAGGTGGCTTACAGAAGCCATATCTGGATAATTGAATGGAGTACCAAAATATTTAGAACCGTAAATAAACGGACGAATAGTTTGTTGTTTAAATAAGGCACAAAACCGACAGCAAGGTACGTCGTGGTCAGGGCCTAAGCAAGGAATGCAGTATGAATGAAAATCTTTATGAGGTATTTGCTTTCCACAAGAAATACAATTATTAGCTTTTACTGACATCGGTTTAGAGCAAGAAAAAGTTTCCCCAACGGGGTACTTAGCTCAGTTGAAGACTTTGGTTCTGAAACTCAAAAACGAAAATTTCAGGAGTTGGCCGACTGGCACTTGCGAACTGCTTCGGGCATCGCACGGCAAGAAAGAATGATGTAATGGCGTCGGCTGCATGCTTTATACCCCTGACTACCTTACGTCATGGAAATTGAGACAGCAACAGACGCAGGATCCAAGACTTTGATAATCAGGCCGACTGAGGGCCTACTGCAAGCAGATAACCAAAATGTGATGACTGGAACAGTGAAACACGAAGAACATCTGATAGAGCCTGTTCTGAAGCGTAGGTATTTCCTGTAAGATTCTCTTATGGGGATGTGGAGATGGGCTTCTTTTAAGTCTAGGGTTGCTAGCATAGGAAGCAGCTGTTGGATAGTTAGCATTCTGAATTTTTGAACCACCAGAAAGGTGTTGAGAATAGACAGATCCAGGACAGGACACCAAGAGTTTTCTTTTCTGGGAACCAGAAACAATCTGGAATAAAAACCTTGTCCCCTTAGTTCTGCTGGGACAGGTTGAATAGCCTTGATGCTGAGAAGAGAAAGTACTTTCTTTAGGGCCTCTGCCCACTGGTTTGGGGGAAGGTCTGGCCATCCGCTTAGGGTTGGGAGTGAGTGGAAGTTGAATCTGTGTCCCTGGGAAACAATTTTTAAGATCCATCTGCCTTGGGTAATGTATTCCCAGGTTTTGGCATGCAGGGCAAGTTTCCCTACTAAAGATGCAAGTACTTGGGCAAGGATTGGCAGAGGTAAGGATAAGTCATTGTGCCATTTTACCATAGGATGGTGGCTTACTACTCCCCGTTTTGGACGTAGGAGCACTCCATTGCTTAGATCTGTGCATAACCTGAGACTGAAGTCTTGGTGGTCTGCTGCCCCTGGAGCTTGGACTGAGAAGGCCTGGAAAGGACTGGAAAAGACCAGTTTTTTGAAGGCCATTGCCTACTGAATCTAGGTGGCTGTACTTGTAAGAAATCTTTAACAGTTTCCACAGATTTAGCTTTCTCCTCCATTCTTTTGAGGACAACTTCTACTTTACTACCAAAATAAACGCTCTTGGTTTAATGGTGCATCCAGTAAATTTGCTTTGACATGATCTGGCAAGTTTTGTTCCTTCAGCCAAGCATGCCTTGTAAGAACAGACCCAGTGACAGCAGCCCTGCAAGATGCTTCTAAAGCATCAAACCCACATTGCAAATTATGTTTACCAACTTGATCATCAGAATGCATTAACTCTTGTAAATCCTTGTGTTCTGCACAGTCAAGAATCAACATCATTTTCTGTTTAATTAGCTCCATAATATTCTGCGGATACTTTAACATATGAAACTGGCAATTTAAGGCCCTAATGGCAAGAGTAGCAGAGGTGTGTACCTTCTTATCCCATCTGTCTAAAGCCCTAGAATCCCTGTCCGAAGGGGTAGGATTTTTTTGCAGTTGTAGCCTTAATGCCTTTAGGTCCCTGGGATCCACAGTAGGATTCTTAAAAAAGGAATTTGAGAGAGTCAGGTACTCTATAGTACCTGTCAGGTTTCCTGGGAGCTGGAGGCAATCAGGGGTAAGGCTGGATTCCAAGAAGACATTTACAATTTCCAGAACAGGGGTGATAGCTAGAGGCCTGTGCTGAGGCAAGTTTAAAAATTCCCTGAGTCTCTTTTTGGACAGAGTAGTCCTGGCCCTCACAGCAGAAATGCTCTCTAAGGGTATGCAGAGTTTCACCAAAAGAAAACTCTTCTGGAGGGGAAGCAGAGGCAATGGAATCCTCTGCATCAGAATCCTCATAGGTAGATAAGGGTATGTACTGGAAGTCAGAAGGATCAGAGTTATCAGATTCCCGATAAGAAGAATCTGAAGGAAAATCAGTTCTTGGCCTCTGAGGGGGAAGGCTGACTTCCCCTAATTAAGGTAATGAGGTCTTCAGCCATTGTAAGCATTTGTTTTTGTGGCATGTGGGCCTCAGAATGTGCTTTGGTCATCGGTTTCCTAGGCGTAGTGCGAACTCTAGGCCTGAGAAATAATTTTTTTTTAGTTTGAAACAAAGTCGTTGGTTTAATATGCAAATCGGAAGGCCTGAATACACCCGCAGAAGCTGGTGCCTGCACAGTGGCTCCAGACCCATCTAAGGTAGAGACATCAGCAGTTTCCAGAGTCGAAGTACCATCTCCCGGTATACCGGACTCAGAATTGTCTCCACAGAGGCCTGGGAATCTGTATAAGTGGGTATCAGGGGCTGCAAAAGTGCCTCTGAGTATTGGCGGACTGGTGACTAGCTTAACGGTAGCGTCGTCTGCAGTTTTGGACCTATGCGGTCTGTCTTTATCCTTGCGTTTTTTCGGAAGATCGGTAGTCGGATGGCTTACCAACGCCATTTTGGAGTACGGAGAGAGAGAGCGAAAGAATTTAACTACAAAAATTACCCGACGACAAATAGTTCGGGTGTTGAACAAGGCACAAAACCGACAGCGAGGGACGTCATGGCCTGGGCCTAAACAGGTGACGCAGTAAGAATGAAAATCTCTGTGAGGTATTTGCTTTCCACAGGCAAGACAATTATTAACTTTTTCTGACATCAGTTAAAGAAAAAAGGATCCCCAACAGGGTACTTATCTTTTAGATGACTTCAGGTCTGAAACTCAAAAAATGATAATTTCAGGAGGCGGTCGACCGGCACTTGCGAACTGCTTCTGCTTCGGGCACCGCATGACAAGAAAGACTGTTGCAATGGCGTCAGTTGCATGTTTTATACCCCTGCCGACCTAACATCATGGAAGAAGAGACAGCATCCGAAGCAGAAATCCCAAGACTCTGGTATTCAGGCAGACTGAGGGCTACCTGCAGGCAGATGACTCAAATGTGATGACTGCAACAGTGAAACACGAAGAACATCTGAGTATCCTGAGGAACCTTATAGAATCTATCTGGCCACTTTGAGGCTGGGGGCTGACAGTCAGGTGTCTCGGATGTCCCCAGAAAAGCATCATGAAAGGCTGGGAGCAGGGGAGGGACTGCAGATGGAGAAGGCTGGTCCATCTGCAATAATTCAAACCATCTCCCTTTGGTTTCAGAAACATCTGAGGCCTGCCATTTAAAGTGTTCTCTCATCAGGGAAATGGTATCCCCCAAAGGAGAATTCCTCTCCTGGAGACTCAGGACTAATGGAATCTTCCTTCTCAGGGGTAATGAAGTCCTTGGGGGATTCTATCTGGCAGCAATAGGTAAGACATTCAACAGTGGAAGAGAGTTCTTCTTTAGAATCCTGTAAGGCCTGTACAGAAGGAGGGGCTGGAAGAGGTACCCGAGACTGGAGGCTTGGAAGGCCCTGAAAAGATTTTGGCAAAAACTTCCCAATCAGAAGGTGGTTCAGCTTTTGTGTGCTCCCTATGTTTCAATTTCTGTTTCCTTTTCAGAGGAGTACTGGGATGTGCTGACTTTACAGGCCGATGCCAGACAGGATGAAGGGAGTAGAGTGGGCCCCGCCAACGTCCCGAGCCGTGGTTCCCCTTAGCCATCAAGGACTGATGGCTGATCTTCCTCAGCGAACATACTCCATTTCCGCCAAACCGGCTTCCACCAAGGTTCCAGGTTCTAGCTGTGAAATGGGTGGCCGATGAGACCCTGGGCTAATACCTGCCTCGAGTCTCACTGGACTCCTAAGGTGCAGCATGGGTGTCTGGCCTAACTTTCTTGGCCTTCTTCTGAAACAGCTCGTCAGAAGCGCCTATCTGACCCTCCATGCCTAGCGCTAGACGCCAGAGACTCTGATTTTCTTAATAAAGCGTTAAGGCAGCCAGATGGCTGTAAAGCATTTTAGGTACAAATGACTTGCAGATATTGCAAGACATATGGTCGTGCCCTTCACCTAAGCAGAATAAGCACTTATCGTACATATCCTTCTGTGGAATTTGTCTTCCACAAGCACACTTCCCCTGCCTAGCTGACATGTATGTTTGAAAAGCAAAAGAAGGTAATAAAAAAACCCAAAGGTGTACTTACCTGTATCAGACAGCGGAAACATCGAATAAACTGATTCCTGGAGCTGGCAATCAGAGGTCCGTAGATTAATGTGGCAGAAAAGTTCTGGAGGGGGTACTTGCAGAGGTCACTTTTATAGCAGATGCCAGTTTATGGCCTTGACGAGTAATGTAGCACATACCCCTGCTCGTAAGACTTGGGTATACTGGCCGGATGTCCGGTGCTGCAGGCAGCAACCTCCCTACTGTTATGAATACTGCAACATGAGAACAGAAGGACAAAATGATCACAGCAGCAGTTTTCAATTATAGCAGAAATCCAGATTCAGGAAAGTACAGTTGTGTTTGTCTTTTCCCGGTAAGGGGTCGCCACAGCGGAACTCCGGTCTGCTAATGACTGGCAGTAGATTTTTACGAAACGCCGAGGTGCCAGCTCGACGCCCAACCTTCAACTAAGGCACACCCATTTACGCATGCATGTCTTTCGAACGCTACCCAACCGTGGGGAGTACATGCAGACTCCACACAGAAGGCACTCCCAAGCCCAGCCGAGAATCGAATGGGAGAACCTCTTGCTGTGAGGTAACAATGCTACCGCCGTACCACCGCGGCATCCAGGAAAGTACAGTTGTGTACACATCATAAATGTAGATGTTGAGTGCATTCACTTTTGCAGTCATCATCTGTAAGTTATCCCTGCTGTGGTAGACCTCAGCCGGCCCAAATACCAGAGTCAATGTTTTTGTGCGCCGGCTACTGTCGCTTGTAGTCAGACGTCAGGTCATCAGTACTATAAAGCAAGGCAGCTGACATCCTTACATCAGTTATTCTTGCCCTAACCCGTCAAGCACAAGGGAAATAGAGAAGTGGTCCTAGTGGCTAAGAGCCACCTTGGGAAGCATGTGTCCCCCTATGAAATAAGGTGAAAAGGGGGTTGGAGGGAGGGAAACCAAGACTGCAACAGTGAATACACTTGAACATCTACATTTATGGTAAGTGTACACAACTGTACTATGTTCTTCGTGTTTCACTGTTGCAGTCATCACCTGTGGGAGGATTCCCAAAGCTGAGGTAAAGGGTGGAAGGATAGGTAGAGCCCTAGATATAGGTCAAGAGGCCCAGCAGAACTGCAGAGGCAAACTCTGCCCTAGACTTAGAAGAGAGAGAGATAGGTGGTAATTAATGCTTTGTAAAGCAATGGACAGAGGTCCAGGTGGCCGCTTCCAATATGTACCTGGTAGGTACTCCTCTGAGGAAGCCAGTAGAAGTGGAGGTTGCCCTAGTGGAGTGGGTATGGATAGACTTGGGGATGGTTTTCCCATGTAGTCTGTAGCAGAAATGGATACAGTGTGAAATGCATTTGGAAATTATTTGTTTGGAGATAGGCTTCCCCTCTGCCCCTGAGACAAAATTTACAAGAATCTGGTCAGTATTTCTGAATGGCTTAGGGCGGTCCAGATAGTATCAAGAGTTGTCTGTGCACATCTAGTGAGTGTAGAATTCTTTCCCCCTTGTTTTGAGGGTTGGGAAAGAAGGTGGGAATGTGTATGGCTTGGCTAAGGGTCACATCACCTTGTGCATAAAGGAGGGATTAAGTCCTCAGGGAGATTGTCTTCATGGAAAATTATGAAGGGCTCCACAGCCATGAGAGCTTGAAGTTCTGAGACCCTTCTGGCTGAGGTGATAGCTAGAAGGAAGGCAGTCTTCCAGGAGAGGTATTTCAATTCTGTTGAAGCGGCAGGTTCGAAAAGAGGTAAGGTTAGTTTCTCTTGCACACAATCCAGGTCCCAGGGTTGTGTAGGAGGTCTTCTGGGAGGCCTGATATTAGAAGTCCCTCTGAGGAATTGCTTAATCAAAGGGTGAGAGAAGAGGGGTGGGTCTGAATCATAATGGGCAGAGATGCCTGTGGCATGGATTTTAATGAAGGAGGAGGAGAGGCCACTATTCAGCAACTCTGCTAAGTAATCCAGGATGAGAGGGATGGGAGGTATTGCCCCCTTTTGACAGTTTCCAGGAGCAGAATCTTTTCCAATTTCCTGCATAATATTTTCTTGTGCTGGGCCTTCTGGCCTCTATCATGATGTCCAGGACCAGTTTGGTTAACAGTGACATCTCATTAGTTTTTAGTACACGAGTCATGCTGAAAGTTTGAGAGTCTGTAGGTCTGGCCGCAGTACCTTCCCCCTCTCCTGGGTCAAGAGGTCTGACTTTAGGGGAAGCAGCTTTGGGGGCTGTAAGGTCAGACTGCTTAGTAAGGGGTACCAATGCTGTCTGGGCCAATCTAGAGTGATGAGGATGGCCCTTGGTCTCTCCTCTCTTATTTTGATCAGAACCTTGGGACTAAGGGGCAGAGGAGGGTATGCGTACACAAAGAGGGAGCTCCAGGGGAAGGTTAAGGCATCCACCTTCCATGCTAAGAGGTCATACTCCCTGGTACAAAACTTGTGCAGCTAATGGTTGAGGTTTAAGGCAAAGAGGTCCACCTCAGGGGTCCCCCACTCCTGGGTGATTTGCAGAAAGATTTACTTGTGGAGGTGCCATTCGTGGGGGTCCAGTAAGTTTCTGCTTAGGTGGTCTGCCAGTGTGTTGTTGATCCCTGGTAAGTATTGGGCAATTAGGTGTAGCCCCATGGAGGTGGCTGTAAGCCACAGACTTGTGGCTAACCTGTACAGGGGGTAAGATTGGGTGCCCCCCCGCTTGTTTATGTACCACATTACTGTGTTGTCTGTTTTTATAAGGACCACCCCTGGCCTGAGAAGGGGTTAGAAGGAAGTCAGAGCAGTTTGCACTGCCATCATTTCTTTCTGGTTGATGTTGCAAGTGAAGTTGCTGGGCATTCCAAAGGCCTTGGGTACATCTGCCTGCTAGGTGAGCGCCCCCAAGCTATGTCTAAGGCGTCAGTGGTGATAGTCTGGCCGGAAAGGCAGAGGATGAAGGGAAGACCCTTGTTCATGGCACAGGCCTCTGCCCACCAGAGAAATTCATTCCTTATGCAAAGGATCAGTGGGAGAGTGGTCTCTAGGGGCAGAGTGCTGACACCAAAGGTTCTTTAAGTACCACTGAAGCTTTCTCATGTGAAGCCTGATGAGAGGGATGAGAAGGATGCAAGATGCTATGTATCCGAGGGCTTGCAGGAAGTTCCTCACTGTGAGGTGACTTCTGGAAGCCAGCTGGGTGAAGTAGAGGCAAAAACAGAAACCAAACCAAGAAAGAGCTGGAATAAAAACTTTACTGGAGCATCCAGTACCTCGACTTACGCCTTCATGGAATATTCAGTACACCAAGCAGCACATAATTTTATATACCTTAATTCATTGAATAATTGAATAATGATACAATTAAATATAAATTACCTATGCCTATTTAGTATACCAATGCTCAAACTGACCTTATACACACATTAAAGTGCCAAATTTCAACCACAATATTATATATAAAAAATAATACATTTAAATTACATATAGTGCTTCTAAATTTAATGTTTCTAAATATATGAAATGTATTTTAGGATTGTTTTATAATTTTATAAACTGCATTGAACACATTAATATTGCAATATTATGATAACAAATATCAAAACAAAAGACCAAACATACATTTAAACCATGTTTAACTGACATTTAACTAACATTTAAATTTATGTCAAGATTTAATCCCCTGGGTGTAAAGTGCCAAAGCTAATGACACATTTGGTTTCTAACCACATCAGTATCCTTGCAAATTCACCCCCCTGACAAAAAAAGTAGAGAGGCAGGAAGCTCTGCTTTTCTGTGGATAAGAAGGCCATTAGGGCTGCTGTGTCTAGCACAGCTCCCAGGAAAACAATTTTCCTGGTGGGGTTTTGCTTCGATTTTTTCTCGTTGATGGTGAACCCTAGGGATGTCAGGAGTTTTTTGACAAAGAAGATCGTGGAGCAACTATTCTTTGATGTTCGCCTGAATGAGGCAGTCGTCCAGGTAAGTGTAAATCTGTACATTTCACTGTCTGCAGGAAGCTACAGCTGGGGCCAAGCATTTGGGTACTCTGGGAGCAGTAGAGGAGCCAAAAGGCAGTGCAGAAAACTGAAAGTGCTGATTGCCTGCTCTGAAGTGCAGGAATGTTCTGCATGATTTCCTGAAGGGGGTGTGGAGGTAGGCATCATTTAGGTCTAGTGTCACCAGCTAGGCATTTTGTGAGAGCATAGGCAGGAGCTGCTGCAAGGATAGCATTCTGAATCTGGGGACCACAAAGGAGGTGCTCAGTTTGGATAAATCCAGGATGGGGCACCAAGTCCCTCTTTTCTGGGAACAAGGAATAGTCTGGAGTAAAAACCTTTTCCTGTTTGATCTGAAGGGTCAGGTTCTACTGCCCCTGTGACAGTGTTTTAACCTGTTTTAATGCCTCTGCGCACTGGTTTGGGGTGAGGTCTGGGTACCCTCTTGAAACTGGGAGTTCACTGAAGGACAATCTGTATCCCTGAGAAATGATTTTTAATACCTATTGGTCCTTGGTTATAGAGACCCAACTGTCCTTGGAGGGTGAGCCTTCCTCCTTAGTTTTAGATGAGTGAAAGGAGGGAAGAGGGGGGAGGGAGAGTCATGGAGTGCTTACCATAGAAGCTTGGCTTAGAACTCCCTGCCTTAGAGGCGAAAATGGTCCATTGTTTGCATATTTGTTGGCCCTGGGATAGGGGGCCTGGATGTCCTGTCCCTGCTGGGCTTACATTGGCCCAGTATACTGGGTGCAGGTAAGGCCCAGTGCTTACAGGGAAAGTTCCTGCTGAATCTGGGCAGTTGAACTTGAAAGAAATCTTTTACTGTTTGCATAGATTTTGCTTCGTCTTCCATCTCTTTAAGCACCTCTTCTGTTTTTTCCCCAAAGAGGCATTCCTTATCTAAGGGTGCATCAATAAGTTTAGACTAGACATGATCAAGGAGAGGTTGTTCCTTCAACCATGCATGTCCTCTAATAACAGATCCCGTTACTGCTGCCCTGCTAGAGGCTTCTAGGGCATCATATCCACATTGTAATGAGTGCTTGGCAACTTGACAAAGTGTAGTAATTCTGCCAGTTCTTTTGAGTTGGCACAGTCAGGAGAGGTAGCAATCTTCTGTTTTATTTGTTCCAAGGTGTGTTGTTTATATTTTAACATATGGATCTGACAATTCAGTGCTCTGATAGGTACGGCTGCAGAGGTGTATACTTTTCTTACCCAATCTGTCCAGAGCTCTAGAGTCTTTGTCAGAAGGAAGAGGATTCTTGGCAGAACTAATCTTAGCTCCTTTGGGTCCCTGTGTAATGACCTCAGGGTCTGCAGCACGGTTCCTATACAAGTATTTGTGTGAATCCGGTACTCTGTAGTACCAATCAGGTTTAGCTGGAGCAGGAGGCAGGGCATCAGGGGTTAAACTGGATTCAAGGAAAACATCATCCACCACTTCTAGAATAGGTAGGATGGCCAGTGGTTTGTGCTGGGGCAGGTCCAGAAACTCTCCATGTCATTTCTTTGACTGTGGGTATTCCTGAGATTCCCACTGAAAAGGTTCCCTAAGGGAGTGGAGGGTTTCACCGAAGGACAGGTCCTCTGGAGCGGAGGCAGAGGGAATGGATTCCTCTGCATCTGAATCTTCAAACACTTAAGGGCTGTTGTTCCTCTTCAAAGACAGAATAATCATATTCCTCAGACTCTTGGGTCTGTCAATTTCTGGAGAAGGAAGCCTTTTCCTTTTTGGAGTGGGGGCTTGAGTACCTCGGATAAGGGAGATGAGACCCTCCACTATTTTAAGCATCAGAGCTTGGGGTGGGGGAGCAGTAGCAAGATG
The DNA here is from genome assembly GCF_019279795.1 of Protopterus annectens. Classification (NCBI taxonomy): domain Eukaryota; kingdom Metazoa; phylum Chordata; order Ceratodontiformes; family Protopteridae; genus Protopterus; species Protopterus annectens. The sequence continues at coordinate 466,848,703 of NC_056725.1, forward strand.
CTGGCTAGAAGCAGATTTCCTAGCAGTGGCCTGGTTTCGAGGCCTGAGAGAATCAGTCTGTCTCAGAAATGGTAGTCGGAAGAGAAGATGTCGTTTTTTGTCTAGAATCGATAGTGCGAACGGCCTCCTTGGAAGCCAGTGCCTGCGTTGCGGCTCCGGACCCAACCGAGACCACCAAAGGCTCGGAAGATGAAGTGGACTTCTGCGGCATACCGGACTCCAAAAGGGTCTCAGAAGAGGCCTGCATAGAAAGCGTATCAGGTATCAGGGGTTGCGAAAGCGCCTCACTGAATTCCAGAGAACTGATGACTTGCTTAGAGGTAGCGTCGTCAGAAGCTTAGCCTTGTGTGGCCTGTCTCTATCTTTACGTTTTTTTCAAAATGTCGGCAGATTGTTGGGTGACGGACGCCATATTGGAATTCGAAGACTGAATACGAAAATAATGGTCTACAAAAAGAGCTCTATGGCGAATGGTTCTCGCATTAAAGAGGGCACAGAACTGGCAACAAGGGACATCGTGGTCTGGGCCTAAACAAGTGATGCAGTAAGAATGAAAGTTTTGTTGTGGGATCTGCTTTCCACAGCCGAGACAATTAACTTTTTCGGACATCGGCTAGAGCAAGAAAAAAGGGTCCCCAATGGGGTACTTAGCTTTAGATGTTTTCGGCTGAAATTCGACTTCTGGTAGCGACCAACTGACCCTTGTGCGAACTGCTTCTGCTATGGGCTTCACGGCAAGAAAGACTGATGTAATGACATCGGCTGCCTTGCTTTATAGTACTGACGACCTGACGTCAGACTACAAACGACAGCAGCCGGGGCACAAAAACATTGACTCTGGTATTCAGGCCGGCCGAGGGCTACCACAGCAGGGATAACCCACAGGTGATGACCAATAGCGAAACACTAAGAACATCAATTATATGCCACTAACATCTGCCTGGTGCAGCAAAACCTCTCTCTCCTAAACAGTCCTAATATTAAAGTGAAAATTAAGTATCAGGAATGAAAATGCCCCTATCATTATGTTGTCCTACTTTTCTAGCTGTAAGCAAACAGAAACAAGGAGAAAATCAGTCCCAATGTAGAAAAAAAAGCAGGTTAAAATACTTGAAAAACAACAATGGTACAACCACAGCAAAGCACATATATTTAATCTACAATGAACAGATAAGCACTTTCAGAGATGACTCCATCAGATCAATACAAAAATATAAAATCAGTCTGCATATAAATACACTTGAAAACCCAATTACATTAATTAAAACCTTTAACCAATTAACATTTTCTAGCCTTTAAAATAGGTTTTAAAGGTATAAAACCATTTATGCCTGGTGGAACATCAGCTCTCAAACCAGCTATCCAGTGAGTCTCAACTTCTGTGGCATTCTTTATATCACCACTTCTAGGTGCAGGAGTATAAATATCCAAAACCATAAATTTAAAATCATGCTGTGGAAATTCATTAATGTGTTGAGCTACGGCACTTCTATGCACATTTCTCCGTATATTTATATACATTTTTTACAACTAAGTGAATACATGGACAGCTTGAATTCAAATGCAATATTTATTTTTGTGACCCTAGATGTAAAGAATCTCTACAGTTATTCCTAATGATATAGGGCTAAGGTACATATATCGCTTAAATGAAAAAGTAGGATATATGGACAAAAAATATGTTGAACGTATATGCAGACTGTTAAGTATTGTACTTGAGAACAATGTGTTTACCTTTGAACAGAAGTTTTATTTACAGCGTTGGGATGTTGCCATGGGCACACCCTGCACTAACAGCTACGCAAACTTGGTTATAGCTGAATGGTAAATGAGATATTTTAAATGAAGAAAATCCGTGGCTAGCACATACGGGTTTATATCGCAGATTTGTGGATGTCTTTTTTTGGTGGAACGGGGATATACAACAATTGGATGCCTTTAACTATTTAGAGACAACCACATTTTTAAGATTTACTGTGTATTCATCAGTAGATTTTATAGAATTATTGGATACTTTATTAAAAGTGGGTGAAGGGGGTGAAATAAGTACTTTGTTATAAGTCATGCTGGAAAAATGCTCTATTGGATAGGCACCCCCACCATATTTTTAAGAATGTCATGGATAATCAGCTTCTGAGAACTTCCCAACTTTGCAGTAAGGAAAATGATTTTTTACATCACATAAATGTAACAGAGAATAATTTGTTACAACGTGGTCACAAAAGTAGGGAAGTTAGGTAAGCATAAGAAAGGGCTAAGTCCATGAGAGATGGGAAAGGTAGACCTTGGTATTTAAAGAATACTGGGGATTCGGTTAATAAGGGACAGAGAAACATTTGGAAAATAGAAATATATGTAAGATTAGGATACCCTTTACTTTTAGTACTGATTTTAAATATATAAAGAATAGAATATAAAATAACTGGAAGATACTATTGTCTGATGACAGGATGAAAAATATAGTAGGTGATGTGCCAAATTTCAGCTAAAAGAGAAATCGTAATTTAAAGAGTCTGTTATGTAACAGACCAGGACCTGGTAATACGAACAACCTAGGTAAATTATATAGAGACAAATTAGTTACATATCCATGTAAAAGATGTAAGGCATGCAGGTATATTAAGACTGATAATGTGTTTGAGTATCCTGTTACCAAAAGGACACAAGTGTTCACACTATGTATGCTGTTCTACTAAAAATGTGATTTACCTAGCAACCTGTTCAGAATGCACTTCTTTTTATGTTGGTAAAACCAACAGAATGTTAAAGTAACGTATTTTACAGCATATGAGTGATATATGGAGAAATATGCAAAGTAGTACAGTAACTCAACACATTAAAGAATTTCCACAGCATGATTTTAAATTTATGGTTTTGGATATTTATACTCCTGTACCTAGAGGTAGTGATATAAAGAATGCCACATAAGTTAGAGAGACTCACTGGATAGCTGGTTTGAGAGCTGATGTTCCACCAGGCTTAAATGGTTTTATATCTTTAAAACCTATTTTAAAGGCTACAAAATGTTAATTGGTTAAAGGTTTTAATTAATGCAATTGTTTTATCGAGTATATTTATATGCAGACTGATTTTATATTTTTGTATTGATCTGATGGAGGCATCTCCGAAAGTGCTTTTCTGTTTATTGTCTATTAAATATATGTGATTTGCCATGGTTGTCCCATTGTTGTTTCTCAAGTATTTTAACCTATGTTTCTAGCTGCTTCTGTGCTTGGGGACCAAAACAGAAATTCACTCTCAAACCGTATAGCATTCCCATCAGTGACACAGTAAGGGCAGTGAATGAAAAGATGTTCAGTCTCTTAATAAACTTCACAGGAAAACACTTGCATGTAACATACTACTAATGTATTAAAAAATTGTGCAATGAATATAAACACTCATGAAGTATCCTCAAGATCCAAAGTCTTATCACATCATCGGCTATAATTACCCCTTATCACTCACATGAAACTGAAAATTAGAAAACCTTTGGAGACTTCCACTTGATACAGAGATGAGCAAGCCACACGTTGTTGTGATGCACTCGTGTCCTTCCTCTCTAAGTAATTTTTCATCTTTGCCAGCCAAAAGATCAGCAACCTTTTTGCAAAGGGACTGGAAGTGAGGTTTGAATGTCTGAGGTTCATAGGTATATACTAGGCTAACAACCACCAGGGCCTTTATAAGCCTAGCCATGCAATCCAACCCAACTGTCTTCTTATGTTGAATCTTGCGCAGGACTTTGAGTGTGAGGAAAGGGAAGGAAAGCATAAACATCATATTCCATGAAACTGATAGGGTGTCAGCCTTCCAAAACAGAAGGCCTGGGACTCTGCCACAAAAAGAGAGGAAGTTGTCTGTTCAGAAGGTAGGAAAATAGATCTACATGAGGATTATCCCACTGGTGGACAATGTCCAGAAACATATCCCTGTGAAACATCCATTCATGGGACTGCGTCATGAGCCTGCTCAGTGTCTGCCACATAATTCTGACTGAAAGAGATACACTGCCTGAAGAGTCGCCTGGCACTGAACTGCCAGTTCCTATGCCATGAGAGCTATTCTGCAGAGAAGGTACGACTTCATATCTACCACCCCCCACCCCCGTTTGTTTACATACCAGAGAACTGTGGTGTTGTCTGCAAACAGTTTTAGATGCCCTGGGTGGAAAATAGGATAAAAAGTCTGAAGAGCTAATATAAGAGCTTTCTTCTCTTTGATGTTGATATGCTCCTCCTTTTGAGAAGGAGACCAGAGGGCCTCCACCCTAGATTTGAGGAGACAAACAACTTGAGTGGGAAAACAAGGATGCACAGGAAGGTTGGAGTTCAGAGAAATCTGCTGAATCCATCAAATGAGTTTTTTTTAGACAAGGGAGAAGAGGAAAATACAGTTGTGTACACATCATAAATATAGATGTTAGAGTGTATTCACTGTTGCAGTCATCACACTTGGGTTATCCTGCCAGGGGTAGCCATCAGTCGGCCCAAATACCAGAGGCTTAGTATTTCTGCGTTGTTTGCTGTCATGTCAGTACTGACGTCAAGGTCATCATCAGTGGTATAAAAACAGGCAGCCAACTCCATTACATCAGTTTTTCTTGCCCCAAATGTCAGGAGCCCCCAAATAGGGAGCTACGTTTATTTGTGTCTTTCGGCTTTTCCCGGTTAGGGGTCATCACAGTGGAACTCCGGTCCACTAATGATTGGCAGTTGATTTTTACGTACCGGCTTGCCAGGCCTGACGCACAACCTTCAACGAAGGTACGCCCATTCACACATGTCTCCACGCAGAAGACGCTCTAGCGGAGAACCGAACCGGACAGCGTCTTACTGTGAGGCAACGCTACCGCAGGTGGAAAAACACCACAGCTAAAAAGTAAATACCAATAGCTCCGTAAGGACAGAGAGAGAGACAGGGGGGCTGGAGGGTGGGAAACCAGGACTGCAACAGTGAATACATTCGAACATCTACATTTATGGTAAGTGCACACAAACGTACTATGTTCTTAGTGTTTCACTGTTGCAGTCATCACACTTGGGTAGATTCCCAAAGCTGAAGGGTGGAGCCAGTTCAGAAGAGTTAAGGCTGGCTAGAATGCTTTGCAGGACTGCTGTTGCAAAACCTGCCCTGGATTTGGAGAAGATAGGCAGATGGTAATGCTTGGGGAAGGTGTGTATGGAACTCCCAACTAGCAGCTTCCAGGATTGTCCCTGGTAGGGACTCCCCTGAGGAATGTTGTAGAGGTTGAAGTTGCCCTAGTGGAATGTGTTCTGACCCCCTGTGGGACTGGTTTCCCATGGTGCTTGTAGCAGAAATTGATGCAATGTGCTACCCATTTGGAAACAGTTTGCTTTGAAATGGCCTTGCCCTCTGCCCCTGTTGCAAAGATGACTAGTAACTGGTCAGATTTTCTGAAGGGCTTAAAGATGACTAGTAACTGGTCAGATTTTCTGAAGGGCTTAGTCCTATCAAGGTAGAATCTGAGCTGTCTGTGCATGTCCAATGAGTGTAGGATCCTTTCCCCTTTACTTTGAGGGTTAGGAAAGAAGGTAGGCAAATGGATAGATTGGTTGAGAGCCACACTGGACACCACTTTAGGCATAATGGAAGGGTTAGCTAAGGGAAACCCTGTCAGTATGGAAAATAACGAGGGGTTCCACAGCCATAAGTGCTTGTAGCTCAGACACTCTTCTAGCTGAAGTGATGGCCAGAAGCAAGGCTGTTTTCCAAGAGAGGAATTTTAACTCTGCAGGCTCAAATGGGGGTAGGCATGAGCTTCTCCAGTACAAAGTTAAGGTCTCAAGCAGGGGTGGATGTCCTCCATGGCGGCCTTAAGTTGTTTGCCCCTCTCAGGAATTGTTTGATAAGATGGTGAGAGACGAGAGGTGGCTCAGTGTTGTAATGAGCCGAAATGGCAGAGGCATGGATCTTAAATGGAGGAGGAGGATAGGCCTCTGTGGAGTCGATCTGGTAGGTAATCCAGGATTAGAGGCAGGGAGGGCAGAGTTGTGTCCTCTCCTTTAGATTGAATCCAGAAGCAATACCTTTTCCACTTACCAGCATAGGATTTCCCTGTACTGGGTCTTCTGGCTTCAAGGATGATGTCCAGTACCTGCTTGCTTAGGCTGGTTACAAGGGGAGAATTCAAGGAATAAGCCAGGCTGCAAGATTTAGGATTTGCAGTTGCGGATCCAAGATCTGTCCCCCCTGCTGAGAGAGCAAAGTTGGGTTCTGGTGCAGGTGGCACCGGTGACGGGCTTTGCAGGAGTGGGTACCAGTGCTGGTATGGCCAGACCAGGGCTATCAGAATTGTCCTTGCTCTGTCCTGTCTTATCTTCAACAATACTCTTGAGAGGAGGGGCAGAGGGGGAAAGGCATAGATTGAGAGATTTACCCACAGGAAGGATAGGGGATCCATTTTTCCAAGCCCTGCTGTGAGGTGTCCAGGTGCAGAATCTTCTGAGCGGGTGAATGCAGGGGGAGGCAAAGAGATCCACCTCTGGTGTCCCCCATTTCTGAATCAGAAGGTTGAAGGTGCCTGGCTCTAGTTGCCACTCGTGTGGGTCTAGGAGAATTCTGCTTAAACTGTCTGCCAGTGAGCTTTGTTTGCGTGGCAGGAACTGCGCTTGGAGATGTACCTGCACATCATTTCACAGGGCCATGGCTAGCCTGCAGATTGGGTTCCCCCCTACTTGTTGATGTACCACATAACTGTGGTATTGTCTGTTTTTATTAGCTGGTGTCCTGGTGAGAGTAAGGATCTGAAAGCTGTCAGAGCGTGCTGCACAGCTAGCATCTCTTTCTGGTTGATGTGCAGATGCATTTGACTTGAGCTCCAGTGGCCCTGAAAGCACTTGCCATCCATGTGTGCCACCCCAGGTATAGTCTGATGCGTCTGTGGTTACGGTCTAGGTGGCGTGGGGTTGGGTAAAGGGCAGTCCCTTGTTCTTGTTGCATGCTGCTGCCCACCAAAGAAACTATCTCCTTAGACAGGGTATTATGGGAAGGACAGTTTCCAGGCCCTAAGAATGTTGGCACCAAAGACTTTTTAAGTACCATTGAAGTTTCCTCATATGCAGTCTGGCATATGGAATTAGTAGGATGCATGACGCCATGAACCCTAGGGCCTGCAGGATTTTCCTTGGGGATAGCTGGGTTCTGGTGGCCATTTGAGTAAAATAGCCTGTCAGGCTTGTTTTTCTGGAGTGAGGAATGCCATTTGGGATGCTGTGTCCAAGCTTTCTCCTAGGAATACAATCTTTTGACTGGGGACTAGTTTTGATTTCTTTTCGTTGATGGTGTACCCCAGGGCAGTTAGTAGTTTTTTTTTTTTTTTTTTTTTTTTTTTAACAAATGTCAGGTGCTGCAGCAGCATTTCCTGACTGCCTGCCTGAATCAGGCAGTCGTCCAAGTGTGGGTAAATTTGAATATTTCTCTGTCTGCAGTAAGCAATGGCTGCAGCCAGGCATTTTGTGACTACACTCTGGGAGCAGTGGATAAGCCAAAGGGAAGTGCAGAGAACTGGTAATGCATAGATCCTGCCCTGAAGCGTACATATTTGTCTGCATGACTCCTTTACAGGGATGTGTAGATAAGGCTTCTTTTAAGTCTAGGGTGACTAACCAGGCATCTTTGGCTAGCATAGGTAGAAGCTGCAGGGTGAGCATTTTGAATTCTGGTACCACCAGGAAGGTGTTAAGAACTGAAAGATCTAGGATTGGGTGCCAAGTGCCCTCTTTTCTGGGTACCAAGAAAAGTCTGGAATAGAATCCTTGACTTATCTGTTCTGCAGGAACCGGGTGAATTGCCCTTAGAGAGAGCAAGGATTGGACTTGGTTTTGAGCCTCTGCCCACTTATCTAGAGGGAGGTCTGGGAACCCTTTTGGGGTTGGCAGTGAGTGGAAGTAAAATTTGTACCCCTGGGATACAATGTTGAGGACCCATCAGTCTTTGGTGATGGGAATCCAGTTTTTTGCATGAAGAGCAAGTTTTCCTCCTAGGGGCACAAGCAGTTGGGCAGAGGAGTGGGGTGGAGTTGAGAAGTCATTGCAAATTCTTTCCGTAAGGGGGTAGTTTACCACTCTCTCTTTTAGAGGTGGAAGCACTCCATTGCTTAGATCTCCGCATACCCTGACACTGTCGTCTGGGGGGAGGGGGTCTGTTTCCCCTGGGTCTAGTTTGAGATGGCCTTGAGGGGGCGGGAAAAGACCAATGTTTCAAGAGGCAATGCCTACTGAATCTAGGAGGCTGTACTTGTAAGAGTGCTTTGACTGTCTGCATAGATTTAGCTTTTTCTTCCATCTTTTTAAGAACCTCTTCTGCTTTGGTGCCAAACAAATTGTCCTTGTTCAAAGGAGCATCTAGTAACTTGGATTTGACATGATCTGGCAAGGTCTGCTCCTTAAGCCAAGCATGCCTTCTCAGTACAGAACCAGTGACTGCTGACCTGCAAGATGCTTCTAGAGTGGCAAAGCCACACTGCAATGTATGCTTGCTGACTTGGCCTGCAGAATGCATAAGCTCTTGCAATTTTTTATTTTTCTGCACAGTCTGTAAAGGTATCAATTTTTTGCTTAAGTTCCATAATATGTTGTTGGTACTTCAGCATGTGAAACTGACAATTCAAAGCCCTAATGGCAAGAGTTGCAAACGTATATACTTTCTTACCCCCACCTGTCCAAAGCTCTGGAATCCCTGTCCAAAGGGGTGGGATTCTTAGCTGTAGTTGCCTTGATACCTTTAGGACCCTGGGAAATTATCTCTGGGTCAGAAGAAGGATTTTTTGAAAAGAAATTTAAGAAAGTCAGGTACTCTGTAGTACCCGTCTGGTTTCCTAGAGGCAGGGGGTAGAGTATCAGGAGTGAGAATGGATTCCATAAAGACATCAACAACAACTTCCAAGACTGGTGGTATTGCTAAAGGCCTGTGTTGTGGCAAGTCTAGAAAATCTCTGAGTCTCTTTCTGGACTGAAGATAGCCTTGGCATTCCCAGTGGAAATGCTCTCTTAAATGTATGCAAGGTTTCATCAAAAGAGAAATCCTCTGGAGGACAGGCAGAGGGAATGGATTCCTCTGCACCAGAATCCTCATAAGCAAATAAGAGCATGTCTTCATAATCATAAACCTCAAGAGTCCTTGGACTCTTGGTCTGTTGAAGCTGCTGGGGACTGGTCCTTTTTTCTTTTAGCAGCAGGGGAAGGCCGACTTCCCCTAATCAGCATAATAAGGTCTTCTGCCATTCTAAGCATTTTATTTTGTGGCAAGGGAGCAGGTGCATGCGCTTTGGTCGTCAGTTTTCTAGGCGTAGTGCATACTCTTGGCCTTAGAAACTCGGTAGTTTTAGACAGAACTGAAGTAGTCTGTGTCGAACACTGGTAGGTCGGAAAACACCCTCAGAAGCCGGTGCCTGCACAGCGGCTCCGGACCCATCCAAGGTAGAGACATCTGCTGGTTCCAAAGTCGAAGAAGCATCTTGCGGCATACCGGACTTCGAATGGGTCTCAGAGGCCTGCGAATCCATAGTACCGGCAGACTGGCGACTAGCTTAACGGAAGCACTGTCGGCAGTTTTGGACCGATGTAGTCTATTTCTGTCTTTATCCTTACGCTTTTTCAGAAGATCAGTAGTCTGATGGCTTACCAAAGCCATTTTGGAAAACAGAGATCGACAGCAAAAGAATTTAGCAACAAAAATAACCCGAAGATGAATGGTTCGGGCGTTAGACAAGGCACAAAATCAACAGCGAGGGATGTCATGGTCTGGGCCTAAACAGGTGACGCAGTAAGAACGAAAATCTCTGAAGTATTTGCTTTCCACAGTCAAGACAACTTAACTTTTTCTGACATCGGTTAGCGCAAGGAAAAACTATCCCCAACTGGATACTTAGCTTTAGAAGACTTCAGGATTGTCAACTCGAAAAACAAAAATTTCAGACAGCGGCCGACCGGCACTTGCGAACTGCGTCTGCTTCGGGGGTTGCTCCTTGGCAAGAAAGACTGATGTAATGGTGTCAGCTGCCTGTTTTTGTACCCCTGATAACATGACGCCATGGAAGAAGCGATAGCATCCAACACAAATACTAAGACTCTGGTATTCGGGCAGACTGAGGGCTACCTGCAGGCAGATAACCCAAGTGTGATGACTGCAACAGTGAAACACGAAGAACATCTGCAAATCTATCGAGGCAGCTGGCTTGAAAGGGGGTGAACCAAAGCCTACAGAACAAAAGTAAGATCCCAGGGGAGGCATGGGGTCCTTAACGAGAGGCTGAAGGAGAAAGGTACCTTTCAGAAAGGCCTTACAAAATTTAGCCAAAGTTAAGGAGGTCGAATTTTCACCCCACATGGAAGTTAGAAATCACTGCCAAATGAACCCTATTAGTAGAGAAACTAGCTCCACGATTAAAAATATCTGCCAAAAAATCCAAAATGGCAGACACTGGAGCTGTAAAGGGATCCAGATCATGCTGAGAAGCCCAGATCAAAAAAAACTTCCATTTGCATTTTGCTAGATCTTCCTTGTAGAAGGCTTGTCAGCAGCAATCAGGATCTTCTTAAAGGGAGAAGAAAGCCTGAGAGTCGTGGCTATCATGGAAATTGTAGCAGCCACATCGTGAGCTATAGGCTGAGTAGATCCGGGTGAGGAGCACCTGACGGGTGCAAAATCAGATCTGAAACAGGATCCAGAGTCCAGGGAGGACACTATACAAGATCAGGGAGTGGGGAACCAAACTTGATGAGGTCAGACAGGGGCAATGAGGCTAACTGAACTATTGAGCTTTCTGAATGAACTTGAGACTAAGCGGAAGCAGAGGATATGCATAAATCAGACCGGAAGGCCAAGCATGGACTAGAGCGTCTCTGGGGGGACTTCCCAGGAGGGGGAAGAGCAAAATACTCACTACACTTCACACTGGAAGGAGACACGAAGAGATCACAGCAACGCCGACACTACTCTAGAAAGATCTTGTCCACTACTGATGGATTCATGGACCACTTGTAAGGCATCAGAATAGATCAGCTGAGCGTGTCCGCCAGGCTGTTGGACTTTCCCAGAATGTGTGCTGCCAGCAGATAATGGCCAGTGGAGATCGGCCCCTCCCACAATTTCATGGCCTCGCGGCAAAGGGGATAGGGCCTGGTTCCCCTGTTTGTTGGTATACCAGACCACTGACACTGTCCATCTGGACGGCAGTTTCCAGAAGAAGAAAGGCATGGAGAGCTTGCAAGGCCAAAAGCACCACCCTCATCTCCAGGATACTGATATACAGATTGGTCTCCAGAGCAGACCATCTGCCTTGGACAGTTCCTGCCATCCAATGCCCCCACCCCACCTGAGCAGGGAGACATCCATGGTCACCGTGGTCACGGGAGAGGGAAGAATAAACAGTCGACCCAGACGAAGGTCTTGGGATTGGAGCTACCAAAGAAGGGAGTCCCTGCAAACACGAGACAGTAAAACAGGATAGGTCAGAGGAAGGTCTAGCAGGGACCCTTGAACCGCCAACATCCACTGCAAGAACATCATGTGAAGGCACGCAGTTGGGACAAGGGTGATCTTGGCCGCCATGGACACCACCAAAAGAACTAAGCTCGCCATGGGAACTGGGCTTGAAGAATGTCCTGTACATGACAGCAGAGTGAAGACAGTGTCTGGAAGCAGAAAAACTTTGCCTTGTAGTGTCTTGTCTGGCCCTTATGAAATCCAGCACCTAAGCTTGTTAGTTGGGACTTGCTGAGATTCATGTTAATACCCAGGGATGGGACTAGATGAAGAAGTTAATCCCTGGTCTGCATTAGCTGATGCCTGGAGGGAACAGAGAGGAGCCAACTGTCCAGGCAGGGGAAGACCTGAAATTCCTGCAGCCACAGGTGAGCTGTCACTACCACCATTACTTTGGTAAACACCTGGGGGGGGGGGGCAGTGGTGAGTCCAAAGGGGAGTACTCTAAACTAAAAATTATTGGCTCCCAGCCAGAAAGAGAAACCTCCGGGAGTGCCTGTCCTCCTTGATGTGGTAGTAAGCATCCTGAAGGTCCACCCAGCACATCCAGTCGTTCATCTGCAGAATTGGCAGAATGGACTGATGGATGACCTTCAAAACTTTGTCTTGGCAATGAACAGGTTAAGGATTGACAGACCACAATGGGTCATACGTCCCCCATTCTCTATGGCACCAAAAGGAACCTGAAATAAATGCCTGATCCTGACAGGCTGGATGACTCATTTTGCGAGCAGCCTAGCAATTTCTGCCGTTGCCTCCTCCCATAGACAGAGTGGAACATCCGGGAGGTGCTTGGGTGGCGCAGGGGAATGAAGAAAGGTGAGAGTGTAACCTCTGGATATGATCTGCAGAACCCAACGATTATTTGTAATGGACTCCCAGGCTGTTGGGTGCAGAGACAGTTGCCCACCCCCCCACCCCCCGACTAGCCTCCACAGACAAGCAGTCAACCAATCCCTCAAGATTGCTGGAAGGGTTTGTCCAGGAAAGCATCCTAAGACCCTTGGATCTTTGGACCACCCTCTGCCACGAAGGCGACGCCTGTCGTATCCCCCCTTTGCCCCTGGGGGAGGAAAATGTATCCTGAGCATCTTGGGAAGAGCCCTGAGACTTCCAAAACTACAGTTTCTTGACCCCACACAGATTCTTTGAAAAGGATCTTTGTAGAGTGGAGAAGCGGATCTCAACAGCAGACAAGGTCTTCCCATCCTTCTCGCTCTGGGTTAACATATCCCAAACCGTTTTTCCAAACAAGGTGGAAATGTCTTAGAGAGCGTTTGTGAAAGATACCTTGAAGGGTTCCGAAAAAGCACAAAGGCACAGCTAGGCATGTTGCCTGAAGGCCATGCTCATCCCCGAAGCCCTGAAGGCACCCTCGGTAGCACGAGAGAGAATCCTCAAGGACATATTGAAAATAGAAGTGATGGCAGCCAAATGAGAGAAGACAACCTCTTCTGCTGACATGAATCATCAACTGGAGACCCCTTGGACCAATGGGGCACTTGGGGATAGGATCAACCATGTCTGGTTCCTTAGGATCTGCGAATATCAACTTGTCAAGGATGTGCTTGAGGATAGACAAGGATGTGTTTCCACCATGTTGATGCAGGATCTTGAGAGACTCCAGCAGGAGTCTAAGTGCCTCCAGATTTGCTGCAGTCTGTGCAGAGGGGGGAGCCAGAGCGGAGTCTCCTGGCACCAAGGCCCTGAGGGGGAGGCTTCTGATTATCAGCCACGGCAAAGTAAGGCCAAGCACACACACTAGATAAAAAAAAAAAAAAAAAAAAAAAAAAAAACTTTTTTTCTAAGAAAGAGACCAATGCTGAGACGCTCAGAGTAAGATAAAAACTAGATAGAAGAGAAGAAGCCCAAAGGAAAAACACTTACTACTCTGTAGCTTGGAGCAATGGAAAACCCATGCTGTTCAAATCATGCACCAAATCAGATCTGAGGGGAGGAGGGAGAGAAGAGCATTATGGGTAGGGGAGGAGCTTGAACTGTGGATACAATATTGGATTATACAGCAGAGTCGGATCGATTCTGGATCGGAGTCACTCAGGTTGAAGATTAAATGAAAACAACTTCAGATGTAATATTCTTTGCTGAAAAGTTATTTCTCCCAAACTTTAAGGGTCCATTATAACAATTTTAGGTGAAATATAAATACATGTCAGTGTTTATCCTCTTCTATCACTGGCTGTGGTGAATACATATTTTAACGGAGTTCAGGGAAGAGTTAAGATAGGCACTGGGTGGTAGTGAAGAGTTACCGAATAGCTGGGTAACTACAGCAGAGCTAGTAAGGGAGACGGCTAGAAAGGTGCTTGGTGTGACATCTGGACAGAAGGAGGACAAGGAGAACTGGTGGTGGAATGAGGATGTACAGGAGAGTATACAGAAAGAGGTTGGCGAAGAAGTGGAATTGTCAGAGACACAAAGTACACAGGAGTATAAGGAGATGAGGTGCATGGCAAAGAGAGGTGGCGAAGGCTAATGTGTATGAAGTGTTATATGAAAGGTTGGACACTAAGGAGGGAGAAAAGGACATGCGTCGATTGGCTAGACAGAGGGACTGAGCTAGGAAAGGTGTGTAGCAGGTAAGGGTGATAAAGGATAATGAGGAAAATATACTCACAGGTGAGGAGAATGTGTTGAGCAGATGGAAGGAGTACTTTGAGGGGCAGAGGAATGAAGAGAATGAGAGAGAGAAGGTTGGATGATGTGGGGATAGTGAATCAGCAAGTGCAATGGATTAGCAAGGAGGAAGTAAGGATAGCTATGAAGAGAATGAAGAATGGAAAGGCTGTTGGTCCAGATGACATACCTGTGGAAGCATGGAGGTGTTTAGGAGAAAAGGCAGTGGAGTTTTTAACCAGATTGTTTAATGAAATTTTGGAAAGTGAGAAGATGCCTGAGTAGAGAAAGTGTTTTGGTACCGCTTTTTATGAATAAGGGTGATGTGCAGAGCTCTAATAACTCCAGAGGGATAAAATTGATCAGTCACAGCATGAAATTATGGGAAAGAGTAGTGGAAGCTAAAAATAGTAGTGGAAGCTAAGTTAAGAAAAGAGATGATTAGTGATCAGCAGTATGGTTTCATGCCAGGAAACAGAACTACAGATGTGATGTTTGCTCTGAGAGAGTGTTAATGGAGAAGTACAAAGAAGGTCAGAAAGAGTTGCATTGTGTCTCTGTAGACTTAGAGAAAGCATAGGACAGGGTGCCCAGAGAGGAGTTGTGGTATTGTATGAGGAAGGTAGGAGTGGCAGACAAGTATGTAAGAGTAATACAGGATATGTACGAGGGTAGTGCGACAGCAGTGAGGTCTGCGGTGGGAGTGATGGATGTGTTTAAGGTAGAGATGGGATTATATCAAGGATCAGCTCTGAGCCCTTTCTTATTTGCAATGGTGATGGACAGGTTGACAAGACGAGATCAGACCGGAGTCCCTGTGGACTATAATGTTTGCAGATGACATTGTGATCTGTAGTGAAAGTAGGGAGCAGGTTAAGGAGACCCTGGAGATGTGGAGATATGCTCTAGAGAGGAGAGGAATGAAGGTCAGCAGGACTAAGACAGAATATATGTGCGTGAATGAGAGGAAGGATAGAGGAATGTTGAGGATGCAGGGAGTAGAGTTGGCGAAGGTGGACAAGTTTAAATACTTGGGATCAACAGTTCAGAGTAATGGCGAGTGTGGGAGGGAGGTTAAGAAAAGAGTACAGGCAGGATGGAGTGGGTGAAGTGTGTCAGGAGTGATTTGTGACAGACAAGTACCAGTTTGGCATTCCCAATGTAAATGCACTCAAAGTATGCAAGGTTTCACCAAAAGAGAAAACCTCTGGAGGGGGAGACAGAGGGAATGGATTCCTCAGCATCTGAATCCTCATAGGCTGATAAGGGCATGTCCTGATAATCAGAAAGGTCAGAGTCAATGGACTCCTGGTCTATAAAATCTGAAGGCAACTGAATTCTTTGTCTCTTAGCAGGGGAAGGTTGGCTTCCCCTAATTAGTGCTATAAGGTCTTCAGCCATTCTAAGCATTTGTTTTTGTGGCATGGCGGCCTGAGCATGCACTTTGGTCATCGGTTTTCTAGGCGTAGTGCATACTCTGCGCCTAAGAAACTCAATTTTGGCTTAAAAAGTCATCTGATTCAAACATCGGTAGGTTGGAAAACACCCTCAGAAGCCAGTGCCTGCACAGTGGCTCTGGACCCATCCGAGGTAGAGACATCCGCTGGTTCCATAGTCGAAGAAGCATCTTGCGGCATACCGGACTCCAAATGGATCTCAGCAGAGGCCTGTGAATCCACAGAAGCGGGCATCAGGGGCTGTAAAGGAACCGCACAGAGTACCGGTGGACTGGCGACTAGCTTAATGGAAGTGTCGGCAGTTTTGGACTTATGCGGTCTGTCTTTATCCTTATGTTTTTTTCAGAAGACAGGTAGTCAGATGGCTTACCGAAGCCATTTCGGAATAAGGAAATAGAGCGCGAAATAATTTAGCCACAAAAATAGCCCGACTAATGTTTCAGGCGTTAAGGCACAAAACTAACAGCGAGGGACGTCATGGTCTGGGCCTAAACAGGTGACGCAGTACGAATGAAAATCTCTGAAGTATTTGCTTTCTACAGGCAAGCCAATTGTTAACTTTTTCTATCGGTTAGAGCAAGAAAAAAGGATCTTCAACGGGGTACTTGGCTTCAGAAGACTTCAAGATTATCAACTCGAAAAACGAAAATTTCAGGTAACTGCCAGCCGGCACTTGCCAACTGCTTCTGCTTCGGGCTCCTCCTCGGCAAGAAAGACTGACATAATGACGTCGGCTGCCTGTTTTTATACCCCTGACGTCATGGAAGAAACGACAGCATCAGACGCAGAAATACTAAGGCTCTAGTATTCAGGCCATCTGAGGGCTACCTGCAGGCAGATAACCCTACCCTAGTGTGATGACTGCAACAGTGAAACAAGAAGAACATCAGCTATGTTATATGGGCTGGAGACAGTGGCATTGAAAAAAAGGCAGGAGTCAGAGCT
Source organism: Protopterus annectens (assembly GCF_019279795.1). Taxonomy (NCBI): domain Eukaryota; kingdom Metazoa; phylum Chordata; order Ceratodontiformes; family Protopteridae; genus Protopterus; species Protopterus annectens. Next base: position 466,865,247 of record NC_056725.1, read on the forward strand.
GGACGTGGCAGAGTTAAAGATGTTAAGATTTGCACTGGGTGTGACAACAGCGGATAGGATTAGGAATAAGTATATTAGAGGGTCAGCCCAGGTTGGACATTTTGGAGACAAAGCCAGAGAGGTGAGATTACGTTGGTTTGGACATGTGCTGAGGAGGGATGCTCGGTATATTGGGAAAAGGATGCCAAGGATGAAGCTGCCAGGTAAGAGGAAAAGAGGAAGGCCTAAGTGTAAGGTTTATGGATGTGGTGAGAGAGGACATGCAGGTGGTTGGTGCGACAGAGAAAGATGCAGAGAACAGGAAGAAATGGAAACAGATGATACTCTGTGGCAACCCCTAAAGGGAACAGCCAAAAGAAAGAAGATCCTCTTCTATCACTATTAGAGCTCCTCTTGTAATTAATATAAGTACACATCTTTTCCTCTGAATAACCATACTGAAAACCTTTCTTTATCAAAGTGTCTCTCCTCTGACATAGCTATTTGCACTCTACATTTTAATACAGTTCACTACACTTTCTTGCATTTATCTGTGGGATCATTGACATTTACTGAAATTACAGAAAACATCACTGTATTAAAGTTATTCCCAGCTTTTATGAACACATTTTTTCTTAAATGTCTAGTTAAAGCTTTTGTGTTACATGCAAACACTGTTTGGCAGACTGAAGCTGTTGTCATATCCATTTTAGGCTATGTCATGTCTTGAAAAACTTTTTGCTTTACTGAAAGTCCTCGAAAGAAAGAAAAAACAAAACAAAAGCCCCAATAACCCTCTAAACCTTATTAGCTTAATACTAACACACAAAACTATGTCTTCAATATTGAAGTTTTACCCTTCTAATAAGAACAAATGTCCGAAACTGACAGCTACAGACTTGAGTTAACCTAAAAGAAAGGTTATCCATGCTAACATGCATGGTGCAGGCGGTGCTTCAACTAAGTGCTAACTAGTTTTGTCTTATCTTTATAACTCTCCCTGCTGGGAAAACTCCTGGTTGCTTTCAGAGAACATTATTGCCTAGCCAGTTTTTCTCTCCCCCCCCCCCCAACCAGTTAGTGTCCACCAGAATACAACCAATTTCTCTCTCAGAATGTCTCCATGGAGACATAAGAACCAGACAGCCAATTTCTCATTATTGGATTGCCTCCATGGAGTCAAGAGAACCAGAGAGTCGATTTCTCTTTCTCACATTGTTTCCATGAAGACATGGTGGTCTGATAAAGAATTGCTACTAAGCATACATTCATTTTCTAGAAAAAACCCCTTATAATACTCAATATTCTTCATTTACTTGCCTTCTCTTAAAACTTGTTACTAAATCTAAGGTCCTTAACCCAGTCATTCCCCCATGCAAGAATGAGAAAAATCACATTAATTTTTTTTCTTTTATCATGCTCTTTTAACTACACTTTTTTTTACATTGCAGTGCTTAAATTTCTTAAAACTTTAGAATAAAGAGAGAAGGGAGAAAAAGAAAAAGAGGAACAGCAAGCAGCACCTATGTACAACCCTCATTACAATTAAGAATAAATGAGAACACTTTACAGCATTTAAAAAAAAACACACCACAAAAATAGTACCATTAAGAAAAAATGTTTTCTTTACTTAGTTAACGTTCTCCCCTCTCTTCCCTTCCCAAAGCATTTCTCTGAACATTAATGACATGAAGTATGGCATATAATTTAGAGTCCCTTACAAGTCCGACAAATTCTGAAAATGTCCAATATTTCCAGATTTTCTCTGTTACATTTCACAAATATAGTTAATAAATTGTAATCCCACATTAAGTTACTGGTTTTATTATTGTTCAGCTCCACCTCTCAAATCCTGTATTTGCTTCATTTCCAATGTACTCTCAATTCTTCTAGTCAACTTTCATGCTCCCTTCCTTCTCACCAACATTTTCCTTTGAAACAGTGGAAAAGGTTTCACAGGTACAGTCTTATCTGTGGTCTATTACCAGAATAGGAAGCAGAATCACCTATTTCACAGCTCAGTTTTTTTTGGACAACTTTCTCGGTTTCCTCCTTAGCATGTATTTCATGAAAAAAACATTTTGTCCCTCCAGAGAAGAATACATTGAAGACAGCTGGGTATAGCAGTTTGAATCTCACACCTGCGTTTCAACATTCCATGAAGAGTGGATTGAATTTACTCCTCTTCTGCCTGGTGTACAAGGAGTAACCATTCTCCACAAACCCTCTTGTCTATAACTTTTTTGTCCTCCTGCCAGTTTTGTCAAAACCAACCCCTTCTGCTGGTAGGATTGCATCTTTACTATTAAAGGGCTAGGTTGCTTTCTCATTGCCAGGTTTGCAGCATTCACACGATGTGCCATTTCAACTAACAACTCCTGCTGTGGAATACCAGCCCAGTTACTTACTTGTCCCTTCATAAAATTAATGCAATCTGTTCCTTCCAGCTTCTCCAGTATAGCTGAATATCTCAGTTTTTCCCTATATGCTCTGTCCTCTAATTCTTTTTTTTTATTTTTTCCTGAGCAGTCTCATTATTCAGTCAGCTTTTTCTTACTTTCAACCTCTGATTTTTGCAACTTTATCAACTCATCTGAATATGTTTAAAGCTTCATCCATTTTTTCCAGCCTTTTGTTGTTTGTGTTGATATACTCCATCAGCGTTTTGTTTATTTTAACCAGGTCTATGTGCAGTTGTTATATCTTTCAGTAGGTTACTGGAAGTCATATCAGAAGGTTGCATTGCTTTTTTTTGCTGAACAGCTACAAAACTTTCCCCATTCAGTGTTTCTTCCTCACTTTTTGTAGCTGATTTTTTCCAGGTGCGCTGTATTTATTTTTTCCATCCAAGCAGTAGACTTACTAGCCAACTACTGAAACTTACCCATAAACACAAAAGTCTACTGGTCTTCTCAGTTGAGTTTTTGTTTACATACTGGAAGAGCTACAGTCAAGCTGTTACTCAATACGCAGCCATCTTGGAAGTCCTCCACTTTTTCTTGTACAGCCATATTAAACAAATGTGTTCGATGCTTTGAATCTCACACACACACTTAATTTCTGTGTTGCTGGTGTTCCTCCTATTCATCTACATCTCCCACATACAGACTGTAGTTCAATTCCAAGGTGCTTCTTCAAGTCAACTCCTGTGGTTCTCTCTCTCAAGCAATTTCCTATGGAACACTGAAAAATTTTTCACTGGCAGTATCCAACAGCTTTATTATTAGAAGAATGAGAAGCAAAGTCCCCTTCTGCTTGGCGGCTCAATTTTGTTGAGAAAACTTTTGTATTTCCTCTTTAGCCTGTTGTACATCAAAAATGACTGGCCCTCCATAACAAAAATATTCTGATAACAGCTGGATACACCAGCTTGAATCTCGCACATGCTTCATGACATTCTCTGACTGATGGGACATATTTGCTTCTCTTATGCCTGAGGTACAGTGAATTTTCCCCCAAACTCACTACTGTCTCCAGATTTTAATACGTTGCCCTTCAGCCACAATGTCAGGATCAATGCAACTCTTTCTACTGGTAGGATTGCATCTTTAGTCATACAGGTGTTGGTTACTTTCTCATGGCCAGGTTTGCAGCATACACACAATGTGCCCTTTCAATTAACAAATCCTACTGTGGAATACCAACCCAATTGCTTATTTGTACCTTTATAATATTAATACCGTCTGTTCCTTCCGGTTTGTATGGTACAGCAGAAAATCTCATGCTTTCCCTGCGTGCTCTGTCCTCTAATCCCACCTTTTTTTGAAACATCTCTTCTTGAGCAGTCACACTCAGACAACCTTTTCTTTGTTTCGACCTCTGACTTTTGCAGCTTAATCAGTTCATATGGATATCTGTTTAAAACTTCTTCCATTTTTCATCTTTTTTTATTTGAGTTGATTAAAATAAAAAAAATTGGAGTAATCAGTTGTAAGCACATTAACTTTTTTCCTCTACAATACTTTAAGCCATGTGTTGCATCAAAGTTGGGGCTTGAACTTCTTTTTGCTTATCAACTGCCGGATTCTTCCTAGTCAGTGTTTTCTCTTTACCTTTTCTAAATGATTTTCTTTCAGGCTCTCCTAGTTTCTTCTTTGCTGGCATCAGTGCTGTGTATTTACTAGTGAGTAACTGAATTTCCTAAAAGTGGCACAGTCCCTGGCTCTAATCTCTCTCAATTTTTTCACACTGGCAGAGCTGAAGTTAAGCAACTGATCAGTGTGCAGCCATCTTAGAAGTCCACTCTATTCTCATTTATTTTCCCATTCTTGTCACAGAAAGTGTAGGACTGGAATTAACTAAATGTTTAGCAGCAGCTGGATTAACGAAAGCTATAGCTGCTGAGTCAGGTTTGGTAAGGGCATAAAAACTTAAAAGACTGAGGAACTTTATACAACCAAAGTACCTTTTTAGGAACAACAGGTGTGTCTGAAAAACTAACATATCCTCCAAAGCTGACAGCACAGGAGGACTGGGTGAAGATTCTAAAAATTCCATCTGCAACAGCTCATAGTATTTTCATTGGGGCTGAGAAATATCAGTGTTTTCCAGTGAAAAAAACTGGCATATCTCGAAACACTCTGAAAGGAAGAGAAACCCTAAAGGGAGAATCATATGCTGCGCTTTCCTCCGAGTTTCAATCAGAAGAGGAAACCGTGCATTTGTCCCTTCTTCATGTCCAGATTCAGAATACGGACTCTTTTTTTTTTTTTTTTTTTTTTTTAAAAGAGGCATTTTTTTTATATAATAGCAGAAACTACCTTATAAGAAGGATCAACAGCCTGAATTCAACACTGAGCCAAATCTAGTAAACTACTCCTTTCTAGGGAAATCTGAAGAGTAGATACATTGTTAAGTTTTCTGTTTCTTCTGACAGGAAAAATAGGGCCAACAGTGTTGTTAATGGCAACAGCAGCTTACCTGTATATGGGCACAACATTCTGGTGAAAGCGGGAAGCACTCTGTTCCCTCACCAAAGACTAACGAGAGTGACTAACTTTCTCATGGGGGGACTCCCAAAAGCTGCAGAGTAAACAGCTAACCACATCTCCACAGTGGGTGTAGGTGCTACACCAGACGGATCGCGGTTAAAAGATGAGCTGTCTGAGGAACCAGCTTTAGCCACAGCAGTCACCTACCTGCGACTGAGGCAAATTGCTAGCCTGCTGTGGTTTCTAAAGTTGGTTGCTTAACTTTATTTTTAAGGTTGGAAGGACGACAGACAGTGAGACACCCTAGTATGTTTCATGGTCAAAGCTGAAAAATTATGCCTCTTTCCTGGGGAAAACACTAACCGCTGCACCACTAGAACTACTACCTTAAGTACCATCCCTTAGTGAATGTCATCTCTAAAACTGGTTGTGTTCAGTGATGCAAAATCTCAGTATCTGCTCAATGGAGGAATTCAAGATGTACAACTGGACTGGTGATAGAACAAGACATTCACATTTATCTGCTAGCAGTCTGAAAAAAACTAACAGAATTTAGATAATTATGTATAGCAACCTAACAGGAGAAACGTTTCCCTTGGCAAATAACAGTGACAGTTCTATTCCTTCTGACAGCGTTTTTCAAATTTTAACTGTTGACGTATGCAGACACTCCCCGGCACCCTTGAGGACCGACTGTTCCTGCTTATATGTGGATTCTAGTAATCCCATTACATTTATTTCACAGTAAATGCTGTGCCTAAAGATAAGAATAAAACAAATTATTCAAACTTGATTCATCAGATCTTGCAGTCAGCAGCAAATAAGAATGAAGTTTCACTATTTTTTCTTTCTACTGGAAGTACGATGCTAAAGACTGAAATATGTACAGCGATATTCTGCTATTACTTTTGGGTCAATTTGCATCTAAATATTAACACTTGCGTGCATCTGGCTCTTTAAATTGCCCTCTCTCTCCTCCTCCCTTTGCCTCCAAAGGCTAATGGGTCTGTGCAGTAGGAAGAGTAGAAAATGACCTGGGGAAGGATGGTAATGTGTTCTAATAGAGACCGCCTTTAATATGGACTGGCTGTCAGTCTTTTCAGTTTGGGTACAGATTCTCTCATCAAGTATGTACTGCAGGTGAGTGATGTCTATAAGGTTCTTTCTGTAACATTAATCATGACTAAACTTCTGGCATCAGACGCAGCACTAGACAAGTGTTGTGTATTCAGTGCAACAAGCATGGAAACAACAGGGGATCATACTTCGTCATCCAAAAACTTAAACTGCAAGAGCTGGTAATTTTCTTAACCAAAGAACACAAATAAGAGAAAAGATGTACCTTCTTTAGATTGTGTATAGAATAAAATACAAATTTATCACAAAAACAAAGTAGATATAAATTGAAGCAGGAGACCCACTCCTTACAATGATGCACACAGCCAAATCAGCTTCTCTAAGAATCTAATATAAAACCCAAATGTGAAGTCAGGGTATGTTAGCAGGTATTACCACTCAAGAAAAACAGAGTAATGCTTATATAATTCTGCTGTATGGTTCAAAACACCATACAATCAGAATAAAAGAGAAAAGGTAAAATGGTATTTTGCACATTCAAGACAAGCATGTCCTTAAGCAGTTACTGCCAGTCAGCTGTCAAAAAAGGATATTTTTTACCTTTACCAATAAATACTCACATCAGCCTGAAGACGCTTTGCACGACGACCATAACTATTGGTTTTGGGTGGCTGGACAGACTGGCGTAGTGGAATGCTGTGAGGCTTATATTCTTTATCAATCTCTTCACTGTCATAGAGAGGTCGAGCTTTACATTGCTAGAAAAAAATAAAGATGAAATTACACATGGAACAAAGGAAACAATTACTGGGCAAGAAAAAAATGGCACTTGACTAGACTTCAGCAATGAACAATATCTTGATTCAGTGCTGCAATTTTACCATGCATCAGGGAAAACTACATGGAATATGAAGCAACCAACAAACTTCAAGGAACATTCTCTCCAATACAAACTACATACATTATTATAATAAGAGAGGCTGCAAAACTTATATAGCTAACATTTCAACACAAAAAATGGCACCGAAAAAGGATAAAGTGCAGCTCTAGTAGGTACATAAAACAGCATACAATATGCAACAGAAATGTCAACAATGCAGCAGAAAGGTTCAAAGGAGATCACTAGGCTAATGGTTTAAGGGCCCTTACAAGCCTAGCCAATATAACCCATATGGCCCCTAAGGGCAAGATGATTGCATAGGTTTGTGCCTATGACTTGAGCTTCTTACAGATTGCCCCTGTCCATAAGGGACACACGAGCTACCCCACATGTGAATTTGAGATTCACATCCATTGATCTAAACTGCATTTGAAGGGGGCACAGGTCACCCTTAATAGTCGGTAGGAGACACAGTAGAGGGATAGTGCTTTTAGTCTATCTGCACAGGACATGTTGTTTACACCCTGTAGTTTGTTTTTTGAGTAACCTCTGAGGTCGCCCCAGCTGTTCAGCCAAATCAAGTACATGCCAAATGGAGCATTGTACTTATTGGTCTAATGAGGGCAGAGTACAGCACAAAGTACAGTTTTGTACCTACCATAAATGTAGATGTTCGAGGATTCCATTGCTGCAGTCCTGACTATTGGGTATAGTCCGCGTCCCAGTCGGCCCGAATACCAGAGTATAAGGCTGACGTCGGTCATGGCGCCTTAGACTGACGTCAGTACGTCAGGGTACTAATGCGCATGACCGACGTCATTTCCTCAGTCTTTTCTTGCCCCAGATGTCAGAAGACCCAAAAAGACAAGTCTCAAAAACAACCTGCACCAAAAAACATGTACAATATATACAACAATATATACAAAAAATATAAGCATGTAAACTCACCTACACAACCACCCCTAAACACAGAGGGGAAGGAGGGAGGGTAAATTGGACTGCAGCAATGGAATCCTCGAACATCTACATTTATGGTAGGTACAAAACTGTACTATGTTCTTCGTCTTCCATTGCTGCAGTCCTGACTATTGGGTAGAATCCCAAAGCAGAGGAAAGGGAGGCTGGCAAATTATAAGGAAGTAGGAGCTGATAACATGCCTTGCAAAACAGCAGTGGCAAAACCAGCCCTAGACTTAGAGTAGATAGGAAGATGATAATGCTTAGAGAAAGTATGCACTGAACTCCAAGTAGCTGCTTCCAAAATATCCTTAGTTGCCACCCCTTAGAAATGCTGTAGAAGTGGCAGTAGCCCTAGTGGAATGAGGCCTAATCCCAGCTGGAATCTCCTTGCCATGATGGGAATAACAAAATGCAATGCAAAAGCCAATCCACCGGGAAATAGTTTGTTTTGACACAGGCTTGCCCTGTGAACTCAAGGCAAAAGAAACAAACAACTGCTGAGACTGCCTAAAATCCTTAGTCCTGCTTAAATAATATCTCAATTGCCTGTGTACATCTAAAGTGTGCAAAATCTTTTCCCCTTTATTTTGGGGATCTGCATAAAAGGTAGGCAAATGAATAGTTTGGTTTAAAGCCACACTAGAAACCACCTTAGGCATAAAGGAAGGATTAGTACGTAATGATACCCTATCCTTATGGAAAATCAAAAAAGGCTCTACTGCCATAAGGGCCTGCAACTCAGACACCCTTCTTGCAGAGGTAATGGCCAACAGAAAAGCAGTCTTCCATGACAAGTATTTCAACTCAGCCGTAGCCGCAGGCTCAAAAGGTTGTAGAGTAAGTTTTTCCAACACAAAATTGAGATCCCAAGCAGGAGTAGGAGCTCTACGTGGGGGTCTTATATTCTTTGCCCCTCTAAGAAACTGCTTGAACAAAGGATGCGAAAACAAAGGTGGGTCACAATCATAATGAGCTGAAATTGCTGCAGCATGAATCTTAATGGAAGAGAAGGACAAACCTTTGTCCAATAACTCAGTAAGATATTGAAGAGCCACACTCAAATTAGGCTCAGAAATCTCCAAGTTCTTTGCTGTACTCCAAAATAAAAATCTCTTCCATTTGTCTGCGTACACCTTCCTTGTACTAGGTCTTCTAGCTTCCATAATCACATTTAAAACTTGCTGAGGAAGTTGAGACCTGCTGTGCTTCAAGAGAGAATATGCCAGGCTGTTAGATGAAGAGAGTGAAGCTTGACATTGAGCAGATGACCATCCTTTTGAGATAACAGATGAGGAATCAGAGGTAAAGGCCATGGAGGCTTCCTTACCAGACTCCGTAGTAGTGGATACCAGTGTTGCCGAGGCCAATCTGGAGCTATCAAAATCATCCTTGGCCTGTCTTGTCTGACCTTTAATAATACCTTTGGAAGAAGAGGCAGAGGTGGAAAGGCATAGACATGAAGGTTTTTCCAACTGAAAGACAGAGCATCCACTTTCCAAGCTGTGTGATGAAACCCCTTTGTGCAATACTTTGGCAGCTGGTGGTTTAGTGGAGAAGCGAACAGATCTATGTCTGGAGTTCCCCATGACACTGTCAATTCCTGAAATACATGAAGATCCAGTTTCCACTCGTGGGGATCCATGATTTGTCTGCTTAACACATCTGCTAGGGAGTTCTGTGCTCCTGGCAGAAACCTTGCCTGAAGAGTTAGTTGCAGGCTTAACGCAGTCTCCCATAAAATCATTGCTTGCCTGCATAGAGGATAAGAATGTGTTCCCCCTTGCTTGTTGATGTACCACATGACAGTTGTGTTGTCTGTTAGAATCAACACCTGCCCTGGAAGAAGTAACTCCTTGAAAGCCATCAATGCAAACTGGACTGCTAACATCTCCTTCATGTTGATATGTAGATGCTGTAGTCTGGCAGGCCACTTGTCTTGTATCCACTTTCCATTTAGATGAGCTCCCAAGCAGTGTCCGAGGCATCTGTCGTTAAAATCTGACTCGCCTCTGGCCGGGTCACAGAGAGTCCCTTGTTTAGGTGACATTCCTGAGCCCACCACAAGAATTCCTTTTGAAGGCAAGGTATTATTTGAATGACAGTGTCCAAATCCTGGCAGTGCTGTGTCCATACATTTTGAGATACCATTGCAGCTTCCTCATATGCAGTTTGGCATTGGGAAGCACTAGAATACAAGATGCCATGAACCCTAATGCTTGAAGGACTGTCCTTGCAGTCAGCACGGACTGATGAGATAGTTGATGGAAGTAAAGTGACAGACTCTTTTGTTTGTCCGGGGTTAAAACGGCCATCTGGGCTGCTGTATTCAGTCTCACACCCAGAAAGCACATGTCTTGAGAGGGTACTAGACTGGACTTTATTTCGTTCACAGAATACCCCAGGCATCTTAGCACTGCTATGACATATTCCAGATGCTGTAGAAGGTCTTCCTTTTCTTGAGCCAGAATCAGGCAGTCGTCCAAGTAAGGATAGATTTGAATGCCGTGAAGCCTGAAGTAAGCTATCACTGGAGCCAGAACCTTTGTGAATACTCTGGGCAGTAGATAAGCCAAAGGGCAATGCAGAGAACTGATAATGAAAATCTCCAGTTCGAAACCGCAGATACTTTCTGCAACCTAGCCTTATAGGCACATGAAGGTAAGCTTCCTTGAGATCCAAAGTTACCATCCAGTGATCTTTGCCCAGCAGAGGTAACAGTTGTTGTAACGTCAACATCTTGAACTTGGGAATGTCCAGATAAGTGTTGAGGATAGATAAATCCAAAATTGGTCTCCACGTGTTCCCCTTCTTTGGTACTAGGAACAGGCGAGAATAAAATCCGAAGCCCCTTTCTGATACAGGGACTGGCTGAATGGCCCCTATCTGGAGTAACTGAGAAATTTGCTTGTGAGCCTCTTTTCTTTGTGGAGGAGGAACATCTGGCATGCCTTTGAAAGGGGCAGTGTGTGGAAATAAAATCTGTAACCGTGATGAATGATATCCAGCACCCATCTGTCTTGAGTGACTAAATCCCAATTTTCTTTGAAAAGAGAAAGTCTTCCTCCCAAAGGAGCTGCCAGACGAGAATCCACTGGCAGCTGAAAAGGCAGGTCATTGGGTCTGCTTACGAAAGGACTGACCCCTGCCCTCACCAGAAGTCTGAGCAGGTGAACTGTCTGATCTAGGCCTAAACGAACCTTGAGCCCTGCCCCTACCACGTCTAGACCTACCCCTAGACTGGGAACCATAAGCAGGATATGTCCACCCCTTAGCAGGCCAATTTCTACTAAACTTGGAGGCTGCACCTGCAAAAATCTTTAACAGTCTGCATAGACTTAGCTTTGTCCTCCATTTTCTTTAAAACTGCTTCCACAGGCGGTCCAAACAACACATCAGACTGTAAAGGAGCATCCAAAATCCTGGTCTTAACATGCTCAGCTAAATTCTGATCCTTCAACCAGGCATGTCTGCGAAGAACAGAACTAGTAGCAGCCACCCTCGAGGAGGCCTGAACAGCATCAAAACCACACTGCAAAGAATGCTTACCCACTTGTTCAGACACATGAACCAAATCCAGCAATTCTTTACACTCAATACCTTCCGCCAAAGCATCCACCTTAGATTTCAATTGTGAAAGGAGATAATTCTGATATTTCAGCATATGAAACTGACAATTCAACGCCCTCATGGCTAGAGTGGAAGAAGTATATACTTTCTTACCCCACCTATCCAAAGCCCTTGCCTCTTTATCAGAGGGTACAGGATTTTTAACCACAGAAGCTTTAACACCTTTAGGCCCCTGAGAAACAGTTTCTGGGTCCGCCCTAGGACTCTTAAACAAATACTTATGAGCTTCGGGCACCCTATAATACCTATCAGGCTTAACAGGAGCAGGAGGCAAGGAGTCAGGGTTCAGGGAAGCCTCTGCAAAAACATCCTCCACCACATTCAACACAGGAGGAATAGCTAAGGGCCTATGCTGGGGTAAAACAAGAATTCCCTAAGCCTTTTCCTGAATCAGAGTAATCCTGGCCTTCCCATTTAAAGTGCTCCCTCATGGAGTGAAGAGTCTCTGAAAATGAAAAATCCTCAGGAGGAGAAGCTGTAGGAGTGGAATCATCCACATCAGAATCAGAATAAGTAGGAAAGTCTTGCAAGTCTTCCACAGAAGACTCTGAAGCCTGTGAACACTGTTCAAAACTATCAAACTCCTGTTCCACCCTAGGCCTCTTATCAGGCGGGCGCATAGAACCTCTAATGAGAGTAATCAAGTCTTCTGCCATTTTAAGCATATGTTTCTTGGGCACAGAGCCGAAATGCTAGGAGAAGCGCCCACAGAAGCTGAACTTGGCCTACCTCTAAAAGAAGCTTTGGCCACAGAAGGAGAGGCCCTAACTACCTTGGGAAGAGAGGGAAGAACAGTTACCTGAGAAGCCCCCTCAGCCTGGCCTACCTCCTGAGAGGGCACATCCTGTAACAGTAAAGTATCTGCCTGAGACTCCATAGAGACTCCTGGCAAAACCTCTGGCTCCCCTGAGCCTTCTAAAGAACCGACGTCCGGGACTGCCGGTTCCTCACCCCTAGGCTTCACTGTTTTGTCCTTGCGCTTCTTGGATGAAGCGGGCGCCGGAGCATCCGACGGCATATTATAATTGCAACGCTTCCCAAACACTAACCTAGCACAATCTAGCCTCCTCTTAATAGTGCGCTTGTTAAATCTAGCACAAGAGCGGCAACCAACAACGTCGTGCTCAGGCCCTAAACAAGGTATACACAATGTATGATAATCCCTATGCGTATCTGCTTCCCACAAGAAATACAGTTATTCACTTTTTCTGACATCCGGTTAAATACTGAGGCAAGAAAAACCAAAATGTTCCCCAACGGGGTTACTTAGCCAACTCTGTTTCGGTCTGAAACTCCGGTTTCAGAAAATCTCAGAACGCCAACCTGCACTCGCAAAATTGCTTCTGCATCGGACCATGCGGCAAAAAAGACTGAGGAAATGACGTCGGTCATGCGCATTAGTACCCTGACGTACTGACGTCAGTCTAAGGCGCCATGACCGACGTCAGCCTTATACTCTGGTATTCGGGCCGACTGGGACGCGGACTATACCCAATAGTCAGGACTGCAGCAATGGAAGACGAAGAACATCTTAATTTCATCACTGTGGACACAAAGTGGTTAAAGTTTAGGCTACTGTCTACTGGTGCACCTAGATCTCTCACCTCTGAGTCTACTCTTAGGGGTGTGCTATTGATGTTGCAATTTGCAAAGTATTTGATTCCCCAAAGGGTACGGTAATGCAATTTTTTGCATTTAGTTTTAGGCCAAGGTTCTGGCACAAATAATTTGTCTGATCTAACCCTCCTGAAGGATATCTACATCGATGGGGGATTCAGTAATTGCCCCAAGCTTGCAGTCGTCAGCAAACCTTGTCATCCAGAGGCCTTTCACGTTAGCCTTTACTTCAGAAAAGTACATTCTGAACAGGAGTCGTCCCAGCACCGAGACCAATGCCACACCACTAGTAAATGGTCTCTTGCTAGATCTGGATTCATCCACTAACGACATGTGCCCAGTCTCTGAGACAACTTACTATCCATATGGTAACATATGCATTTATGCCAAGTTTGGAGCTTCTATTTATAATACTCGAGTGGAGAATTGTGTCAAATGCCTTAGCCATGTCAAGATAGGCAATATGTACAGTTTTACTGCCATCCATAGCCTTAGTGACTTTCTCAAAGAAATCCATAAGATTCATTAGGCATGACCTGCCCTTGACAAAGCCGAACTGGGTCAGGTCCAGTGTTTGGAGGTTTCCTGTGTCATTATTTATTAGGTCCTGTCTCATTATTTATTAGGTCCATGATTATTCTTTCCATGGCCTTACAAAGACGACTACTCAAACTTATGGGTCCGCAATTTCCCGCATCAGTAGATGGTCCCCCTTTATGGAAAGGGATGACTGTTGCTGTCCTCCACTCTATCAGGACAAAGCCACTCTGGAGGCTGTGGTTAAAAACAGATCACAACAGGTCTGATAAGTCCTGATTTAAGCTGTTTAAGTGGCAATCAGATTTATTGCCAGGCCTGATTGAGGCCATGTTTTCAGCTTCAGAAAGTGCAGTGGTAACCAGTTCTTTGTGATAACTGGCAGTGGAGTGGTGTAGGGTAATTCTTAGGGGAGAAAGCACAGTTGTGTAAAATCTTACCATACCAGTAGATGTCCTCTTCACAGTTGCAATTTTCTTTACATAAGAGATTCCCTGCCAAATGCAGCCCATCATCAGGCCAGTATATCAAAGCCTTAGGAAAATATAAATGCTGGATATTACACATATACTCCCTGTTCAACGCATAGGGCATAAAGGTGACATACGGACGTATATACTTCAGAACTGTAAAGCCCCAGGAGGAACACACAGTCCAAGGAATTAGGAACATGTACAAACAGGAGAAAGAGGAAAAGAATGGAGGCCAGGAAAAAAGAAGGAATAAGGCAGAGCAGAAGCGTGAAGAGGGAGAGAGTGAATACTGCAACAGTGAAGAGAAGGAAATCTACTATTATAAGATTTTCCACAACTGTACTACATCCTTCCATATAACTGTTGCAGTACTCTTTACATATTGGAGAATGCAAAAGCTCAAGAGGAAACTTGGGAGGAGGAAGGTAGGCATAGAGGAACCCTCTAAAACCCATGCAGGATAACTATGGAAAAGCCAGCCATTGCTCTGGAAACAACATCCAACTTGTAATGCTTACTGAAGGTATGGACAGAAGTCCAAGTAGCAGCATAGAGGATGAAATTGGTGTCCAATCCTTTGAAAAAAGCACCAGAGGAAGTAACAGCTCTAGTAGAATGAGGTAGAAAGACATTTACCATGAAAACAATAACAATAAGAAATGGCCTTAAAGATTCAGGAGAATATGGTTTGCTTAGAAACAGCCAGACTTAGAAACTTGGGATGAAAGGAAACAAAAGTGCTCAGTTTTGCAAACAGCCTTAGTCTTCTCTAAATATCTGAACTGCCTATGCAAATCCAAAGTATGAGGAACCCTCTCACTAGCAGATTGCAGAGAAAGAAAAAAAAGAGGGCAAATCAATAGATTAAGAAACAAGTCATTAACTATCTTGGACATAAAAGGACTAATATGACAAGACACCCTGTCTCTATGAAAATCCAAAACAGGAGGAACAGCCTGGAGTTCTGAGACTTTCTTAGAATGAAGGGCCGAAAGAACAGTCTTCCAAGTAAAATGTTGCAAGGAAGCTGAGCTACAGGCACAAAAGGAGCCTCAGTCAATTTCTCAAGTACAAAATTACAGTGCCAGGAGGGTGGGTAGGCTTCTTGGGAGGCATGATATGAAAGACTCTTAAATTGTTTGACTTCAAATTTAGAGATAGCAGGAGAAGTCAATGGCAGAAAGGCAGAAACAGCTGAAAGCTGAGCTTTAACTAAAGAATGTCCTAACCCAGCATGCAATAATTCACACAAATAAGACTGCCAAAGGGATATCCCAAAATGGATCCTAGTTACGAGAAAGCCATGAGACAAAAAAAACTCTTCCATTTGGACAAATATAATTTCATGGTAGTGGGCATCATGGTATCCTGCAGAACCCTAAGCTCAGCCTCAGAAAAAAGTGCCTAAAAAGGGATCAAAACCCCATCACCCACAGAGACAGTTGAACAGTAGACAGTGAGGATGGATCAGAGACCATTTGTCTTGTGTGAGAAGGTCCACCTTGCGAGGTAACTTGTTGTGATTACACCTGGCTAGGTGAAGGGAGAACCAATGCAGTCTGGGACAAAAAGGAGTCACAAGTAAGATTTTGCGCGAGTCTTGATCTTGAGCAGAACTCTCGGAATCAGACAAAGAGGAGGGAGGGTACAGAGAAGCATCACCTTCCACAGAAAAGAAAGGACGTGGGATTCTGGCACAAAAGAGGAAGTTGTCTATTCAAAGGGGAGGCAAAAAGATCCACCTGTGCAGTACTCCCCCACTGATGGACAATGTCCAGAAACATCTCTGTGAAGCATCCATTCATAAGCCTGTGTACTGGACCTGCTCAGAGTCTGCCACTATATTTTGTTCTGAAGGAATGTAGATAGCCTGAAAGTCACTTGAAACCGGACAGCTAGGTCCCAGACATGAAGGGCAAGTCTACAAAAAAGATCAGTGTCTTCTTTTGGTTGCTGATGTACCACATTACTGTGGTGGTGTTTGTGGAGATTTTAAGAGGACTTGGAAGAGGGAATGAAAAGTTTGAAGGGCTAAAAGGAAAGCTCTCATCTCCTTTACATTGATGAGTTTTAACTTTTGATAAGGAGGCCAGAGACCCTGGACCTTGACCAAACTAAAGGAAGCTCCCCACCACCTTTCCGAGGAATTTGAAAAAAGTTCCTGATATTGGACAGGGATGAAACGGAATTCCTAAGTTGAAAGAAAATGATGAATCCATCACTGAAGCTCATGTTTGAGGCATGGAAGGAAAGGAACTAGAAAATCCAGTGGATGACAGTGCTGAAGCCACACTGACTTTAGGAATCAGTGAAGTTTTCCCATAAGGAGTCTGGCTAGAGGTAGCATAGGAATGGTGCAGGCCATGAATCCTAGAACCCTGAGAAAATCCCTGGCTGTGGCTGAAGCCAGAGGAAGGAGAGATTGAAAAAAAAAGGTAATTACTGAGAGAGCATTGGGTGGAGGCAGGGATGCCAGCATGGAAATGGTCTGGAACCTGCAACCTAGAAAAACATGATTCTGAGAAGGAACCATATCAAATTTCTGAAAGTTGTTGGTAAGCTCTAGGCTCTTCTAAGAGACAAACCATAAACTGGAGGTGCTGAAGCAAGACCTTGGGGATGCAACCTAAATGAGCAGGTTGCCCAGGAAAGATATGAACACCTCTCATCCTGCAAAATGCAATGACAGGAGTGAGGCATTTGGTGAATACCCTTGGGGCAGTAGAAAGGCCAAAAGGCAAAACAGAGAACTGAAAATGCAAGGCAGAGACAGAGAAATGTAAAAATTTCCTGAAGGAGGGATGAATTGGAATGTGAAGATAAGCATCCTTGAGGTCTAGGGATACAAAGTCTGAGGAAGAAGAGGAAACAAGGTGTGAAGGAACATTCAAAAGAAAGGGACCTTCAGAAAGGTGTTGAGCTAAGAAAGATTCAAAATGGGTCTTCATTTGCCTTCCTTCCTGGAAACCAGAAACATCCTGGAATAAAACCCCTTCCTTTCTGGGAAGGGCCATGACTTGAATAGTGTCCTGTACCAACAAGCCCTGAAGCAATTCTGGAAAGAAAGGAAGCTGTTCCTGAGGAGGTTGAGGGATGCCCAGAAAAGGCAGAAGAGATTTCCACACCATAAAGTATCCCTGGTGGATGATGGACAGAACCAAAGAGTTTTAATTGACTCTTAACCAACTGGGAAAGGACAGGGAAAGATGCAGGGATACAGGAAGCTGATCCAAGGAAGGGGGAAGCAAAATGTCAGAAAGAACCTGGTTTGTTTTGAAAAAGAGGCTTCTGAGTAGTACTAGTCTAAGCAGACGTAGCAGGAGGTGCACTTCTACTACTCTTCTTACCTTCTGGAGGAGGGCAAGGCTATCTGCGTGCAAAAGGAGATTTGGAGGGATAATTCTTCTGGAACTTAGGGATAGAAGAGAGAGAAATACGTTTCAAATCCTGCAAGGCCTTGCCTTTATCGTGAAGGGATTTAAAAAAAGCTCAGCATCAAAAGAACCAAAAAGGTTTGTATTATCAAGAAGAGCATCCAACAATTTAGCCTTATCATCATCAGGTAAAGGCTAAAGACAAAGCCAAGAATAACATCTCAAAACAGAACTAAAGGCAATAGTCCTGGAGGAGGCATCTGCATAACTACATATAAAAGAGTGGTGAGACACTTTAGAAGTAGAAACCAGTAGAGAAACAGCCAAGTCCTTCTTTTCTGAAATCAGACAGGTCAGAGAGCGCCTTGAGAAACCAGAGAAACAAGGGCTAAAACATATCTAATCTTATAGGTCTTGTAATTAAATAGCCTGAAAAGCCAGGGTGGTAGCAGTATACACCTTTTTGCCTAAACGTTCCATAGCTGTATTGTCCTTGTCTGAAAATAGTAGTTTAGGATTGCCAGATGAGACGAACACTACAGAAGGATCAGAACGACATTTGTACAAGAACTTACAATCATGAAATACTTTGTGAAATCTATCAGGTTTCTTAGGGGCTGGAGGTTGAGAATCAGGGGGCACAGAGGTTGCTGAAAAGGTATCCAGAAGGGCAGCCAAGACCAGAGGTACAGCACATGGCTAAGGAGACTCCATCTGGAGGAGTTCATAACACCTCTTTTGAATATCAAAAACCTGACAACAGACCCATTTGAAATATTCCATCATGCAAGAGATAGTGGCCCAAAAGGAGAGTTCTTCCAAGGGAGAGTCTAGACTAAGAATCTTCCTCCTCAAATCCACAATCCACAGGAGAAGGGATTTGAGAGGACTATGCCAAAGACCCTGCCTCTGAATACAAATCCTCAGAGGATTCCTGTTCTCTGCGCCTCTTAAGAGGAGTAGATGACCAAGGAAAAGCAGGCACAGAAACTCTTTGGCAAAGCTTGGTAAATTCCTGCCATTCACGATTGGGATCTTATTAACATGGGAAACGTGCTTGCTTTTTTTTTTTTTTTTTTCTTTTAAGGGTTGTCTGCCCTAAAAACACTAGGAGGTTTGGACACCTGCTTACACACAAAGTAGTAGGACTCTCCTCCAGAACTAAACATCTGAGCGGACCATTTGCAGAGCTTCCCAGGACATACGAGAAGTTGGATCCATGCCAGCCTGCGACAGGGGTGTGTGGCATAGCAATCTGACAACAATCAGGTGATCCTCTCTGCTTTCACCAACCTCAAGAGAGATGTCTGGAGGAGGTCAGACAGCAGCCAATCAAACCTCATTTTTTTAGCCTTTTTCTTGGTAGGCAGCTGACCTTCAGGTCGGGAAGATTCTGCCACAGGACCCTGCGCCAACAATTTAAAATGATGGTTCTGCAGGTAAATCAACAATAAGGAAAGACAACCAAGTAGGGTCATGGGGACAAAGGTCTGGCAGATGCAACACTGTGCATGGTTCTGAGACGCACCCAAACAGGAGAGACTGCTCATGACAATCTTTATAGGAAATCTGCCTCACACACTGACATTTATTTTTGTGAGTTTGTGTGTCACCCAGAATGGGTAAAAGTGAAAATAGATGAGAACGAACCACAACAGGGCAGTTATCTGAAATACGGTTCAGTAACCAGCAGAGGAGGACCGTTCAGACCCATGGTCAATGATCACATTCAGACTGGCAGCAAGAAAGTTCTGAGGTACATAAATCTGCACTTGCATACGTGTGACATACCATGTCCACATTTTTCTACGGCTTTGGTAAACTGGCCAGATATTGGACTGGGACTGCCCTTGGCAGGGACTTCCTTATGCAAAGGATACAGTGATATGGAAGGACATCAGGGGGTGATGGGGAGTTGAAATTTCAGCTGCATTTGTCAGCCAGCAGATGTGCTATTTACTCTGACTGAGTATAGGTGATGCCACCTACAAGTAAATCTGCACATTGCTGGGTGTTGCCCTTAAGACACTGGACATAACTGAAAAAAATGCCTTATGGTTACCTTTAGCTTTGTAGGCCATTTTTAACTCAAAGTCTGCTTTCAGATACTTGATTAATTCCCCGATTCACTTGTTTAGACTAACGAGGGACTTTTTGCTTTGTGTTACAGATTCCCTCTTACTACTCAACAGGATTTTCTTTTTGCCGCACAACCCCATGGATCCACCAGGGTGGTTTGTTTTTTCAGTTTGATATTGGTTTATTTTGGTCTGGTACTGCTGCTTCTCTCCAGTTGTTTAAATGGTTGTACAGGGTTTTTATCAATTGCTTTGGCCAGCTCGAGGTAGGTGCTATGTACTGCTACCCTCATCCATGGCCTCTGTGACTCTGCATAGGTTTCTGTGCTTTCTGGATTTGGGGGAGCTTGAAACTAGCTATGCCATCTCTTAATAGGAGATAATTTACCTTAGAGAAGTTTCTAAAGTTTTTGGGGTTAGGTAGGGGGACTAGCTTTACCTTTATTTCACGGGAGACAGTTTTGTGATCTTATCTTACTATTAAAGACACAACACTAGGGGGATGCAGCACTCTCCTGTATTTGTGACTACGAGATCTAGAATACTTGCTCCCCTAGGAGGACTGCAGACTAGCTTCAAGGTATTTGAATTTACAAAGTCAAGAAATCATTTGTCATGTATGCCTCCGAATTAATGGGGGGGTAGTTAAAATCACACGAGCATGGTATTCGGCTAGATGGTGAGTGATTCTAGTAACTTCAGGTATGAGGTCATGGGTTTCCTGGTTCATGGTGGGGGACCTGTAGCCAGCAAGATATGGTAACGGATATTTCCAATGGTTAGTTGGACACACAGATGATCAAGCATGTCATATTGTCCAACTAACCCTGACATTTGCTTATCCTTTATTAGACAGATACACCTCTGCCTTTCACTCTTTCACATTCAGTGGCTATTTGGAAAGAAAGTACAGTTGTGCACACTTGCCATAAATATAGATGTTCGAGTGTATTCACTGTTGCAGTCATCACCTGTGGGGTTATCCCTGCTGTGGTAGCCCTCGGTCGCCCCCAAATACCTGAGTTAATGTTTTACTGCATCGGCTGCTGTAGCTGGTTGACTGATGTCAGGTCATCAGTGCTATAAAGCAAGGCAGCCGACGCCATTACATCAGTTTTTCTTGCCCTAACCAGTCACAAGCCCCAGGAAATATGGTAAAGTGGTCCTGGTGGCAAAAAGCCACCTTAAGAAGCTTATGTCTCTCTAAGAAAAAATGATACAAGGGGGAAGGAGGGCAGGAAACCAGGGCTGCAAAAGTAAATACACTCAAACATCTACATTTATGGTAAGTGTACACAAAGTACAGTTGTGTACACATACATAAATGTAGATGTTAGAGTGTATTCACTGTTGCAGTCATCACATTTGGGTTTTATGCTTGCAGTAGCCCTCAGTTGGCCTGATTAACAAAGTCTTGGGTCCTATGTCGGTTGCTGTCCCTTCTTCCGTGACGTCATGTCGTCAAGGGTATAAAACATGCAGCTGACACCATTACATCAGTTTTTCTTGCCCCAGATGTCAGGTGCCCTCCTAATGGGAAGCAATTAAATCTATAAATATATAAGGTTATACCTCCAACAAAAAAGCAAATACACCAAAAAGCTTTTGGGCATAGCAAAGGAGAGTAGAGGTATAGTCAAAAGAAGTAAGGGGGCTGAAGGGAGGGTAACAAGGACTGCAACAGTGAATACACTCAAACATCTACATTTATGGTTAGTGTACACAACTGTACAATGTTCATGTTTCACTGTTACAGTCATCACATTTGGGTAGATTCCCAAAGCTAAAGAAGGGAGGAGGAATTTAGATAGCCTTAGGACCAGCTATAAGGCCCTGCAAGACTGTAGTGGCAAAGCCAGCTCTGGATTTAGAGAAAAATGGCAGATGGCAATGCTTAGTAAAAGTATGTACAGAACTCCAGGTAGCAGCTTCTAGGATGTCCCTGGTAGGGACGCCTCTGAGAAAGGCTGCAGAGGTAGATGCAGCCCTGGTTGAGTGGGGTCTGATCCCCTGTGTGATAGGTTTTCCATGGTGCTTGTATCAGACATGAATGCAATGGCCTATCCATTTGGAAATGGTTTGCTTTGAAATAGCTTTCCCCTCTGCCCCTGCAGCAAATGGCACCAGCAGTTGTTCAGATTTCCTTTGAGGTTTCGCCCTGTCCAAGTAGAATCTAAGTTGTCTGTGCACATCTAAGGAGTGCAGTATCCGTTCCCCTTTGTTCTGTGGATTAGGAAAAAAAGTTGGCAAATGAATGGACTGATTACGGGCCACACTGGATACCACCTTGGGCATTAAGGAGGGACTGGTCCTGAGGGCCACCCAGACCGCATGAAAGATGATGAAAGGCTCAACTGCCATAAGGGCCTGTAATTCAGATACCCTTCTTGCTGAAGTGATTGCTAAAAGGAAAGCTGTTTTCCAAGAAAGGAATTTTAAGTCTGCAGTAGCAGCTGGCTCGAAACGAGGAAGAGTGAGTTTTCCAATACAAAGTTAAGGTCCCAGGCTGGGGGTGGAGCTCTCCTGGGTGGTCGTAAAGTTTTAGTCCCTCTGAGGAACTGCTCGAGCACTGGATGAGAGAAGAGGGGAGGTTCTGTGTTATAATGAGCTGAAATGGCTGAGGTGTGAATTTTGATGGAGGAGAAAAACAGGCCCTTGTGAAGCATCTCAGTTAAGTATTGTAAAATCTGAGGTAAGTTGGGCACTGCTGTGCTCATCCCTTGAGACTGGTTCCAGGCACAGAATATTTTCCATTTTTTCACCATAAGATTTTCTAGTACTAGGCCTCCTTGCCTCTAAAATGATGTCTATCACTGGTTTACTGAGGAATGGTAAAGGAGAGATTAGGCAGGTAATTAGCCAGGCTTGCTAGGTTCAGTGTTTGAAGCTGAGGGTGCAGAAACCGGTTCTCCTGCTGAGACAACAGGGTAGGAGTCTGAGGCAGGTGCCATGGAGCCAGTGGTGACACACTGCGCAAGAGGGGGTACCAGTGCTGGCGTGGCCAGTCTGGTGCAATCAAAATCGTCTTTGGATTGTCTTGCTTGGTCTTTAGTAGTACTTTGGAGAGCAGAGGCAGAGGAGGAAAAACAAACAAAGTTTTTTTTCCAGCTGAAGGATAGGGCATCCACTTTACAAGCTTGTTTGTGGGGAGTCCTTGTGCAAAATGTATCCGATTGATAGTTCTGTGGGGAGGCAAACAGGTCTATATCTGGGCTCCCCCATTTTCTTGTCAACATGTTGAAAATCCTGGGTTCCAGTTTCCACTTGTGTGGGTCCATAAGGTTTCTGCTTAGTTCGTCTGCCAGTGTATTTAGTTTTCCTAGCAGGAACTGAGCTTGTACATGCACTTGGTAGCTCAGGGCTGTGTTCCACAATGCTATGGCTAGTCTGCAGATGGGTTAAGAATATGTACCCCCCTACTTGTTTATGTACCACATAACAGTGGTGTTGTCCGTCTTTACCATTAATTGTCCTGGAAGAATGTGGTTCCTTGAAGGCTGTCAAAGCATTCTGTACAGCTAACATTTCTTTTTGATTGATATGCAGGTGCATTTGACTTGGGTTCCATTTGCCCTGAATGCACCTCACTGCCAGGTGAGCCCCCCCCCATGTATAGTCTGATGCGGCTGTTAGGATTTGGGTGGCAGGGGGTAATGTGAATGGTAGTCCCTTGTTTTGGTGGCAGGCCTCTGCCCACCAAAGGAACTCTAGGCATAGGCACGGTATGATAGGAATTATTGCTTCTAGATTGAGAATGTTGATACCACAGGCTTTTTTTAGATACCATTGTAGTTTCCTCATATGCAGTCTTGCATGTGGAATTAGAAGAATGCAGGAGGCCATGAACCCCAAGGAATGTAGAATTTGCCTTGCAGATAGCAGGGTTTTTGTGGCCACTTGTCTGAAGTATGCTGTCAAATGAATTTTTCTCTCTGGCGTGAGGAAAGTCATCTGGGAAGTTGTATTCAAGCTTGCTCCCAGGAATATAATTTGTTGACAGGGTACCAGGTGTGATTTCTTTTCGTTTATGGTGTACCCCAGACAAGTTAGCACCCTTTGTACAAAAGCCAGATTCAAAAGTATGTCCTAGCTTTCTGCCTGAACTAGACAATCGTCCAGGTACAGGTATATTTGAATATTTCTTTGATTGCAAAAATGCAATAACTGGAGCTAGGCACTTTGTGAATACCCTGGGTGCAGTAGATAAGCCAAAGGGCAGTGCAGAGAACGGATAGTGTGTGTAGCCTGCTTTGAAGCGTAGGTATCTTCTGCAAGATTCCCTGATTGGGATGTGCAAGTATGCGTCCTTTAAATCTACTGTTGCCAACCAAGCATCTTGGCCTAACATAGGGAGCAACTGGTGAAGAGTCAGAATCTTGAATTTTGGAATCACCAAAAAGGTATTTAGAGTAGACAGGTCCAGGATAGGATGCCATGAATTATCCTTTCTGGGTACCAGGAAAAGTCTCTAGTAGAAACCTTGTCCCTTTTCCTCTTCTGAAACCAATTGAATAGCACCCCCCCATGCTTAAAAGAGAAAGTACTTGCTTTTGGGCCTCTGCCCACTGATTTGGGGGTAGATCTGGCCACCCGCTTGGTCTTGGTAACGTGTGGAAGTGAAATCTGTATCCCTGGGACACTATTTAAAACCCATTTGTCCTGGGTAATGAGTTCCCAGTTCTTTGCATGAAGAGCAATCTTTACCCCCAAAGGGGCAGTCAGTTGAGAAGTGCTTGGAAGTTTTAAAAAGAAGTCACTGAGACAGTTTACCATTGGGGGGGGGGTTATTACTCCCAGATTTGGAAGTGGAGGCCCCCCCACTGCTTATCCCAGTGCATACTCTGGGACTGAAGCCTGGGAGCTCTGCTGGATCTGAGTTTGGACTGAAGGTTTGGAAGAGGCTGGAAAGCCAATGCCTACAAAACCTTGGAGGTTGTACTTGTAAAAAAAAAAAAAAAAAAAAAAAAAGTTTGGATAGATTTAGCTTTTTCCTCCATCTTTTTAAGAACGTCTTCTGCCTTATTGCCAAACAATCCTGGTTTAAGGGAGCATCCAGTAATTTTGCTTTAACATGATCTGGCAAGGATTGCTCCTTAAGCCAAGCATGCCTTCCAAGAACAGACCCAGTTAAAGCAGCCCTGCAAGATGCCTCTAGTGAATCAAAACCACATTGCAAGGTATGTTTTCAACTTGTTTAGCTGAATGCAGTAAATCCTGTAAATCCTTACTTTCAGCACAATCGGGAATCATCATCATTTTCTGTTTAAGCAATCCAATAATATGCTGCTGATAATTTAACACATGAAACTGGCGGTTTAAGGCCCTAATGGCCAAAGTTGCAGAAGTGTATACCTTCTTACCCCATCTATCCAGCACCCTTGAGTCTCTATAAGAGGGTGTATGATTTTTGGCAGTAGTAGCTTTAATACCCTTGGGTCCCTGTGAAATGGTCTCAGGATCCGCAGTAGGATTTTTAAAAAGAAACTTGAGAGTCAGGGACCCTGTAATATCAGGTTCCTATCAACAGACGGAAGACGCATGTTTTCTAAAGTGTCTTGGTCAAACTGACAAAACCGAAATGACATGTAAGCGAATTCTTTCCCTGGGAAAGAATTTGCTTGGCCACTTCGGTACTTTGCATTTTCGGCACTGTAGTGCGGTCTTGGAGTTGGTATATTTAAGAAGGGGGGTGTGGGGGGCACAGCTCCCCATGTCGGGGGGCAAAGCCCCCCACTTAATCTCATGTTTTAATGTGCTTTTTTTTTTTGTTGGAACAGCGATTATTTTTCCCTTGGGAAAAAATCGCTGTTCTGACAGTTTGGTTTTGTAATATCTATCAGGTTTTCTAGGAGCAGGAGGTAAAGAGTAAGGGGCCAAGCTAGATTCCGAAAAGGCATCGTCAACAATGTCTAGTACAGGAGGTATGGCTAAAGGCCTGTGCTGGGGCAGGAGTAAGAAATCCCTAAGCCTCCTTTTAGAATCAGAGAAATCCTGACTTTCACAACGAAAATGCTCCCTGAGTATGCAAGGTTTCACCAAAAGAAAAATCCTCTTGGGGGGAAGCAGAGGGAATAGAGTCCTCAGCATCAGAATCCTCATAGATAGACAAGGGTAAATCCTGGTCATCAGAGGAAACAGAAAATTCAGAATCCTGGTCAGAAGTATCATAAGCAAACTCATTCCTAGGTCTCTTAGAGGGGGAAGGCTGGCTTCCCCTGATTAAAGTAATAAGTTCTTCAGCCATTCTTGTTTTTCAGGCATAGAGGCCTGACCATGAGGTCTTGGCGTCGGTTTTCTAGGCATGGTTCGAGTTTTAGGCCTTGAAGAAAAAGATGATGTCGGTTTAGTACGCAAGTCAGTAGGCCTGAATACACCCTCAGAAGCTGGTGCCTGCACAGCGGCTCCAGACCTATCCAAGATAGAGACATTCGCAGGTACCACAGTTGGAGTATCTCACGGCATACCGGACTCCAAATGGGTCTTAGTAGAGGCCTGCGAAGCTGAAGTAGCAAGTATCAGGGGCTGCGAAAGCGCCTCACTGAGTACCGGCGACTGGCTTAGGAGAAGCGTAGTCAGCAGTTTTGGACCTAGGCGGCCTGTCTCTGTCTTTATCTTTGCGTTTTTTCAGAATGTCTGTAGTCGGATGGCTTACCGAAGACATATCAGGATAATTGAACCAAGCACCAAAATATTTAGAAGCGAAAATATACCGACAACGGATAGTTCGTAGTTTAAATAAGGCACAAAACGACAGTGAGGTATGTCGTGGTCAGTGCCTAGGCAAGGAATACAGTACGAATGAAAATCTTTGAGGTACTTGCTTTCCACAAGTAATGCAATTATTTACTTTTACTGACAACAGTTTACAGCAAGAAAAAGTTTCCCCAACGGGGTACTTAGCTTTTAGTTGAAGACTTCGGTTCTGAAACTCGAAAAAGTACAGTTTTGTACCTACCATAAATGTAGATGTCCGATGGATATGCAACTGCAGTCATAACACATATGGGTTGTCCTGCCTCAGGCAGCCCTCGGTCGGCCGGATTCCAAAGTCTGGGTCCGACGTCGGCTGATGTCGCATTTCTCTCAGACGTCAGAGCGGCTGGAGTATATAAGCATCAGCCGACGCCATCTTCTTCAGTATTTCTTGCCCCAGATGCCAGGTGCCCTCCAATGAAGGCTGTAATCAAATTGGAAGACAAAAATAGGTTTCCAGACAATAAATAAGCAATAAACAGATACACCATAACAGATATTCCCAGCTAAGGATAATAGGGATAGGAGTGGACCCAAGGCATAGAGGGGAAGGAGGGAGGGAAAACCCGACTGCAGTTGCATATCTATCGGACATCTACATTTATGGTAGGTACAAAACTGTACTATGTCCTTCAAGAATGCAACTGCAGTCATAACATATGGGTTGAATACCATAGCTTAGCTGGGGGAGGAGGTATGCTCTAAGAAAAGGATGGTGTAGCTATCAATCCCTGCAGGACTGCCGAAGCAAAGCCTGCTCTGGATTTGGAATATAAAGGGAGGTTGTAGTGTTTGGAGAATGTATGCACGGAGCTCCATGTAGCAGCTTCTAGAATGTCTTTTGTAGGCACCCCTCTTAAGAATGCTGTAGAGGTGGCTGTAGCTCTGGTGGAGTGTGGTCTGACATTGGCTGGTACCATCTTTCCATGGAAGGAATAACAGAATCTGATGCAATGCCCAATCCATTTTGAAATAGTCTGTTTGGAAATTGCTTTTCCTTGTACTGCAGGGGCGTAAGCTACAAAAAGCTGATCAGACTTCCTACTGGTCTTGGTTCTGTCCAGGTAGTAGCGAAGTTGTCTGTGAATGTCCAAGGTATGCAACAGTCTTTCCCCTTTGTTCTCAGGATTGGGAAAGAAAGTAGGCAGGTGAATTGTTTGATTTAAAGAAACCCTAGATACCGCTTTTGGCAGAAAGGTAGGGTTGGTTCGTAAGGAGACCCTGTCTCTGTGAAAGGTTATGAACGGTGGTATTGCCATAAGGGCCTGTAATTCCGAAACCCTTCTTGCTGAAGTAATTGCCAACAGGAAAGCTGTCTTCCATGATAGAAATTGTAAGTCCACAGAAGCTGCTGGCTCAAAGGGGGGTAGAGTCAGTTTTTCTAGGACAAAGTTGAGGTCCCAAGCTGGCACTGGAGCCTTTCTTGGTGGCTTTATATTCTTGATTCCCCTAAGGAATTGCCTTAACAAAGGATGTGAAAACGCAGGTGGATCCGTGTTGCATCTAGCTGAAATAGCTGAAGCATGTATTTTTATGGAAGAATATGAGAGTCCATTCTGTAGCATATCTGCCAAATATTCAAGAATGAGTGGGATGTTCAATAATGATGCATCATGACCCTTGCTGGTATTCCAAATTCTGAATCTCTTCCATTTTGCTGAGTAAACCTTTCTGGCGGATGGTCTTCGGGCTTCTGTTAGTATCCGCTGAACTTCCTTAGAGAGAGATAGATTGAGGCTATTCATGGGATCTCCCAAGCTGTTAGCTGCAGCGTCTGAATGTTGGGATGTACTGTCTTGAAGTTGTGTTGAGTCAAAAGTTGGGGCCATTGGGGAAGGGCCCACTTTTTGTTGTGACATATGCTCCGTAGTAGTGGGTACCAGTGTTGTCTTGGCCAGTCTGGAGCTATTAGGATCCCCCCTTGGGCTTCTCTGCTTTGATCTTTAGTAATACTGTGGTCATCAGTGGCAGAG